>NC_044032.1:396922809-397238085 GCF_901765095.1 Microcaecilia unicolor | reverse complement strand
TGCGCTCAGGCCCGCGCGGGCGAGCACTCTACAAACTTCTAGTTTTTTTCTAAAGAAAAGTTCAGGTCTCCTGGGCCATCATGGATGACGACCCACACGTAAGAATATGGAGCCTGCTTGTCCTCGGAGAAGTATTGGATAGATATGCAAATCCACTGTTACAGTATGTTACACTTCAAAATGCATATCACTGGGGCAAAGTTAATGAAAACAACAACAACAACCCCCCCCCCCCACAGAAAATGGCAGCAGATAAAGTCCATGTGGCCTATCCAGTCTACCCATCCATATCATATACTAGCCTCTAATACCCCTTTCTTTCCTTTAGAGATCCTCTCTGTGCTTGTCCTATGCTTTTTTGAATTCAGATACAGTTTATCTCTACCACTTCTACTACCAAGCCATTCACCACATTCACCCTCTTTTCATAAAGAAGTATTTACTTAGATTACTCCAAGTCTATCCCTTTCAAGTCCATCCTATGCCCATCGTTCCAGAATTTCCTTTCAATTGAAGAGGTCAGCTCCTGTGCATTTATGGTTCGGTGTGGAGTATCCTTGAGGATACTATTGAAACAGGATCTTTAGGGAATCCCAAAAGAGAGGTTTCAATAATGGTGAAAAAAAGCCGGGAGTGTTTAATGGGAGAACAGAGTAAAGGATGCAAATTATCACCGTCGCTTCAAAGCAGCCTGTAGGTGCAAGGGAAAAAACATAACTTGACGTCTTATACAAATGCTAGAAGCCTAAAAAATATGAGAAGTGTGGAGTATATTACTAATGAAGAGGTGGATATAATATGCATCTCAGAGACTTGGTGGTAGGAGGACAATCAATGGGACAGTGTTATCAGGGTACAAATTATATTGCAATGTTAGAGTAAATCAAATTGGAGGGGGGGGGGGTTGAGCTATATGTTAAAGAGGGAATTGAGTCAAACAAAATAAATATTCTACATAAAACAGATAGCAGATTCCTTGTGGACTGAAATTCCATGTGTGAGAGAAAGAGTATACTAGTAGGGCTGTACTATCATCCACCAGGACAGAAAGAACAGACAGATGAAGAAATGTTTACAGAATTAGGAAAGCTGGCAAATTGGGCACATTATAATGGTAATTTCAATTACTCCATATTGACTGGATAAATGTTACATCAGGGAGCACTAGGGAGGTAAAATGTTTAGATGTATTGAATGACTGCTTCTTGGAGCAACAGGTCTAAGAACTGACAAGAGTGGAGCTATTTTAGATGTAGTCCTTAGTGGAATGCAGGGCATGGTATGAGAGGTAACGGTGTTGAATCCTCTGGAACAGTGATTACAACATGATCAAATCTAAGCTATCTGGAGTGAAGTCACTAAGGAAATCTACTATAGCAGCATTTATTTTTTGAAAGGGTGACTACGACAAAATGAGTTAACTGGTTAAAAAGAAGCTAAAAAGGGTCAGCTGCAAAGGTCAGGACTTTAAATCAGGTGTGGATGTTGTTTAAAAATACCATCGTGGAAGTCCAGACTACATATATCTATGTATTAACAAAAGTAGAAAGAAGAGCAAATGACAGCCAGCATGGTAAGGTGAAGTGAAAGAGGCTATTAGCGCCTAAAGTGCATGGAAAAAGAATCTGAAAGAAGAAAAAAGAAGCAACATAAGCACAGTCAAGTTAGATGCAAAGCATTGATAAAGAAGTCTACAAAAGAATATGAACAGAAGTTGCCACAGAGACAAAAAAAAATCATAGTAACACCTTTTTCAGGTACCTCAGAAGCAGAAAGCCTTTGATGGAATCCATGGGTCCATTAGATCATGAAGGAGCAAAAGGAGCACTCAGGGAGGACAAGGCCATAGCGGAGAGATTGAATGCATTCTTTGCTTCTGTCTTTACAGAAATTTACAGAAGAAGATGTAGAGATCTATCTGTACAGATATTTTCATGGTGACGATGCGGAGGAACTGAAAGAAAATCTCTGTAAACCTGGAAGACGTACTGAGCTAAATCGACAAGTTAAAGAGTGATAATCTGGGCCGGATGTATACACCCCAGGGTACTGAAAGAACTCAAACATGAAATTGATGATCTGTTGTTAGCTATCTGTAACCTGTCATTAAAATCGTCAACAGTACCTGAAGATTGGAGGGTGGTCTATTTTTAAAAAAGGTTCCAGGGGATCCAGGAAATTACAGACCGATATGCCTGACTTCAGTACTGGGCAAAGTAGTGGAAACTACTATAAAGAATAAAGTTATAGAATACATAGGCAAACATGGTTTAATGGGACAGAATCAGCATAGGTTCAGCCAAGGGAAGTCTTGCCTCACCAATTTGCTTCATTTCTTGAAGGCATAAATAAACTGTGGATAAAAGTGAGCCAGTTGATGTAGTGTATCTAGATTTTCAGAAAGCTAGTCATAAAGATCCTCATGAGAGCCTCCTGAGAAAATTAAAAAGTCATGGGATAGTCCTTCTGTGGATTAGTTATTGGACAGACAGAGAGTAGGGGTACATGGCCATTTTTCTCAATAGAGGAGGGTGAATAGTGGAGGCCTGCGGGACTTGTTTGGGATAATGCGGGACATAAATGTCACAATAATAATAAACTGGATGCTAGCAGTTATTAGAAAAGGGATGCAAAATAAGACCAAGAATATTATACCTCTGTATCGCTCCATGGTGCATCCTCACCTTGAATATTGCATTCATTCTGATCGCCATACCTCAAAGGAGATATAGCGGAATTAGAAAAGGCTTAAAGAAGAGCGAGTTTAAAGGGGGTCTGGACAGATTCCTGAAGGAAAAGTCCATTGATCGTTATTAAATTTTGGGTTTTTGCCAGGTTCTTGGGGCCTGGATTGGCCGCTGTCAGACAGAGTGCTGGGCTTGATGGACCTTTGGTCTTTTCCCAGCGTGGCAGTGCTTATGCTTATGTACTTATGACCAAAATGATTGGGTCTCACTTCTAGAGTTCACAGTAAAATGCACAGTGAGTTCACAGTTAAGTGCACAGTGAGTACGGAATGGAACAACTAGCAGTGCCTAGTTTATTTTACTTAGTTGCTTTATTTGTACTGTCTACTATGTAACCTAGGCCTTCCAAGCATTGTTACCTTGTTCTGGTTGTTTTCCCTTGCTGTGTGAATAATTTTTTTGGTTTTTTATCATCTTTTTTTAAATTTGTAAACTATTGGGACATTCAAATACTGATAGGCAGTGTATCAAATAAATAAATGTTAAAGTGAAAGTTAGTGTTAATCTTTGTGTAGTCAAAAGGAAGATATACAATCAGTGAAAACTTTTAAACACCGATATATATGATGCCACAGATTTCTCATTAGCATGAGATCCTCAGTAACCACAAATACATACCTCTGTCTGAACCATCCCATGCCGTTGAAGCTCATTGTGCGCACCCAAGTCTGAGATGTCAAACTGCAAAATTAAACAAAAAACACAAATCTTAACTACAGTATGCTGAATTTGAGAAAACGTTTTTGTAGATATCTGGCTTAGACTTTGGAATACATAAACTACACGATTTCCACACAAGCCCATAACTCTTCCAGAAATCTGACTGTGGCATTTTGTATTTTCATGCCCTGCTGCTATTGGAACCAATTATTCTTTATGGCTAGTTCTCTCACATAGTGAATTTCATCCACATGGTGCTTGAACTCTCACTCTGGTCTTATAGTCTCAAGTCTAGTGAGACTGTAAGACCAGCACAGTAGCTGGGCACGAGTGGCACAAGCTCAAAGAGAATCACACAATGGCAAACTAGCAGTGGCATCCACTACCACAGCCAACAGATGAGAGACACAGGTAACTGGATGAAGTCTGAGGGAGGGGGAAGAGGGGCATTGCTGGCTAGGGAATATGGATGGCTGATTAGGTGGGGTGTAGGGGGGTGGCTAACTTGGGGGGTAAGCGAAAACTGGTGAGCAGTTGAAAGGGAAAGGGGGGGGATAAGAGGGGAAAAACAGACATAGCTATTGGTTGGGGGATGGGGAGGCGGGGGTATGAAGATACTGCACTTAGATGACAGAAGTGACTTGACTTAGTAAGATCCTAAAGGAACATAAGAACAAAGTGATGCCCTCCTCTGTACCTTTTCTAATTCGGCTATACCTTTTTTGAGATGCGATCACTATTTTTATACTGAAGTTCCAGACTACATAATTTAACTGTAGCAATTTTTCTGAGTATAACCAGTGTTCGGAGAGTTTTTATTTTTCTAATATAGAGCTAGGAATATAAGTTGTGCTCTTTTTTTCCCTTCGGCAACTGCCTGAACAGAGCTTCGAGTCAGGTAACCTCCCTGTCTTGTTCTCTGTTAAGAGTTCTGAGGGAGTCATCCCTTTTTGGTACCTTCAAAGAGAAGCCATCTCATCCTTCGCCTCAAGCAGCACACTATCTTGAGCTGCCCTGGTGACCAGCTACTGTACCACTGAAAATCTGGCGTGGCATGCTCACTGTGATTTAATTGGGCAGGAGCTTCTCTTAGCCAGTTAAATTGTTCTGAATATCTACCCATTAGTTTATGCAGAATGGACTAGGTTTACCCAGAAACCAGGAAAGCGAAGATACTTACCTGTAGCAGGTATTCTCCAAGGCCAGCAGGCTTCATATTCTCACAAGTGGGTGATGCCGATCCACGTCACCCCATCTGGCATTTGCCATAGTAAAAAAGAGAACTTTGTAGAGTATGAGCCGTGCATGCATGAGTGCCTTCCCACCTGTCACGTGAATGTAGTGTCCTCAGTTTAATACTAAAGTAAAAATAACCAAGGAGACAACTACAAGGGAAGGTGGGAGGGATTCTGAGAATATGAAGCCTGCTGCTTTCTCCGAGGACAAGAAGGCTTCTACAGTGGTGGAAATAAGTATTTGATCCCTTGCTGATTTTGTAAGTTTGCCCCTGACAAAGACATGAGCAGCCCATAATTGAAGGGTAGGTTATTGGTAACAGTGAGAGATAGCACATCACAAATTAAATCCGGAAAATCACATTGTGGAAAGTATATGAATTTATTTGCATTCTGCAGAGGGAAATAAGTATTTGATCCCTCTGGCAAACAAGACCTAATACTTGGTGGCAAAACCCTTGTTGGCAAGCACAGCGGTCAGACGTCTTCTGTAGTTGATGATGAGGTTTGCACACATGTCAGGAGAAATTTTGGTCCACTCCTCTTTGCAGATCATCTCTAAATCATTAAGAGTTCTGGGCTGTCGCTTGGCAACTCGCAGCTTCAGCTCCCTCCATAAGTTTTCAGTGGGATTAAGGTCTGGTGACTGGCTAGGCCACTCCATGACCCTAATGTGCTTCTTCCTGAGCCACTCCTTTGTTGCCTTGGCTGTATGTTTTGGGTCATTGTTGTGCTGGAAGACCCAGCCACGACCCATTTTAAGGCCCTGGCGGAGGGAAGGAGGTTGTCACTCAGAATTGTACGGTACATGGCCCCATCCATTCTCCCATTGATGCGGTGAAGTAGTCCTGTGCCCTTAGCAGAGAAACACCCCCAAAACATAACATTTCCACCTCCATGCTTGACAGTGGGGACGGTGTTCTTTGGGTCATAGGCAGCATTTCTCTTCCTCCAAACACGGCGAGTTGAGTTCATGCCAAAGAGCTCAATTTTTGTCTCATCTGACCACAGCACCTTCTCCCAATCACTCTCGGCATCATCCAGGTGTTCACTGGCAAACTTCAGACGGGCCGTCACATGTGCCTTCCGGAGCAGGGGGACCTTGCGGGCACTGCAGGATTGCAATCCGTTATGTCGTAATGTGTTACCAATGGTTTTCGTGGTGACAGTGGTCCCAGCTGCCTTGAGATCATTGACAAGTTCCCCCCTTGTAGTTGTAGGCTGATTTCTAACCTTCCTCATGATCAAGGATACCCCACGAGGTGAGATTTTGCGTGGAGCCCCAGATCTTTGTCGATTGACAGTCATTTTGTACTTCTTCCATTTTCTTACTATGGCACCAACAGTTGTCTCCTTCTCGCCCAGCGTCTTACTGATGGTTTTGTAGCCCATTCCAGCCTTGTGCAGGTGTATGATCTTGTCCCTGACATCCTTAGACAGCTCCTTGCTCTTGGCCATTTTGTAGAGGTTAGAGTCTGACTGATTCACTGAGTCTGTGGACAGGTGTCTTTCATACAGGTGACCATTGCCGACAGCTGTCTGTCATGCTGGTCTGTAGGGGCCAGATCTCTTACTGGTTGGTGGGGGATCAAATACTTATTTCCCTCTGCAGAATGCAAATAAATTCATATACTTTCCACAATGTGATTTTCCGGATTTAATTTGTGATGTGCTATCTCTCACTGTTACCAATAACCTACCCTTCAATTATGGGCTGCTCATGTCTTTGTCAGTAGGCAAACTTACAAAATCAGCAAGGGATCAAATATTTATTTCCACCACTGTATCTTCTCACAAGTGGGGAATCCCTAGCATCCAGGCTCACCGAAAACAACAAACATTGGTCAATTAGGACTCACAATGGCGAGGACATGACACAGATTAACCTGAAACCATATACAATCTGAATGAGAGTGCAGCCTGGAACAGAATAAAATGGGCCTAGGAGGGTGGAGTTGAATTCTAGACCCCAAACAGATTCTGCAACACTGTCTGCCCAAACCGATTGTCATATCAGGTATCCTGCTCAAGGCAGTAGTGTGATGTGAATGTGTGGACTGAAGACAGTCTTGAAAATTTCTTCAGTGGAGGCTGACCCCAAATAGGCTACCGATGCGGCCATGGCTTTGACATTATGAGCCGTGACGTGACCCTCGAAAGCCAGCCCAGCCTGGGCATGTGAAGGAACTGCAATCTGCTAGAAATGGTGCGCTTCCCAATGGTGACCACCATCTTGTTGGGATCAAAAGAAACAAAATGCTGGGTGGACTGTCTGTAGGGCTTCGTCAGCTCCATGTAAAAGGCCAACGCGCTCTTGCAGTCAAAGGTGTGCAAGCTGCTTTCGCCAGGATGGGCACGAGGTCAGAGAAAAATGCTGGCAGATAATCAACTGATTCAGATGGAACTCTTGACACCAGCTTTGGCAGGAATCTAGGGTGCATGTGGAGGACTACTCTATTTTGATGAAAATTAGTATAAGGTGCATCCACCACTAAGGCCTGAAGCTCACTGACCCTACGAGCTGAAGTAACAGCCACCAAGAAAACAACCTTCCAGGTCAAGTACTTCAGATGGCAGGAATTCAGTGGCTCAAAAGGAGTTTTCATCAGCTGGGTGAGAACGATGTTGAGATCCCATGACACTGGTGGAGGTTTGACAGGGGGCTTTGACAAAAGCAAACCTCTCATGAAGCGAAAAGCTAAAGGCTGTCCACAGATAGGCTTACCTCCTACACGCTGATGATAAGCACTAATTGCACTAAGGTGAACCCTTACGGAGTTGGTCTTGAGACCAAACTCTAAGTGTAGAAGGTATTCAAGCAGGGTCTGTGTAAGAAAGAGGGAATCTATTGCCTTGCTGTCACACCAGACAGCAAACCTCCTCCATTTAAAAGAACAACACCTCTTAGTGGAATCTTTCCTGGAAGCCAGCAAGACTTGGAAGACACCCTCCGAAAGACCCAAGGAAGCAAATTCTAAGCTCTCAACATCCAAGCTGCAAGCCAGAGAATGGAGGTTGGAATGTAGAAGCGACCACTCGTTCTGAGTGATGAGGGTCGGAAAACACTCTAATCTTCACGGTTCTTTGGAGGACAATTCCAGAAGAAGAGGGTACTATATCTGCTGCGGCCAGTATGGCGCGATCAGAATCATGGTTCCACAATCTTGCTTGAGTTTCAACAAAGTCTTTCCCACTAGAGGTATTGGAAGATACGCATAGAGAAGGCCTGTCCCCCAATCTAGAAAGAAGGCATCTGACGCTAGCCTGCCATGGGCCTAAAGCCTGGAACAGAACTGAGGGACCTTGTGGTTGATCTGAATGGTAAAAATCAATCAAGGAGGTGCCCCACACTCAGATGATCTTGTGTGCTACACCCATATTAGAGACCACTCATGTGGTTGCATTATCCTGCTCAGCCTGTCAGCCAGTTGTTTACACTCGCCAGATAAGTGGCTTGGAGAAACATGCCATGTCGGCGAGCCCAATGCCATAACTGGACGACTTCCTGACACAAAGGGCGAGATCCAGTGCCCCCCCGCTTGTTGGTGAAATACCTTGCAACCTGATTGTCTGTTTGAACTAGAATAATTTGACAAGACAGCCGATCTCTGAAAGCCTTTAGAGCATTCTAGATTGCCAGAAGCTCCAGGAGATTGATCTGAAGATTTGTTTCCTGGAGGGACCAAGTTCCTTGCGTGTGAAGCCCATCTACAAGAGCTCCCCATCCCAGGAGAGATGCATCCGTCGTCAGCAATTTTTGTGGATAAGGAATTTAATTGTCCACCACTGAAGAGAGCGTTCAAGCTCCAGGGACACTTGGATGGCATCTTCTAGGCCTCCCGTGGCATGATATCACTGAGAAGTTAGGGTCCACTGAGATGATCTCATGTGCAGGCGTGCCATGGGTATAACATATACTGTGGAAGCCATGTGGCCCAACAATCTCAACATCTGCTGAGCTGTGGCCTGCTGCGAAGTTCTGAACCAAGATTGTCTGTTCACATCTCCAGGAGATAGGCTCGAACCGTCTGCATGCTGAGAAGGGCTCCTATGAACTCTAATTATTGAACAGGGCAGAGATGGCACTTGGGGCAGTTGAAAAAACCCTGAATATTAGAGGGCTTTTTTTTTTAACAAAGAAAAACAAAGTGGGGTAGAAAACTGCCAAAAAGGCACTTAAACGGCGTGCGAGAACCACAAAAAGCAGCTGCTCCTCACATGGAAAAAGTGAAACTGAGGCAGTTGTGTTTGCACAGCAGGCGGGAAGGCACTCACGCATGCGTGGTGAGGCACAGCTTGTGTTCCTTAAAGCTCTAGTTTTTTCTATGGCATGTTTGCCGGACTGGGCAACGTGGATCGGTGTCTACTCACTTGTGAGAATAAGAAAGTCTACTTGTCCTTGGAGAATCAAACTCGTACAATCCACCATACACACCACCCACACCAAATTCACTACACCATTAGGACACCCAACACACTCCATCACCATAGAACCCTCAGAATCTGGACACAATCCTAACACACAAAATGTAAAGTCCCTCATGCTATAATATAAAGTCATTCAAAGAAACCTTTTGATTCATATTTACTAATTTGCAACTTACATGAAGATCCCGGTTGATAAGCCCCAGCATTGCATCTATACATATGAGTGTCCCTGAGCGTCCAATGCCTGCACTGCAGTGAGTAATGATGGGACCTGATTTGTAGATATGCCTCATGTAAGAAATAAAGGTCAGTAGTTGCTCTGGATGAGAAGGTGTGTCATGATCAGGCCAGGCAGTGAAATTCAGGTGTATAATATGTCGCAGTTCACCCGTCTTAAGAATATAAAATAGAGAACAAATAAATGGAATAAGGCAAACATATTAACTGAATGTTGATAACGTTAACATGCACTACATTACCATACATGGAGGGGCATTTTTGATATGATATCTAAATCCAACTTTGGACGTTTTGCAGAAAACATCCAAAATCAAGTGGTGAACATAGCCATTTTCAAAACTGAAAAACATCTTTTTGTTTCAAAAATGTCCATTTCCTAGAACTTTTTTGACATTTTGTGTTCAATGCATTTTTCTTTTGTGACTATTTAAAAATATATTATATACATCAAATGGAAAAATGCAAAAAAAAAAAAAAAAAAGCCATTGGGACATCTGGGGGGCACCCTAGGGGGGAACTGCTGTGGACTTCACATAAAAGGTCTCAGGTACGCATCTCACCATTACTCCTTTATTGTATGATGAGCCCTCAGAAACCTACTGTACCCAACTGTACACCATTACATTTGCCCTTATGTCTGCAGGTGTCACCTATATATGGGTACAGTAGGTTTTTGTTGTGTTTTGGAGAGCTCACACTTTCCACCACAAATGTAACAGTTAGAGTGGGAAATGGTTTCCCTTCTCTACAGTGTACTGCATTGACCAGTAGGCTACTCCAGGGACTGTATGTACTGTTTCTTTCACATCTTTAGGTGGTGGGAAGGGGTAAGTGACCACTGGGGGAGTAAAGGGAGGGGGGGGGGACATGCCTTAATCCCTTCAGTGGTCATCTGGCCATTTAGGGCACCTTTTTATGACATACTGTCATTATTAAAATAGGTCCAGACCAAAATATTTAACTTTTAGCCCTGGATGTTTTTGCTTTGTTCCATTATGGCAGAAAAACCTCCAAGTTGTGGGAATGTCCAAATCCCGCCCCCAGCATACCCCCTTTTGAT
Source organism: Microcaecilia unicolor (assembly GCF_901765095.1). NCBI lineage: Eukaryota > Metazoa > Chordata > Amphibia > Gymnophiona > Siphonopidae > Microcaecilia > Microcaecilia unicolor. The sequence continues at coordinate 397,227,715 of NC_044032.1, read as the reverse complement.
TTGGACGCATTGCAGATGCATAGAAAAACATCTTAAAAATATGTTTTGAAAATAGCGATTTGGACATTTCCATCTGCAGCTTTGTGCCATTTTTTTTTTGGACTTTTTCTGTTTGAAAATGAGCCTCTTATACAATAGCCAATAGAAAATAAAGATGTACAAAATTGTTAAACAGCAATCATTGTACTCCACGACAAATAAAAAGCCCTATTCTTAAATTAGAGCATGAGCAGAAAATAATTAAATGTTTTTACATGGTTAGAAGGACCTGCTCCCCTGCATACATATGGGCAGCATCAATAATTTAAATATACCCTCAAAACAGTGAAAATTTACTTCTCTGTGTGTGTATATAATTTCTATCTATTGAGAGAGAAAATTTATTTATATATATACTAGTAAAAAAGGCCCGTTTCTGACACAATGAAACTGGCGCTAGCAAGGTTTTCCTTGGAGTGTGTATGTTTGGGAGAGTGTATGTGAGAGTGACTGGTGTGTGAGAGAGAGAGAGAGAGTGAGTCTGGGTGTGCGTGTGTCTGTCAGAGTGTGTGTGTGAGAATGAGAGTGTGTGCAAGTGCGTATGTGAGGCCACAGTGTGGAGAGAGAGTGTGTGTGTGTGCGAAAGAGTGTGTGTGAGGACACAGATTCTTTGTGTGAAGTGACTGTGTGACACATAGAGAGTGAATGTGATACAGTGTGAGGACAGAGTGTGTGAACGTGAGAGTCAGAAAAGACATATGTATGTGTGAGAGAGAGTGTGTGTGTGACAGAGATACTTCCTTCCTCTCTCTCTCTCTCTGGTGTCAGCCCCCCCCTCTCTGTTGTCTGAGATTCCCGCCACTGCACCCAAGCATTGGTGTGCTGGAGGAGGGAGAGAGAGAGAGAGGTGTGTGTGTTGGGGGTGGGGTGGGGGGATGTGTTGGGGGGGGGGGTTCAGTTTGGAAAGAGAGGGGTGCGGAGGGTTCATGAAGCCGCTACAGATGTGAGTGAGAGAGTGAGTGTGTGTGTGTGTGTGTGGGGGGGGGGGGTTTCAGGAAGCGATGCAGAGACAGTGTGTGAGTGTTGGGGGGGGGGGGGGAGGAGGGCAGGGGGTTCAGGAAGCGCTGCCAGATGAGAGAGAGAGAGAGTGAGTGTGTGTGTGTATGAGGTTTAGGAAGCGCTGCCAGATGAGAGAGTGAGTGTGTGTGTGTGTATGGGGTTTCAGGAAGCGCTGCCAGATGAGAGAGAGTGAGTGTGTGTGTGTGGGGGGGGGGGGGGGGGGGGGGTCAGGAAGTGCTGCCAGTTGAGAGAGAGAGGAGGAGTGAGTGAGTGTGTGTGTGTCTGGGTTTCAGTGAAGTGCTGCCAGATGAGGAGAGAGGGTGTGTGTGTTGTGGTGTATGTTGGGGGGGGGGGGGTGGGTTCAGCTTGGAAGAAGAGGGGTGTGGGGGTTCTGGAAGTGCTGCCAGATGGAGTGAGTGAGTGTGTGTGTTGTGTGGGGGAGGCGGTTTATTAAGCATTGCCAGATGAGAGTGAGTGTGTTGTGTGTGTGGGGGTGGGGGGGGGGGGGGGTTCAGGAAGCACTGCCAGATGAGAGAGAGTGTGTGTGTGTGTGTGTGGGGGAGGGGGGGGGGTCAGGAAGCGCTGCCATATGAGAGTGAGTAAGTGTGTGTGTGTGTGTGTGGGGGGGGTTCAGGAACGGCTGCCAGATTAGTGAGTGAGTGTGTGTGTGTGTGTGTGTGGGGGAGGGGGGCAGGGATTTCAGGAAGCGCTGCCAGATGAGAAAGAGAGAGTGTGTGTGGTGGGGGGGGGGGGGGGCGTTGAGGAACTGTGGCCAAATGAGAGTGAGGTGTGTGTGTGTGTGGGGTTCAGTAACCACTGCCAGATGAGTGAGTGTGGGGGGGTGGGGGGGGGCAGGAGTTTCCAGAAGCACTGGCAGATGTGAGAGTGTGTTTGGTGTGTGTGTGTGTGGGGGGGGGGGGGGGGGGTTCAGTAACCACTGCCAGATGAAAGAGAGAGTGAGTGAGTGAGTGAGTGTGTGTGTGGTATAGTTCAGTTTTGTGTGTGGGGGGTCCTGCTTTGAAGAAGAAGAAGGAAGGAATGAAGCGCCTCCTCAGCACGATGCACCCCACCCGCCTCCATCCCACCCACCGTCGCCATCGCAACCCACCGTCGCATAGTTTTGCTGGTGGGTGACCCAAAATCCCGCCAGCAGAAGTCCTGTGTTGTCTGCTGAGTCTCACTTCAGCGATCTTTGGCGTTGCTAGCCTGTGCAGGGCGGGGTTCTGTGCGCCTGACGTCCTGCACGTGCAGGACGTCAGACGCACAGAAGCCCTGCCTGCACAGGCTAGCAGCAACGCCGAAGATCGTTGGAGTGAGACTCAGCAGACAACACAGGACTTCTGCTGGCGGGGGTTCGGGTCCCCCGCCGGCAAAGCAACGCGACGGTGGGTGGCTTGGGGGGGGGGGGTGTTTTGGGGGGGTGCGGGGAGGTGTTGCACCTCCTGCATTCTGTGGGCAGGGCTTCTTTTGAACTGTAGCTTTGGGGGGTGCGGTGCGGGGGGGGGGGGGGGGGGTTGGACTTGCAGCATTCTGTGGGCGGGGCTTTTACTCCAGAGCTTTGGTGGGTGGCTTTGGGGGGGGGGGGGGAGGGTTGGACGTTGAACACTGGTGTCCGGAGTCATTTGGACTCCGGAGCTTTGGAGGTGGTTTCCCTCCAGATTTTTTTCCGTGGGTGGGTCAGGAGGTTGGTAGGCTGCGTTTCCTAGGCAGGGGGAGGTGTAGGGAAACACGCTGCGATCCCTTCCTTTAGTTTACTGTTCTGAAGACAACGTTCTGACGTTTGACGCGTGGGCGGGGCACGGGTCAGTGGAGTGGCTTCACCACCATGAATCCACAAACCCTTCGGAGTGATTGAGTGACTGCAGAACGTTGTCTTCAGAACGTTGAGGGTGAGTTTTATTATAGTAGACATATGTATAGATAGATAGATAGATATAGATATGTATATATATGTACACAATATCAAACAAGAAAAGAGCGGGTTTATATGAATGGGAACCCTGTTCAAAAACGTACTTTGTGGTTTTCTATAAAGCATGTGCGACACACCCATGATCTGCATATGTGTATGCCCCCCTTGCAGTTAGGTGCTCTGGCATTTAGGTGTTACCTTATTAGCATCTATTGCACACAGTGCGCCTGACAATTAATAGCACCTTTGAGGTGTCTAAGTGGCACACATCTCTAGACCAAAAACATAAACAGGAAAAAGCCTCTATGAAAATCCAACAGGATACCTCTGTGTGCTAGTTTATAGAAGAGTCACATAAACATTTTATAAGCACAACACTTTGCCAATGCTGCAGCTGTAAAGACATAACACACTTCACAGGAGATTAAGGGGTCCTTTTACTAAGGTGCGGTGAAAAACGGCCTGCGATAGTGTAGATGCGTATTTTGGGTGCGTGCAGAATTATTTTTCAGTGCACCTACAAAAAAAAGCCTTTTATTTTTTTGCTGAAAATGGACGTGTGGCAAAATGAAAATTGCCGTGCGTCCATTTTGGGTCTGAGACCTTACCGCCAGCCATTGACTTAGCAGTAAGGTCTCACACGGTAACCGGGCGGTAATGACCTACGCACGTCAAATGCAACTCGACGTGCGTAGCTGACGCGCGCCAGAAATTAAAAAATATTTTTCAGACATGCATAGCAGACACGTGCCAAAATTGAAACTACCATGAGGGCCACACGGTAACTGGGCAGTAACTCCAATTTGGCGCATGTTGGGGGTGCGTAGGCACCTACATGGCTTAGTAAAAGGGCCCTTAAAACTTCTGACCTCTTACTTCACAATGCATCCAAAGTGTGTATATTGTTCTATATATTTCTTCACAACTGCCCATGTCGTGTTCTTCCTTATCTATGTAAAAGAATGGTTATTAGGGGCAATTTTATTGAAATTTCTAACTAACAAACAGTATGATTTGACTTTACTTACCTGGATATTGCTTAGCATTAGCATTCTCACAATAAAGCTCTCCAGCTGATGTGTCTTCATGAGAGTAAGCTGAAGCTGGCTATCTATCATTTTAGGTCTGTCAGATTCATCAGGCCAATAGCGTTGACATTTGATCTTTCCTCCTTCGACTTCCTGGGTCATCATGGCTATCACAGTACAGTTCTGTTCCCATACCATATGCCAAAAGTCAGCCACTGTAGTAGGCAGAGGCCCTTGGCAAGCAATGTAAACAAATTCCTCATTGCCCACTGGAATTTTGATGAAACTGGCATTGATGTATCCAACTTCCTCTCCCAAAGGAACTCTAGTAGTATCATCTTAATTCATTCCAACAAAACAAAAGAGAAAAAGAAAAAAGGACTACTATATATAGATAGTATATAAACACACGCATAAATTGATGCACATGAACACATGCTACAAATTGCATATAACACATACATGCCTATTTCAAAGAATATGACCACTACATAATTGAGATTACAGGTTACACTGAATTTCAATAAAATTTACTGTTTCCTATCCTGTTAGACATATTGGAGGTAATTTTATAAAGGATTTTTTTTGCAGCATGTAAAAGGCATCTTACAATATTCACCTCAAGTGCTTAAAAGTACACATACAGACATATTTTCAAAGCATTTAGACTTACAAAGTTACAAAGTGCAATTAGGGGTGTACATGTATGTAATTGCAGAATAGGTGTGTTTAGGGAAGGATGTTGGGCAGCGTGCAGATGGATTCATGATTCATAGGTGCAGAGTCATAGGGGCAGACTGAAGAAAAATGTCAGGAAGTATTTTTTCACGGAGAGAGTAGTGGATGCTTGGAATGCCCTCCCACGAGAGGTGGTGGAAATGAAAACGGTAACAGAATTCAAACACGCGTGGGATAAACATAAAGGAATCCTGTTCAGAAGGAATGGATCCTAAGGAGCTTAGCGGAGATTGGGTGGCAGAGCCGGTGGTGGGAGGAGGGGCTGGTGGTTGGGAGGCAGGGATAGTGCTGGGCAGACTTATACGGTCTGTGCCCTGAAAATAACAGATACAAATCAAGGTAAGGTATACACAAAAAGTAGCACATATGAGTTTATCTTGTTGGGTAGACTGGATGGACCATGCAGGTCTTTTTCTGCCGTCATCTACTATGTTACTATGTTCCTGGGCAGACTTACATGTCAATGACTCAACCTAGTTGCTTATTTCTGCAGTATTTGTGTTAATACAGTGGGGGAAATAAGTATTTGATCCCTTGCTGATTTTGTAAGTTTGCCCACTGACAAAGACATGAGCAGCCCATAATTGAAGGGTAGGTTATTGGTAACAGTGAGAGATAGCACATCACAAATTAAATCCGGAAAATCACATTGTGGAAAGTATATGAATTTATTTGCATTCTGCAGAGGGAAATAAGTATTTGATCCCCCACCAACCAGTAAGAGATCTGGCCCCTACAGACCAGGTAGATGCTCCAAATCAACTCGTTACCTGCATGACAGACAGCTGTCGGCAATGGTCACCTGTATGAAAGACACCTGTCCACAGACTCAGTGAATCAGTCAGACTCTAACCTCTACAAAATGGCCAAGAGCAAGGAGCTGTCTAAGGATGTCAGGGACAAGATCATACACCTGCACAAGGCTGGAATGGGCTACAAAACCATCAGTAAGACGCTGGGCGAGAAGGAGACAACTGTTGTGCCATAGTAAGAAAATGGAAGAAGTACAAAATGACTGTCAATCGACAAAGATCTGGGGCTCCACGCAAAATCTCACCTCGTGGGGTATCCTTGATCATGAGGAAGGTTAGAAATCAGCCTACAACTACAAGGGGGGAACTTGTCAATGATCTCAAGGCAGCTGGGACCACTGTCACCACGAAAACCATTGGTAACACATTACGACATAACGGATTGCAGTGCCCGCAAGGTCCCCCTGCTCCGGAAGGCACATGTGACGGCCCGTCTGAAGTTTGCCAGTGAACACCTGGATGATGCCGAGAGTGATTGGGAGAAGGTGCTGTGGTCAGATGAGACAAAAATTGAGCTCTTTGGCATGAACTCAACTCGCCGTGTTTGGAGGAAGAGAAATGCTGCCTATGACCCAAAGAACACCGTCCCCACTGTCAAGCATGGAGGTGGAAATGTTATGTTTTGGGGGTGTTTCTCTGCTAAGGGCACAGGACTACTTCACCGCATCAATGGGAGAATGGATGGGGCCATGTACCGTACAATTCTGAGTGACAACCTCCTTCCCTCCGCCAGGGCCTTAAAAATGGGTCGTGGCTGGGTCTTCCAGCACGACAATGACCCAAAACATACAGCCAAGGCAACAAAGGAGTGGCTCAGGAAGAAGCACATTAGGGTCATGGAGTGGCCTAGCCAGTCACCAGACCTTAATCCCATTGAAAACTTATGGAGGGAGCTGAAGCTGCGAGTTGCCAAGCGACAGCCCAGAACTCTTAATGATTTAGAGATGATCTGCAAAGAGGAGTGGACCAAAATTCCTCCTGACATGTGTGCAAACCTCATCATCAACTACAGAAGACGTCTGACCGCTGTGCTTGCCAACAAGGGTTTTGCCACCAAGTATTAGGTCTTGTTTGCCAGAGGGATCAAATACTTATTTCCCTCTGCAGAATGCAAATAAATTCATATACTTTCCACAATGTGATTTTCCGGATTTAATTTGTGATGTGCTATCTCTCACTGTTACCAATAACCTACCCTTCAATTATGGGCTGCTCATGTCTTTGTCAGTGGGCAAACTTACAAAATCAGCAAGGGATCAAATACTTATTTCCCCCACTGTATTGTATAAAAACAAGTAAGTGTCTATGGGGCTCATTTTCAAAGCACTTAGACTTACAAAGTTCCATAGGTTACTATTAGGAGCTCATTTTCAAAAGAGAAAAATGTCCAAAAAGTGGCATAAATCTGCATTTGGACATTTTTCTCATAAAAACATCCAAATCGGTATTTTCAAAACCAATTTTTAGTCACAAAAGAGAGGGTAAAACAGCATACAAGCATAAACAGAAACAAAAAAGCAACACTGGGCCTTCAGGATAGAGATACATGTTGTCCTTCAATATGAAAATGACCCGACACGGGCCATGTTTCGGTGCACAAACGCCTGCCTCAGGAGTCTGACATAAAAACACACAAATATAATCTACTATAATAAAACGCAGCCTCAACGTTCTGAGGACACTGACGTCACTGAAGTCACTCACACACCGGTTCGTGGTTTCATGGTGGTGAAGCCACCACAACATCTTCATGCCCCGCCCTCGCATCACACGTGATCACATCGAGGGCGGAACACAAAAACAAATTTACGCACGGGGAGCAGTAGGGAAACACGCGGAGCGTGTTTCCCTACTCCTCCCCTTCCAACAAATCCCAGCCACCGCTGACGTGCACATGAACCCCGCCCCTTTCGCCACATAGCCCCGCCCACGGTAGCACACGCTTAACCTCACCAACCTCCCTCCCTCCCTGTCACCTCCCTTCCCCTTACGCGTGTCTCCCTGGTGGTCTAGAGGTACCTGTTCCGTCGGCCCAGGAAAGAAAGAGCCCCCTCTTTCCTCCCGTAGCGGTGGCTTCCTTGCTGCGTGGTGTGGGAGTCCGGCTCTCGGCGTTTCAAAATGGCCACCGAGAGTTCAAGCTGCCTCGCGAGACTTCAACTCTCGGCGGCCAAATTTGAAATGCCGAGAGCTGGACTCCCATACCATGCAGCAAGGAAGCCACCGCTACGGGAGGAAAGAGGGGGCTCTTTCTTTCCTGGGCCGACGGAACAGATACCGGAAGGGGAGGGGAAGGGAGTCCCGTGCCCGCTAGCACCCGTTTCATCGGCGCCAGAAACAGGCCATTTTTACTAGTCATAAATAAACAATACACATATATTTCAAAAAAGAACATTCACATGATTTAAATAATTTAAATACTTAGATAACAACAGCCAGTTTAGCCAGTTTAACAAAATACAGTGCAATCCGCTTAAGTGCAAGGGTCTGGGACCAAAGAAATGCATGCAGTTAACCAGAGCGTGCACTTAACCATTGTGACCCAAAGAAGCTTGACATCTGATAAACATATGAACAGTACTGTTTATTATTATACGTACAGTATATAGTCTCCATTAACTGACATTAGGCTTACTTGAAGTAATCAGTTATAGTCCTCTGTACACCAATGGGTCTGTGAGTTCCATAGACTACGTCTGCCAGACGGTAAAACTGTCATAGCACTGACATCCAGTGGCCTCCAGATAGGCCCGTATGGTGTTGAGACTCTCCAGCGCTCTTGCAAAAGTGACAGGTGGAGGTTGTTGAATTTCGTCAGCATGTGCCTCGCTGCTCATTTCAATCCTCTGTTTCATCATCAGCCGTTGTTGCCTGCGTGTAGGTGCTTATCTCCACATCAGTGCTGTCGTCAGCTGTTTGTAGATCATAATCAACAGCTACTTAGCGATGAAACTCCTCTTCAGTAACACCAGCTGGGATGTCAATAACCTGTTCATCTGACACGCTTGCAACAGCTACATCTGTTTCGTCCCTCTCCACATCCTTAACAAAGCTTGCCCGCTTGTAGCAGTTCACAATGGTTGCCTGTGTAACATGATTCCAGGGTCTTTCTGCATATGTAGGGAATCCAACAGTGACAGATTACGAGCCAGTTCAACAGCATGTTTATCCTTGCCAGTCTGGTCATCCATAACGCTCATCAGACGACGTCGCACAAGAGCCCGATAATGTTGTTTGAAATTGGCTATTATGCCCTGATTCATAGGTTGGATCAGAGAGGTAGTGTTTGGTGGCTGGAAGACCACCTTGATGTTAGACAGCCTGCCATCGTCCCTGTGTGCAGCACAATTATCACAAAGCAACAAAATCTGACGCCTTTGTGCCCGCATTCTAGTGTCTAACTTCTTTAGCCAGTGCTTCCAAATTTCCCCAGTCATCCATGAATTTGCGTTAGCCTCGTATGACACAGGAAGTCGCTTAACATTCTTGAAGCAATGGGGCGGTTTGCTCTTTCTAATGATGAGGGGTTCCAACTTCTCACTCCCATCCATATTGGAGCAAAGGAGGATCGTCAGTCAGTCCTTCGACGTTTTACTTCCAGTAGTTTCGGCATGTTTGAATGCAAGTGTTCCATCAGGAATCGCTCGCCAGTAGAGACCGTTTTCATCAGCATTGAAAATGTCACGAGGTGCAAACTCATTCAAGATGGTAGGAAGAACTGAAACAACCCAATTTTCAGCATCAAAGTCAACAGTGTCTTGTTTCTCACCATGCTGTTTCTTGAATTTTATGTTGTTCCTTTCCTTCCATCTTTCCAACCATCCACAGTGGCTTTGAATTCAGTTAGTCCAAGACTTTCAGCTAGCTAGTTAGCTTTCTCTATAAGCAGTGGACCACTAACAGGAAACTGTCTGCTCCTGACTCGAGAAAACCACCGAAGAAGAGCATCTTCTACCTCCTCAGCTTTTCCCGCCCGTTTCCGTTGTGGATTTGTATTGTTTTGCCAGTCTTCCAGAAGCTGGTCTTTCTGCTTCAAGACACGTGAAATTTGACTGGGATTGACACCATATTCTAGCAATAGATGCTTGACTTTGTTTTCTAATTTTTTAAGAAATTCTATTCATTCAGCCAGCATTAAAGTCTTACAGTTCCGCCGCGACGACGACCCCAGTGTACACTCTAACAATATTCTTGTTGGTTGTCACTCACCAATCAGCTTCCATATTATGCGGAGTCTTCCCTGCAGAGGAGCGGTCTTAAACCATGCATGTAAGCGAATCTTGCACATATCAGTGGTATGCTAAACTGAAGTTTGTCCCCATAGAAACTGATGGCACCAAAAACGGGACCGAAGTACGGCATGCAGTTAAACAGAGCATGCGCTTATCTGACGTGCACTTAAATGGAGTGCAATGTATAACATTAAAAATGGTAGCAATAAAAATGACAATTAAAATACAAATGCACAAAACATTTACACAAAGTATTTGATAAAAACACATAAATATTAAAATTAAAAATCATGCTAAACTGAAGTTTGTCCCCATAGAAACTGATGGCACCAAAAACGGGACCGAAGTACGGCATGCAGTTAAACAGAGCATGCGCTTATCTGACGTGCACTTAAATGGAGTGCAATGTATAACATTAAAAATGGTAGCAATAAAAATGACAATTAAAATACAAATGCACAAAACATTTACACAAAGTATTTGATAAAAACACATAAATATTAAAAATTAAAAATCAAAAAGTAGGGCAAATGAGGACCTAGATACAGTACGAGAATGACACCATTATCATCCCAGAGAAATCATAGTGGGACAAAATCTCATAAAACAAAGAACAATATTTCTATATAGCAGCTGTTGTTTTATGAGATTTTATCCCAGAAACTGACCAGAAACCTACTGTGCCACATATAAGGGCTACTGTAGTGGTGTACAGTTGGGGTATTGGGTGGGTTTTGGGGAGCTCAGCAGACAAGATAAGGGAGCAACGGTGAGATGTGTTCCTGGGAGAAGTTTATGATGTCCACTGCAGTGCCCCCTGGGGTGCCCTATTGCTTTCCTGGGATATCTGGAGGACCAGACTACTTAAAATACTGGCTACTCCTACATCCCAATGGCTTGATTTTGTGCGTTTTGCACTTCAACTTTTTTTTCCCAAAAATGGAACAAAAAACAAAACGTCCAAATCACAAAACCTTGTGCAAAACATTATTAAAAAAAAAAAAAAAAAGATAGATGTTTTTGAAAATGACCTTCTTGCCTATTCGGATTTTGGACGTTTTGTGCAAAACGTTCAAAGTGGGACTTAGAAGTCATATCAAAAATGCCCCTCCACGTAACTTTGTAAATCTAAGTGCTTTGAAAATACGTCGCCCCTTGTCTTCATAAATTATGCTGCAAATAGGTGCTTTATCGCTCTTCATAAGTAGGTAATTTTTTTAAATTAAGTTACCCTCGTGGAGAATACATTTATTCATGTCTTCACACATAAAGGGCTAAATTCTATATAACACGCCTAACAAATCGGCACAGAAAAAAAATATGCCTAGGCATATTCTATAAAGTACACCTACATTTAGGCACAGTATATAGAATATGCCTTGTGCCCATCCGCGTGATTAAATTTAGTCATAGGCAGTTACGCAAAGTAAAACTTGGTATAAATGCCGATGCCTTAGATGCAGACTGGGTGTATTCTATAACAACGTGCATAGGGACCCTTTTACTAAAGGGTTGCCACATGGTAAAGGGCTTGCCACATGGCAAATTGGAACTACCACAGGCCTAACGCAGCCTTTGCTGGTAGTTCCGCTCCCAGCACGTGGCATTTTTGATGCTACCGGAAATTCCAGAAAAATATTACTGCAGTAGGTTAACTGGAAGTAATCGGGCAGCATCGCACACTGCCTGGTTATCACTGGGTTAGCGTGGGATCCTAACCACCACCTCAATGTGTGGTGGTAAGTGCTTCCTCTGAAATGGTGAAGCAGCCATGGGCATAATCATATATAAGAAATCATATGAAGGGTTAATTCTGTTAAAAGCTTGAAGTTAGAATTCTAACTTTTTACTTTGCAACTGAAGTGAAGGTATGCCAGATGTTTCATATTATCTCAATGTCTGGCTTGGCCGAGCTAAGGTTAGGAAAGGTCAGTGAGAAATGAAACTCTGTCCCTTGTGAATTGCCAATGCTAGCTGGCACAGCTGTAAACTATTATGAATGAACAAAGCATGAGCCAGACATGCCGTAGTTTTAAAAGAATTAGTTTAATGCTAGTTAGATTCTAAATAATTCTAGATATCCCTGATGTTTAGAATATGTCTTATAAGAATGCTTATTTTAGAATATGTGTATTCTGTGTAGTTAATGTGTAGAATGTCTGTTAAATTCTGTATTACTCTTTGTCTGCTGTTTAAGACTGCAGTTGAGGAGATCAACATGTGGTTTGACTTAGCCATAGTTCTGGCTGGTTCAATGTATAAGCTGATAGGTGAAGAAGGTCAGGAAAAGTCTTGATTAATTATAGCTAAGTGTAGGACTGGCCTCCTGGAAGTAATAACCTGATATGTATGCTATTAAGTAAGATTGGCTTTTGACCCCTTTAATGAATGCCAGAGTTTAGTTAGCAGTTAGTATGAACCAGACTAGGAATATGAGAATAACCAATCTCACTAGGGCCTCTTGGTCTCTAAGGGAACCCAGTTAAGCTATAGATGAGAAATCAATCATAATGAGAAATATAAGAGTTCTGGAGACCAAATGTCTGGCTTGAGGGGCCCCAGGTCAGAGGTCAGTTTAGGATGTCTGGAACCTATGTAACTGATATTTCAAAAGTAATGATTGGTTGAGGCAAGGTAGCCAATCTAATTCCTTAACCAATTGGGAGTAAAGGGGGCTAGGCTAGGAGGAGGGCTTAGGACCCTATTTAAGTAGGAGCAGAAGCAGTTTACGTCAAAAAGAACTCAGAAGGAGCTCAGAAGAAAGAGAAGGACAGAAGGAACAGACAGAAGAAGAAGAAGACAGCATAAGAAGAGAGCTGAGACAAAGACACAGAGAGCTGAGAGAAAGACCCAGAGAGCTGAGAGAAAGAGAAGAGAGCTAGAACTGATGTCTTGCTTTGTTTGCTGGCAAATAAAGAAGATTTTTCTCTCATACTGGTGTGTGCTGTCTGACTCCTGAAGCATCACAAATTCATGCATTCATTCCTGCAACAATTCTTGGTGGCAGCGGTGGGATGAATCCTGCATTAATCCCAGCACCCAACTGACTGGAGAACATTCGCCGGGTATGTATTCTGTATTTTGTATTGTAATTCTAGCTAGAAAATTGTAAATCAGCCCCTCAAGAAGGAGGGAAGGAGAATCTGATCAATTCTCAGCGAAGGCCCTAGTACCTTCTAGTCGCGGGGACTAGAAGCGAAAACGCTTGAGCTTATCTGTATCTGAGAAATCTGAAATTGTTGGGTGGGATTTTCTGTACTGAATGAATGTGTGATGCCTGAATGTTAATGAGTGCGGACTTCTTATAGCTGCATTTCCAATTAACGCGAGTTCAATTGGTCAGCAACGGAAGGAAGCGATTGCTGTCTGTCTACCTAGTGTCTCGAGAGTGCAGACCCCTTACTGCATTCTCAAAAATTCCCCCCCTCTTTGTGTGTTGTAACTGTAAGCATTATGGGTGGGACATCATCTAGACAAATTGCTACCCCCCTAGACTGTATGCTTAAAAACTTTAAAAAAGGATTTTTAATTAATGACTATGGACAGACTTTAAGCTCAAGTACTTTAAGAACCTTGTGTGAAGTTGAGTGGCCATCTATGGGAGTGGGGTGGCCCCCTAGTGGCAGCTTAGATATTGAAGTAATCCGGAAGGTCTACAGCATAGTTGTAAGAGAACCAGAATATTTTGAACAACTCCCCTATATAGATTCCTGGGACAGCCTTGTGACTGACCCTCCCTCCTGGTTGAAAACTTATATGGGATCCCCAGTAAAATTCATGTTAGGCCGTGTTCAAAGAAAGATTAGAAAATCTAAACTAGAAGAGGGAAAGAGCCCTAGGAAACCTACCACCCAATCGGTGGCTTCCGCCCCTACCCTGTCTGAGAAACCCATACTCTCTGATGACCCCTCAGACCTTGAGCCACCACCTTATGGCCCATTGTTGGGGTTCCGTGCTACCCCCAGAGATCCACGCCGCCCAGCTCAAGCCTCTCCAGTACAGGCTTCTCCGGATAGTTCCTCTTCTGTGCGAACCCCACCACATCCTAGGTTGGACTTTTCACCTGGCCTCTACCCTTCTGTGCCAAATCCTCTCCTGTTAACCTCTGAAGACCCGTTTTGGGTTCCACTCCCTGACTCCTCAACTCCTGACAGCCCAGCCTCTCCCTCTAATACCCCTACCCACTCATCAGGGGCCCGGCATCCCTTTCAATGGACTGACTCACCTGTGACCACCTCTCAGTCTATGAGTACCCCTCCCCATCCCTCAGGGGTTCAACATACCTCCACTGAATGGGTTAGACCTGCTGCAATCACCTTTGAGCATGATAGGAGGGTAGCTCCTAGCTCTACCTCAGGTTCTATTCCCACCTCCTCGAGAGTTCTGCCCCTTCGTCAGGTAACTACCACTCGACCGGATCCTAATAATCAGGGTCAGGTTATACAGGCACAGGCCTATCAGTATGTACCCTTCACAACCACCGATCTCCTGAATTGGAAGACGCATTATCCTTCTTATACTGAAAAGCCTCAGGCAGTGGTGGACCTAGTGGCTAGCATTATGGCCACCCATAACCCAACCTGGACTGATTGTCAACAACTTCTCCTGACCCTCTTCACAACTGAGGAGAGGCGGAAGATTTTGCAAAATGCTGAGGCCATCACGCGAGAGCGTGTCCCCGGGGGGACACAGGACCCAGAGGGATGGGTTAGAGCTCGGTTTCCTCGCGCAGCTCCAGCTTGGGATCCAAATGATGGGCAGCACTATGAACTGTTGTCTGGCTATTGCCGGGACTTACTGGAAGGTATGAGGAAAGGCATAAAGAGGCCCATTAATCTGGCAAAGGTCTCTGAAATTCTCCAAGGGGCAACTGAATCCCCTGGGGCCTTTTTAGAGCGACTAATTGAAGCCTACAGAACATACACCCCATTTGACCCTGAAGCCCAAGAAAATCAGAGAATGGTGAATAGTGCATTGGTGGCCCAGAGTATGCCAGATATCCGGAAGAAGTTGCAGCGTCAGGAGGGATTCGCAGGGATGAATACCACCCAGCTAATTGAGATCGCAACCAAGGTTTTCATTAATAGAGATCAGGAGGTGCGCCGAGAGGCTGACCGGAAGATGCAGAAGAAGGCCGACCTTTTAGCGGCAGCCATTACTAATTCCACCCTTAACCGAGGTCGACCTCTAGCTAATGGGAAGCCAAAGTGGGACCCTGGACCACCAGCCAGGCCCCGAGATTCCTTCAATCAATCCCGGCCAAGGGGGGAGAATCCCAGACCAAGATTGGAGAGGGATCAGTGTGCCTATTGTAAGGAAAGAGGGCACTGGAAAGATGAATGCCCCCAGAGGCGCCAGGGACTGAGAAGGGGACCAGGAGATCGGGGAAGCCGAGGCCGAGTTCGAGAGGGAAGATATGAGCCTGCTGAATCTGACATCATCGGGATAGCCGAGATGGCAGAATGGGACGAATAGGACAGACCGGGTTCCTACAAACTGGGCTCCCAGGAACCTATGGTCAAGCTAACTATAGGGAGCCGCTCAATTCCATTCATGATTGATACAGGAGCTGAACATTCTGTTGTGACGGAACGATTAGCGCCTGTGTCTGGAAAAACTGTCCGAGTGGTGGGTGCCACGGGGGTGCAGAACCGGAGGCCTTTCCTGACAACCCGTAGATGCCAATTAGGCTCACACATAGTCACTCATGAATTCCTGTATATGCCAGACTGTCCAATCCCTTTGTTAGGTCGAGACCTGCTGTCCAAGCTTAGGGCCCAAATTTCCTTTGACTCTGATGGCCAGACTTCAGTCTCCTTTCGGCCCCCGACCTCCAGCCCTAAGGGTATATTGAGTTTCTGCTGCCCTCTTGAAGAAGAATGGCGGCTGCATCAGTCACAGGGCCAAGTTGACCTACCCCTGGCAGACAGCTTTCAGGTCAGTGGGGTATGGGCAGAAGATAATCCCCCAGGGTTGGCCCGAAATATTCCTCCTGTACATGTAGATTTACTTCCAAATGCCCGGCCAATCCATCTTCGTCAATACCCAATTCCCAGAAAGGCTCTGGAAGGGATTCAAGCACATTTGAATCGTCTGTTATCCCATGGAATTATTCGTCCTTGCCAGTCTCCATGGAATACGCCACTATTGCCAGTTCAGAAGCCAGGGACTGAGGACTACCGGCCAGTCCAAGACTTACGAGTGGTCAACAAATCCACTATCTCATTACACCCTGTAGTGCCTAATCCATATGTCCTGCTAGGATTGATACCTTCTGGAGCTACCCATTTCACAACACTAGACCTAAAAGATGCCTTCTTTTGTATTCGGGTGGCCCCAGCCAGTCAGTTGCTTTTTGCCTTTCAATGGGAAAACCCAGTAACAGGAAGGAAGCTTCAGTATACATGGACTCGCCTGCCACAGGGGTTCAAGAATTCCCCCACCATTTTTGGGACAGCCCTAGGACAAGACCTTAAGACTTTTAAATCTGAGCCTTCCAGGCGAGTTTTACTCCAGTATGTAGATGACCTCCTGATTGCAGCAGTGACTCAGGAAGAGTGTTTTGAGGCTACTAGAGAATTGCTGGAGCTACTCTTGGATGCAGGCTATAAGGTCTCACGCTCAAAGGCCCAACTTTGTCAGTCAGAAGTGAAGTATCTGGGCTTTTGCATTTCCCAGGGAAGTCGGAGACTGGATGCTAGTAGGAAGCAAGCAGTTGCTGCAATTCCCCAACCCAAGTCCAGAAGGGAAGTTAGGGAATTCCTGGGAGCAGCTGGATTCTGCAGAATTTGGATTCCAAATTTTGCATTGATGGCGAAACCCCTTTACCAAGCCACAAAGGGGGGTGAAAAGGAACCATTTGAATGGGGACCTACTGCTCAACAATCCTTCATTGCCATAAAGAAAGCCCTACTCCAAGCCCCTGCGTTAGGCCTTCCTGATGTGGAGAAACCTTTCTCACTGTATGTCCATGAGCGACAGGGGGTTGCTCTGGGTGTGCTGACCCAGATGATGGGATCCTGGCAGAGGCCTGTTGCATACCTGTCTAAACAGCTGGATGGAGTGGCTAAAGGATGGCCAGCCTGCATGAGGGCCATTGCAGCAACAGCCTTACTGGTCCAGGAAGCTGATAAGTTGACCTTGGGGCAAGAACTGGTTGTTAAAGTCCCCCACGCAGTTCTCACCCTCATGGAGTATAAGGGCAACCACTGGTTTACAAATAACCGTATGGTTAAGTACCAAGCCAGCTTGTGTGAGAATCCACGGATACACCTGGAAACAGTGGCTACATTCAATCCCGCCACTCTTTTGCCAGCATCTGAGGGACCACCAGATCATGACTGTATCCAAACTATGGATGAAGTGTACTCCAGTCGACCAGATCTTAAAGATGTTCCGTGGAGGGACCCAGATGTAATTTATTTTACAGATGGAAGCAGTTATGTGGAGAACTCCAAGCGACTGGCAGGCTATGCTGTGGTGACAGAAGACAAGGTGATAGAAGCAAGAGCCCTGCCCCAAGGAACTTCAGCCCAGAAAGCAGAACTTGTGGCCCTCATACGAGCTCTGGAGTTAGCAGCAGGACTGGTAACCAACATTTATACTGATTCCAAATATGCCTTCACAACCCTACATGCTCATGGAGCTTTGTATAAGGAAAAGGGACTCATAAATGCTGCAGGCCAACCTGTTAAGTATGGACCCGAAATACTTCAGCTGCTAGAGGCTGTGTGGGCCCCTAAGAAGGTAGCTGTTATTCACTGCAGGGGACACCAAAGGGTAGATACTCCAGTGGCCCGAGGGAACCGCCATGCTGATCGGGTGGCCAAGGAAGCTGCTCGAGGACCCCCAGCAAGTACTGTGACCCCCCTGTTCCAAATCCGACTGCAAGAATGGACACCTATATATACCCAAGTGGAAGAGAAATGGGCTCAAGAAGAAGGTGCAGTAAGGAGACCTGATGGCTGGTTACATCTCCCTGATACCAGAGTTCTGGTGCCACGCCACCTAGCTTGGCCTGTAGTGTCTCAAGCTCATGACCTATCACACTTAGGGAAAACAGCACTAGCCCGCCTACTCAATCGAGTAGTGGTGCTGGAAGGATTGGATAGTCTGGTTGCCACTGCCTCTGCCCGATGTACTCTCTGTGCCCAGAATAATGCTCGTCAGGGACCCCGTATTCCACCAGGAGTTCAGTCTAGAGGACTAACACCCTTTGAGTCCCTAGTTATAGACTTCACAGAAATGCCCAGGAGCGGTAGGCTCCGATATCTCTTAGTTATGGTCTGTACCTTTTCTGGGTGGGTGGAAGCATATCCTACAGTCACTGAGAAAGCCACAGAAGTAGCTCGAGCTCTCCTTAGGGATGTCATCCCCAGGTATGGACTGCCCCTTGCCATAGGTTCAGATAATGGTCCCGCCTTTGTTGAAGCCACACTTCAGGCCCTGTCCCGCGCATTGCGCATTACCTGGAAATTGCATTGTGCCTATCGTCCCCAGAGTTCAGGGCAGGTTGAGCGGGCAAACAGAACCTTGAAAAATAGCCTAGCAAAGATTTGTCAGGAAACCCAATTGAAATGGCCACAGGCATTGCCACTAGCCCTCTTTCGCCTTCGATGCACCCCAACTAAAGGAACAGCCCTCTCTCCCTTTGAAATTGTGTATGGGAAGCCCCCAGCCATTTTACAGGGAATTAAGGGAGACATAGGGATTTTAGGGTCTGCCCAGGTGCAGGAGCAGGTAGCCCTCTTGGGAAAGATAATTTCTGAGCTTCAGTCTTATGTGAGAGAAATAAACCCTGTCCCCTTCCAGGCTCAGGTACATTCCTTCCTGCCAGGGGATAGAGTTTGGGTGAAAGACTGGAGGCTCCAGCCTTTGGGGCCCCGATGGAAAGGACCTTTTACTGTTTTGCTTTCTACCCCTGCAGCTGTGAAGGTCGCAGGGATAACTCCATGGGTCCATTGGTCTCGAATTAAGTCTGCTGACCAGACTGAGCCCAGCACGGATCAATCGGAGCCTAGACAGTGGAGAGCAGAAAGTGATCCAGCGGAGCCATTGAAGTTGCGCCTGACCCGAACCAAAGAATCTACTAGCTGAAAAGAAGGGTCAACTGTATACTGCAGGAGCGGCTGAACTTCGGCTTCACACTGAGACTCTTTCTTGCCTGATTCTGGCTTTCTTGGAATTTGAAAGCTTGATCCTTGTCAGTTGAGGGTCTATTCCAACTGGTATAAGAACTCAAAGACTGAGAACACTATATGAGAGTAATCTGTGATTAGCACAGACTGTTGAAATATTACTGCTTAATTAGTTTGCTGTATTTGTTTTAGATTAGGAAGAAAGAAAATGTTAGTAGTTTGGATGCTTTTGTTGTTTTCTACTCCTTGCCTCCTTGTTCCTAATACCCCAACTCGCTCTAACCTTTGGTTACACTCTGTCCAGGAACTAATTAGCCAGGCAAAGATTACTTCCCCTTGTATTGTGTGTTCCCGATTTTCTCCTTATACTACAGATGTCCCAGCTGTACCTGTCCCTGTGCAACTCCCAGCTCTTATACCTCCCTACTTTTCGAGTTCAGGCCCTTGGAGCCAGGATTATACTTGGTGGTCCTTTTATAATGCTACTTCCCCCTCTGACTCTTCTCTAAGGCCAGTCTTTACGTCTCCCTATCCAGCCTCTGGAGTGTTTTGTTTAACAAGAGACATCTCAACTGTTCTTCCCATTCCCTGTAACTATACTAATGTTCTCCCAGAGAAGGAGGAACCTGTGTGGGTAGTTTCTCCAGGTACTCCTATGTGCCCTATTACCATACCTGTAGATTATGACCAGGGTGATTACCTGGCTCCTAACTATACTACTGAGAAAACTATAGTGTCCCATCCCATTTTCTACTTTCATAAGTCCCCGGGGTATGAAGGGGTTGCATCATATGAGCGGTCTGTTACAATTGGGGATTGGCACCTATGGTGTACAAAGTCTCCATTTCTTCTTCGTTCCCCCTGGGATAGGGGCTCGCATTATGGGCATCCTAATCTCCATCCTGTGCCTACATTTATTGGGAACTTTCGTCGCCCTCTCCTTGGTCATTACTGGCTCTGTGATAATGTCCTCCACATGATTCTTCCCCCCACATATGATTTTTGTGTATTGGTAACCTTGAATTATTTTCCTAAAGTTATTCCTCTTAAGCCACCATCCCCGCACCGCTCTAAGCGAGAGGCTTTGTCCTTACCCTCCTCTGTTGCTACAGAGGATGAGGCGATTGAATTAGCCCTCCAGTATATTAATTCTACTTATCCTCTGACTAAAAAGAGACTTGTAGCCCTTTCTGCCACGGCCTGGATTCCAATTGGAGGCCCGGTAGCGGGTATTACTGAATTAGGTATGGCTACCCGGAGACTTCAGTCCCTACTTCATGTTTTAGTTCATGAGCTGAACGTGGTAGTCAATGCATTGCAGGATCAAATTAATGAATTAAGTATAGTTTCTAGATATAACCGTATGGGTCTTGATTATCTCTTTGCAGCTCAGGGTGGCCTCTGCACAGTGCTAAATTCTTCAGAGTGCTGTACTATTGTCATAAATAGGACGCATGTAGTTAGGCATGCTATGGATAAAGTCCTACAGTTGGCCAGCCTTAATGTGGAGGATTACCGAGGAGGATTAGATCTTACCTCCTGGTGGTGGTCATTGACCTCCTGGATACGTCCCTTGTTCATTTCCTTAATAGTCTTAGTTTTAGCAGGGTTTTTGTTTTGTTTCCTGGCCTCATGTGCTTCGGCAGTATGCCGTCGGACCTTAACAAGTAGGGTAATGGTAATTCACAAGTCTATTCCTAGTTAGGATCACTATAATCTCCAGAGTTTGAGTTGTGAGACTTATCTCTGCATAAGCTGATTTTAGTCTCAAAGGGGGGAATGAAGCAGCCATGGGCATAATCATATATAAGAAATCATATGAAGGGTTAATTCTGTTAAAAGCTTGAAGTTAGAATTCTAACTTTTTACTTTGCAACTGAAGTGAAGGTATGCCAGATGTTTCATATTATCTCAATGTCTGGCTTGGCCGAGCTAAGGTTAGGAAAGGTCAGTGAGAAATGAAACTCTGTCCCTTGTGAATTGCCAATGCTAGCTGGCACAGCTGTAAACTATTATGAATGAACAAAGCATGAGCCAGACATGCCGTAGTTTTAAAAGAATTAGTTTAATGCTAGTTAGATTCTAAATAATTCTAGATATCCCTGATGTTTAGAATATGTCTTATAAGAATGCTTATTTTAGAATATGTGTATTCTGTGTAGTTAATGTGTAGAATGTCTGTTAAATTCTGTATTACTCTTTGTCTGCTGTTTAAGACTGCAGTTGAGGAGATCAACATGTGGTTTGACTTAGCCATAGTTCTGGCTGGTTCAATGTATAAGCTGATAGGTGAAGAAGGTCAGGAAAAGTCTTGATTAATTATAGCTAAGTGTAGGACTGGCCTCCTGGAAGTAATAACCTGATATGTATGCTATTAAGTAAGATTGGCTTTTGACCCCTTTAATGAATGCCAGAGTTTAGTTAGCAGTTAGTATGAACCAGACTAGGAATATGAGAATAACCAATCTCACTAGGGCCTCTTGGTCTCTAAGGGAACCCAGTTAAGCTATAGATGAGAAATCAATCATAATGAGAAATATAAGAGTTCTGGAGACCAAATGTCTGGCTTGAGGGGCCCCAGGTCAGAGGTCAGTTTAGGATGTCTGGAACCTATGTAACTGATATTTCAAAAGTAATGATTGGTTGAGGCAAGGTAGCCAATCTAATTCCTTAACCAATTGGGAGTAAAGGGGGCTAGGCTAGGAGGAGGGCTTAGGACCCTATTTAAGTAGGAGCAGAAGCAGTTTACGTCAAAAAGAACTCAGAAGGAGCTCAGAAGAAAGAGAAGGACAGAAGGAACAGACAGAAGAAGAAGAAGACAGCATAAGAAGAGAGCTGAGACAAAGACACAGAGAGCTGAGAGAAAGACCCAGAGAGCTGAGAGAAAGAGAAGAGAGCTAGAACTGATGTCTTGCTTTGTTTGCTGGCAAATAAAGAAGATTTTTCTCTCATACTGGTGTGTGCTGTCTGACTCCTGAAGCATCACAAATTCATGCATTCATTCCTGCAACAATGGCTGCGTAGTAAGTGCAAATTTACCACATGGCCATTTCTTTTTTCGGGCTTTTACCCACTGTGGTAAAAAGGGCCTCAGCCGCTTTTTACTGCAGTTTAGTAAATGTTTAGAAACACCCACAACCTTTTCCTCTTTTTCAACTATGCGCCTTAGAACCTCCACACATTACTTTACAGCACCACTTAGACAGTTGTGCATGTAAACTCTAATTCCCATTAGTATCAATTGCTTGTTAATTGGGAATTATCAGTGCAGATTGGCTTGTTAACTAAGTTGAATGAGCAAATCCAGAATACGACTAGATTTGTGCGCAATTTATGTTCAACTATATAGATCTGGAGGAAAATGTTGTTTTAATTGTGTAAAAGGCCTTGTAAAATTAGTTCATGTCTAAAAATAAGTGTGGTACAAGCCAGAACATACTTTTTAAGTATGTATGCTGCTCAGGGCGGAGTCTAAAATACACGCATATGGGCATAGTATATGATTTAATATCTAGTCCTGCTCCTAAGCAGGCATAAATTTCAGTGCCCCGGGTCTACAATCTATTTCTAAAGGATTTCTGCAAGTATTTTATAGACACTAAGCTAACAATAAACGCTTTCCTGTCCATCCTATTATCCTAGGTGCCCTGTTATAAAATTCTCCTCTGAGATGGTAACTTTATAAAGGCATGCATCATTGCACACACTGAAAAGATCGCACATACTTTGATATATGCTGTATGAGGGGCTCCCAGAGGCATAGGGCCTCTTTTACAAAGCCATGCTGCCGATTCTCAATGTGGCAAATGAGAGGAAGCCCATTCAATTCCTATGGGCTTCCACTCATTTGCTGCAAGGGAATCACTAGCGCGGCTTTGTAAAAGAAGCCCACAGTTTGGGTGGACTTGCAACGTACATGCACATTTTATAAAATACACAAATATATGCATAAATTCAAAGGTTTTCAGAAAAAAAGGCTGGTGTAGAATTCCACCCGTTTTTCACACAGATGTTTTAAAATCTGAATTAAGGAACTCCAAGAAACATCCTGCTTATGTTTGGTTCACTT
This sequence comes from Microcaecilia unicolor, assembly GCF_901765095.1. Lineage (NCBI taxonomy): Eukaryota > Metazoa > Chordata > Amphibia > Gymnophiona > Siphonopidae > Microcaecilia > Microcaecilia unicolor. The sequence goes on along the minus strand of NC_044032.1, from coordinate 397,204,752 downwards.
CTCGTGCCTAACTTTGGGTGCAAGCAATTATGCCGGCCAAAAAATAGCATAAATGTTTGCGCACAACTGATAGCAGTTAGGTGTGCAAATGCTGGTATTTTATAACATCACCCTTAATTTTTGGAGTGGTTCATGAAGAAGATATTAACATCCTCAATTAGTTCAGTTAAAGCACAGGCCTGAATCCAATACAGAATCTGTGGTAAGACCTGAAGAACTGTAGTCCACAGAAGTTCCTCAGTCAACTTGAATGAGCTAGAGCTAATCTGCCAAGAAGAGTGGTCAAAAACTACAGCATCCTACTACACAAAATTGGTAGACTATTCTAAGCAATGTATAGCTGTTATCGCTGCAAAACTACCGAATCAAACTTTGTTAAGACTAAGGGGTCCTTTTACTAAGGCACGCTGAAAAATGGCTTGCGGTAGTGAAGGTGAGGGTTTTGGGCACACGCCGATCCATTTTTTAGCGTGCCTGTAAAAAAGCCCCCCCCCCCCCCCCAAAAAAAATGGACGTGCAGCAAAATCAAAATTGGCGCGGGTCTATTTTGGGTCTGAGACCTTACCACCAGCCATTGACTTAGTGGTAAAGAATCTGGGTGGTAATGACCTATGTGCGTCAAATGCCACTTGGTGCGTGTCTGTTATGCGTGCCCAAAAATAAAAAAATATTTTTCCCACGCACTTAACGGGCGCACGCCAAAAATGAAATTACCGCAAGAGCCATGCAGTAGTCTGGCATTATTGGCGCATGTAGTCACTTACACGGCTTAGTAAAAGGGCCCCCTAAGCTCTTAATATATTTGGTTTCTTCTTAATTATTTTTTGGAATTTTTTATATCTATTCTTTCATGTTGAAAGTATAGAGCGTGGTGTGTAGATTAGTGAAACAAACTTCTACTTGAATGCATTTCACATTCTATTTTCTAGACAGCAGATTGTGAAAAATATACATGGTTCAAAGATTTTTACAAGGGTGTGTGTGTGTGTGTGTGTGTGTGTGTGTGTGAGAGAGAGAGAGAGAGACAGAGACCAATTATGCCCCTACCCTGTTAATTCATGACATTCTGAGGAAGAAGAAAGGGAGAAAAACGTTCATTCCCCTGTTGCCAACTTTATAGAGAAAGGGGGACAGAAGGTTTGCACTCCCTGCTTCTTCTCCCTTTCCCCCCCGCATGAAGGAAACTGTGTCTCATCCCCATAATTCCTTTGGCTAGGAGGAATGCAAATGTCTTAACAGGCAAAGCGTTAACATCCTGAAGAGCAGTAACAAAATCCTCCTGGGCATCCAATCAGAAGCACCCTTGCATAATATTTTTTGTATGGCGTGTTTGGGTCTAAACTAAAAATAGAACAGAAATAAGGTAAATGGCTGTGTTCAGATTAGTGTTGATTAAAAACAGAAGAGAAGACTTACAGGGAAGAATATTTTTATATCTGTTCTTCTTCCTGTTCTCTTTAGTCTGTCCAACTAAACACTGATCCAAAGGTTTTAGATCCTGAAGATTCTAGAAGAAATCAAAGTCATAAATATGAGGGTTAACTGATTGGCAAAGAAAATATTTTCACGCAGCTAACCTTTACATCGCTAGACACAAGCTCCTGCAGTAGTCTGCTATCTAAAACATGGCAAGGTCACATCTAAATGTATCGCTTTACTTAAAGACAACATTACTAATGCAAACTCTGTAAATGCGATCTGAATTGGTGAATTGATCATCATAAATATAAACATGCTGCCAAATACAGATATACCTCTATAAGCTACTGGTTTCTCTTTAGCACTTCAAAATAAGGTCTAATTAAATTTTGAATAAATCTACATTAAAATTTGAAAAATGCATATAGTGGAAAGATTAAAAAAAAAAAAAGTATAAAATGGACCGATGTAGAAGTTACACTGGCTCTTACTCACTTCAGTTGGGTGAGTCATATGAACTTATCGGATGACTCACATCTTGAGGAACAAAAGAGAGAAGGTGTGAAGAGTTAGAAGGTGCTTAAAGTCTGGAAACAGTATGTAAATTCCAGGAAGCCCTTGACACACTGCACTGATTCACTCTGCTGAACTAACACTACTCCAAGAAGAGTGCTGGAGAGACTTTGTTGTGAACACTGTGCTCCTGCTTGATGTGATTTAGAAGATTTTTATGATTTATAAGGATTATAATTTGAACCTTTAAGGACAATATCTAAGACACAAGCGGAAGATTTGAAATAATTGGGGAGCATGTACACAGATTGTGGATATATAGAAATGTGCCCACACAAGGTTTATGTGAATGGGTGGTGAAGTGAAGGGTGTGACTGGCCAAGTTCCGGAACTTACACAGCATAAGTGGTTTTATGTGATATATGTATTGTAATAAAAGAAATTAAATATTTTAAAGGAAGAACGTTTTTTTTTGTGATATAGTTTTGGGATCTGTTCTTCTAGTTTAAATATTTATCCCCAGTAATATATATACTGAGTCATATGAAGCCACATGTCAAATGCTTTCTGATGGGTCCACAAAAAAAAAAGATATTTAATTGTTAATATTGTTTTGGGGAGAGGGGCACATACTTCATAAAAGGAAGCTTAAAGATAGCTCTGCTTGCAACTGTGGCCATAGAAACTACTGACTGCATCAGAAATAATTGTCCCATGGGCAAACATCAGACAGATCAAAACTAATGCATTAAGCTGAAAAAAAAAGCTATTTCTTAGTTGATGACTTTGCTCTTAGAAATCTGAATTGCTTTTACTGTGCAACACACAAAGAAAGAGAACTGTATAAGGCCACATTTGGAGTATATGCAATGACGTGATTCTGAAGTAGATGCTTCACTATAATGAGGACAATTTTCAAAGTCAGTTACCTCGGTGAATTGCCCTGTCTGAAAATAGCTCTCCTCAGAACGGCTAAGTCTGCTGATGAGCATAATTAAAATTGAGTAACTAATGATTTTAAAAATGTACATTAACCATAAATCTGCACCAAGATGTTTATCTTAAAGCTGAATTCTTGTGTCCCATATGAGATGATATCAGTTTTTCCATATTAGTTTTATATATTCAAAATCAAAGTTATTTCTTTAGAGACTGGGGTTATGGATGATACGATTTTACAACTATGGTCATATTCTAGAAGGATTTATAACTGTGCAAGTGGTTCAAGTTATATCTGTGAAACATCCTGCAGGGTTAGATTCAATAAATGGCTCAGTGCTATTTCTATAAATAGTGCTCTGTTCTTTATAAAATAGCACTGGGCATGAGAACTTACATCAACTGAAACCAGGTGAAAATGCTGTTTCGGCAGCTTGCCTCCATTAGAATGTGTTTCTGTGCCAAAGCTTGGGCACGAAATTAGATTCTAACTTAAGGCTGCATTTATAGAATTCCCTAGACAGCGCTGGTTAAGTTTTCAGTTATATTTTTAAGCAGGGTTTATAATGCTCATTTATAATGGTTTAAAGGATTCCTTACCACAAGATCGTACCAAGTGACATCCAACTCGACTACATCTGCCACATGGACACCTGAATGTGGAGTTCCACAGGGATCCCCCCTCTCGCCGACTTTATTCAATCTAATGATGATACCTCTGGCCAAACTACTAGCCAACCAACACCTCAACCCATATATATACGCAGACGACGTAACAATTTACATCCCATTCAAACAGGATCTACAAGAAATCTCCAACGATATCAACCAAAGTCTACACATCATGCACTCATGGGCGGACGCATTCAAGTTCAAACTCAATGCAGAAAAAACCCAATGCTTAATACTCACTTCTCAACACAATATGAACAAATTCACCATCATAAACACACCAAATCTGACACTCCCTATATCGGACACCCTAAAATGCCTAGGAGTGACCATTGACCGTCATCTAACACTTGAGAGTCATACGAACAACACAACCAAGAAGATGTTCCACTCAATGTGGAAATTAAAAAGAGTAAAACAGTACTTCCCAATGACAGTCTTCCATAACTTGGTATAATCAATGGTGCTCAGCCACCTGGACTACTGTAATGCACTATACGCTGGCTGCAAAGAACAAACAATCAAGAAACTCCAAACAGCCCAGAACACAGCAGCCAGACTTATATTCGGAAAAGCAAAATATGAAAGTGCTAAACCATTGCGAGCAAGGCTACACTGGCTCCCACTCAAAGAACGCATTACGTTTAAGATTTGTACACTAGTTCACAAAATCATCCATGGAGACGCCCCAGCGTATATGTCAGACCTGATAGACTTACTGACAAGGAACGCCAAAAGATCAGCCCGCACGTTCCTTAATCTTCATCTCCCAAGCTGCAAAGGTTTAATACACAAACTTACACATGCAGCAAACTTTACCTACTTGAGTGCCAAGCTATGGAACGCACTGCCGCAAAACCTAAGAGGGATCTACGAATTAACAAACTTTCGAACATCACTGAAGGCCCATCTTTTTAAAAAGGCATACCATACAGAATAACAATTATAAATGTATACATCTCCCACATCTTTACTCAGATCTATTCTTATAATATCTGCTTGCTTTAAACTCTAATACGTTATTCAACATCTTTATGTAACAATAAGTGATTACGTTCTAATCTATCACCACCAAGATCGATTTATTGTAAGCCACATTGAGCCTGCAAACAGATGGGATAATGTGGGATACAAATACAATAAATAAATAAACAAATAAATAATGTTCCAAATGTAGGTTAACATTACATTCAACAATGTATATACAAAAGCATGTTATGGCACTTCAGTGAGCATTCTCAAATTTTTTTTTTGCTTTTCCTGAACTTGATGAAAGATGGTCCACATCAACCCCCTCAGATATCTTGGCCCACTAGTGTGGCTGATTTCATCCTGTTAACAGAAAACTGAGTTTTTACCTCAAATTCCTTTGATGGCACCCCTTGATCTAGGAGCCCATGGAGCATCCGGATGATTGACTTTAAACTGGAACCTGTATATTTGCCTGAAGGAAGAACTCTGACGAGCGGGAGAGTCGAGAGCTGCTCATTTGTCATTAGTAAGCAACCTGTAAAGGACGAGAACATCCACTTATTAGAGCTGTATTAGACTGGATGCAACCTTGAAATCTGGAACTTCCCACAACACAAGATTGCAAGTCTTGCTATTAGTGCTCCTTAAACGTGCCCATTAAACAACTTAAGCTTGCTAATTTTTATAATTATTCTTAATTTTTTGGAATACTGCACTTTATTCGAAATATATTAAAGCTTACAATATATATTCTTTAGAAATGATATGTAACAGAAAAAGACATTTAAATATTTGAGAAAGATCTTCTGCCTCCTACCATCTCTTAGTATCCTCAATATTTGCAGAATAAAATCCCATTTAAACTCTCTCATAGTCTATGAAATGAAATGTACTTCCGCAGATTCCTCCTCCTTAGCTTCAAATGTTGTGCTCTACATCTCTTTCCATTTAATCTTAATTGCTAAGCATGTGACTGCTCTGCTTGGTTTCTTAGAGTCTGTCTCATTCTGTCTTTTCTCTCAGGGGTGATCACCCTGTTTCAGATCCTAGTGTCATCTGCAAAAAAGGCACTTTTCCTTCTAGCCATTCTGCAATATCACTCACAAAGCCATTGAACAGAACTGGCCTCAGGACAGATCCCTGAAGCATTCTACTATAAATACATTTCCCCTTTATGTATCTTTTCACCCTTTGTACCTCTTCTATTGATCCTCTCCCACTCTCTGTGCCATTTTCATATTTTTTTCTATACACGCTTCCTTTCCTTTTCTCAATCCTTAAATATATCTCAGTTTCTTACAAATATTCTAAGCTTGTCATTCTCTGTACTTCTTTCCAAATCTCCAAACTACCCAAATGGTTTCCTTCTTATATCTCTAAACCAGATAATTTGCAGTTGTAAACTTATTGTAGTACAAAGAGGTACAGAGTTAAGTAGGTAAGAAGTGTCATGTTGGGTCAGATCAATGGTCCATTGAGTCCAGCAGCCTGTCTCCAACAGTGGTCAATTTGATATCTTGGAAGTATCAGATCTTTAGAAAAAGATCCTTCTCCTATTGTCCCAGAAATAAGAGGTGGTGCTCCCCATGCCTATATGGCTAATAATGTGTTAATGGACATTTATTGCTGAAAAAGGCATGCATTAAATCCAAATAACTTCTCTTCTTCCAGAAACTTGTCCAAACATTTTTGAAACTCAGCTATATTATCAATCTTAACGTTATCCTCTGGCAACAAATTTTACAGCTTAATAGGCCATTCACTGAAAAAACATCCTTCATTTTTTCAAAAATCTGCTACCAGTCAGTTTCATGAACTGTTCCCTGGTGCTACCACTATTTGGAAATGTGAACAACTATTCCCTATTAACCTTTTCCTCATCATTCATGATTTTATAAAAACATAAAAACTTCTACCATATCCCCTCGTATCCATTATAACACTTTATAAGCATACTAGTAAAACAGGCCCGTTTCTCAGAGAAATGAAACCAGCGCTAGCAAAGTTATCCTCCGAGTTCTAGCTTGGCCCCCTCCCCCCCCTCATTCGAGTTCCAGGCTCTGTTCCCTCTCCTCTGAGAGAGTGAGTGTGTGAGAGAGAGTGTGTGTGTGAGAATTAGACTGTATACGCGTGTGTATGTGAGACAGAGAGAGAGAGAGCGTGTGTGTGTGAGACAGAGAGAGAGAGCGTGTGTGTGTTGACAGAGAGAGTGTGTGTGTGATAGAGAGACTGTGAGAGAGTGTGTGTGTGATAGAGAGAGACTGCATGTGAGTGTGTGTGTGAGAATTAGACTGTGTGCGAGTGTGTATGTGAGAGATAGAGAGAGTGTGTCTCTGACACAGTGTGTGTGTGAGACAGATAGTGTGTGAGTGAGAGAGACAGTGTGTGTTAGAGAGTGTTTATGTGAGTGTGTGAGAGAGAGACAATGTGTGTGTGAGACTGAGTGTGTGTGTGAGAGAATGTATGTGAGAGACAGACAGTGAGTGTGTGTGAGAGAGTGCGTCTGTGACCGAGACAGTGTGTGTGAGAAAGAGTACAATGTAGTCATTACGGCACAGGAGTCGGGAGGGTCAGCGGCAAGTTGTGGTGCGAGTTCTGCACTTGCCCGTTTTCCGCCACCCCCTCGATGTAGTTCGAGCGGCACAGCAGTCTGTACGTCAATGGTGTCACGAGTTACTGCCTTGTGGCCATTCTGAGTTCCATGCCCCCCTCCCTCCCCCTCCTCCGAGTTCCAGGTCCCCCTCCCCTCCCTCTCTCCCTCCCTCCCTCCCCTCCCCTCCGAGTTCCATGCCCCACCTCTCCTCCGAGTTCCAGACGCCCACGTCTCCCTCCCTCTCTCTCTGTCCCCTCCGAGTGGCAGCCCGACCTGCGTTGGCCGCCCTCTTCTCTTAGTCCTCCACCTGCCCCTCGCCTTCCTAAGTGCTGGCTGTAAGTGTCTCTGAGTTCCAGACACCCGCGCCTCCCCTGCGTTGCCCGCCCTCTTCTCTTAGTCCTCCGCCTGCCCCTCGCCTTCCTAAGTGCTGGCTGTAAGTGCCTTCGAGTTCCAGACACCCGCGCCTCCCCTCCAAGTTCCATGCCCCCCCTCCAGACCCCCGCGCTTCCCTCCCTCTCTCTCTTTCCCCTCCGAGTGCAAGCACGACCTGTCCTCCGCCTGCCCCTCGCCTTCCTAAGTGCTGGCTGTAATTTAAAACTTGTTACCTTGTGGTCTTGCGGCATTAGTGAAAGTCGAGCAGGCACGGCGCTTCAGCCTGCCTTCCCTTCTGTCTCAGCTCTGCCTCTGGTCCCGCCCTCATTTCCTGTTTCCGGAAGGGCGGGACCAGAGGTAGAGCTGAGACAGAAGGGAAGGCAGGCTGAAGCACCGTGCCTGCTTGCCTTCGCTGCTGCCGCTGGACCCCGAGGTAAGAATTTTAAAATTCTGGCCGGCACACAGAAAGGCGAGAGGCAGGCAGAGGACAGGTCATGCTTGATCTCGGAGGGGAGAGGGAGAGAGAGAGAGGGAGGAAGGCACGGGGGTCTGGAACTCGGGAGGAGGGGGGCATGGAACTCGGAGGGCAGGAGAGGGAGGGGGAGGAGGAGAGGGGGGCCTGGAACTCGGAGGGAGGACGGGGGGGAGGGGGGGAGGGAGGGGGGATTCTCTCACCTCCACCGTTCTGTGGCTGGCTGGTGCTGGCTTCCCTTCCCCTGATCCGCCCTCTGACGCCACGTGCGGGCAGACCAATGGGAAGTGTGTTACGAACCCAGGCATCCAGAAGTAGAACGTTGGAGGTGCAAATTATTATATAGGATGATGCAATTCCAATGTAGTTTTTATATACGGTAATTTCTCACTTTTGTGGATTTATTTTCAAGTCATATTTTTCATCAATATATAGACTATGTTAATCACAAAAGGTCATTCCACTATCAATTCTATTCAATATCTACCTCAAGCCACTAGCCAAGCTGATTTGGTCAATGGACACTTGGTTCTACATCTATGCAGATGATGTATAGCTACTCATACCCATTAAACCTGACTTACCCACAGCCCTGAATAAACTGACTACTTGTCTAACATCAATTCAAAAACGGGTTAAAAACTACAAACTGTGCCTGAATCCAAGTAAAACTGAGCTTCTATGGGTCCCTAACACAAGTGGGGACATACCTGACTTCAAAATCCCTTTTGGGAAATATGAACTCCCCCTCAAATCACAAGTCAGGAACCTTGGAATACAGCTCAATTCAACACTTACTCTGATCCCCCAAATCCAAGCAACCTTCAAGAGCAGCTTCTATCACTTGCGACAACTAGAGGGGCATAATCGAATGTTGCTGGCGAAATAGATTGCCGGCGATGTATTTTGGCGGCAGCGCAACAGCTGGCCGGCCATCTTTTGTTTCGATAATACGGTTTAGCCTGGCCAAATGCCAGAGTTCGCCGGGTTTGAGATCGCTGGTTTTGTTTTTCAGCGATAATGGAAAAAAATGCCGGCCATCTCAAACCCGGCGAAATCCAAGGCATTTGGTCGTGGGAGGAGCCAGCATTTGTAGTAAACTGGTCCCCCTGACATGCCAGGACACCAACTGGGCACCCTAGGGGGCACTTCTAAAAAGTTTAAAAAAATACAAAAAAAAAGCTCCCAGGTGCATACCTCCCTTACCTTGGGTACTGAGCCCCCCAAACCCACTCCCCACAACTCTACACCATTACCATAGCCCTTATGGGTGAAGGGGGACACCTACATGTGGGTACAGTGGGTTTTGGGGGGGTTTGGAGGGCTCAACACTTAGCACCACAAGTGTAACAGGTAGGGGGGGTGGGCGTGGGTCTGCCTGCCTGAAGTGCACTGCACCCATTAAAAACTGCTCCAGGGACTTGCATACTGCTGTCAGGGAGCTGGGTATGGGTATGTGACATTTGAGGCTGGCATACAGGCTGGTAAAAAAAGGTTTTGATTTGTATTTTTTTTAGTGTGGGAGGGGGTTGGTGACCACTGGGGGACTACGGGGAGGTCATCCCCCATTCCCTCTGGTGGTCATCTGGTGAGTTGGGGCACCTTTTTGAGGCTTGGTCGTGAAAATAAAAGGACCAAGTAAACCCGGCGAAATACTGCGTAACGCCACTTTTTTTCCATTATCCGCGAAAGCCGGCCATATGGTAGCCACGCCCATGCCCGCCCATGTTCCGCCTTTGCTACACCGCCGACATGCCCCCTTGAACTTTCGCCGGCGAGGCGACGGGAAAGCAGCAATGCTGTCAAAAAAGGCGCTTTCGATTATACCGATTTCGCCACTTTTGAGAGATCGCTGGCCATCTTCCGATTTATGTCAGGAAATGGCCGGTGATCACTTTCAAAAATAAGCCTGCTAGTGTCCTTAAATTGAGAAGGCACACCAGCTCCAATTGATTCAGAATGCTACAGCAAGATTAATAGAAGGCTGTAAGCGATGTGACATCACACCATTTTTACATAAACTTCACTACCTACCAGTACAATACAGAGCCAAATTTAAGACTCTATGTTTGACCTTCAAGGCCCTTAAAGGAAATGACACAGAGTACTTGAAGAACAGGCTCTCCCTTCTACACACCTTCAAGGTCACTAAGTTCCTCTCAAGGAGTTTCCTTAACCACACCCTCTCCAAAGGACATCACACGATGTGATACCCGCAAGCGAGCCTTCTCCAGAGTAGCCCCCCATGCTCTGGAATGCACTCCCTGAAAGGCTTCCCTTAACACAAGGCTATCCCTACTTCAGGAAGCAGGTGAAAACTTGGCTCTTCAACCAGGCCTTTAATGGAAGAAGTAAATGACATTGGCTGCACATATTATAGCAGGACATGTTTATCCACTCCAACCCTAGCCAAGATAATGTTCAAGCAACTTTGTAACCTCATTTGCAACTCTCTTTAACTAGTCCATTATTTTCTTATTCCTGTTACTCTATCTTATCTATCTATATGTTCCATCTTCGCTTATATCCTATGCTGTCTATTAAAATGCTTTATTGTGTATTCTGTTGGCATTATAATGTAGCAGACTATGCCATACTTTGTATTGTTGTTTGAATATTTTTACTGCTGTAATTGTCTACTTCTTATGTTTTATTCTTGCTGTACACCGCATTGAGTGAATTCCTTCAAAAAGGTGGTAAATAAATCCTAATAAATAAAATAAATCCTAATAAACAGAACTCTAGCAAGATTAAATGAATGAGTCATATGTATCTTAGCACGAACTGCTGTGTGTTCCCTACATAAAAGTTGAAGGTAACATATTTGCCCTTTACCCCATTCTCCATGCCTTCCATGTCCCCTAAGCATTCTTGCTCTCTTTCATTGTCTCCTTATCACAAATCAGTGACTGTGGGCAGTAGAAATTCAAATTCACAGAAATCTGACAGGAGCTATGATAGGAACAGTTCTGCAATTTCACATAGATCATCAGATCTGAATTTTCAACTGGTGGCCTAAAGACAAAAGGCTACAGCAGTTCCAATGAGACAGTTCTCTCATCCAAGCTTTAAAGGTAGCAATTCTCAGACACAGAGTGCCAAGTTACTACTCAGTTTCATGCTGGGGATTTTGGGACAGTCCTGGATTTCTACCAACTCATCCTGGTGCATAGTGGGACTTGTGACACTGATTTCAATGGAAAGGATCAGGCACTACAAATCCCACACTGCTTTGGGATGTAAGTTCAAAATCAGGACTTGCCAAATATCTCTAGCCTGGAACTGGTAACTTGGCATAAAAGCATACAATCATGCTAAACACACATCTGAAACAGCTTTAAACATAAAATCGATCTCTATTTTCATGTAGTTATGTACAAATGTAATTCTATTACACTGATCCATATAGTGTGATGAAATTTGAACAGATCTTTTTCAATGTTATATTTAAATCAACCTCTAACAAAATAGCATTACTGGAAAAACTGATTTCTTTGTCTTAAGGATTTATTTATGACATTTATATCCCACGTTATCTCAGCAACCTGAGTTCAACATGGCTAACAATACAGTGAAATCACATCATAAAAATATATATAATACATTGCAATAAAAAGAGAAAGAACAATATATAACAATGAAGATAAAGATTCAGTAGAGTAAGAGTAACCAAAAGTGACTAAACGTGAGACATCAGTATCCACACCTAGAAATTTTCCAAAGAGGAAAGTTTTTAACATTTTACAGATCAAGTAATCACACTGACCCCTAATTGACTTCGGCAAGGAATTCCAACATTTCATGCTCTGATAAGCAAATCAGCTACAAGAATTGATTTGTACACAATCTTCTTACAGCTTGGATAATGAAGCACTAGATAATCTCTAGCTCCAAGAACAGCATTAAGTGATGAAGATCAACAAGAAATAACATATAGTCAGGGGCAATACGATACAATATTTGGTAGATAAGTGTACAAAGTTTAAAACTGACCCTTGCTTTTACTGGGAGCCAATGCAGCTTAGACAGCCCTCTCAAAACGCAAAACATTACAGACAAGCTGCACCGCAGTATTTTGGGCAGTTTGAAGATTTTTTTTTATTTTTTTTTAACAGCAGTTCCCTGTAAGCAGCATAAATTGCATTGCAATAGTCAAATTGAGACAAAGTGAGTATCTGCACTAACAGTCTGAAGGTCACAGTAGGGAAGGAGGATCTGATTCTCCTCAGTTGCCATAAGGTTTTAAAGGATTTGGACACAACAGTGGATACTTGTGGCTCAAAAGTTAGGGGTCGATCAACAACCACTCCCAGAACTCTTACTATAGACTCCAACGGATAAACAGTGTGGCCAATCGTAAATCTGTCTAAAGAGGTATGGTCACAAGGGTTAGTGAGGATCAAGAATTTAATTTTGTCCTTGTTCAATTTTAATTTGAATTCAGATGCCCCAGATTCCATCTTGTCTAAACCTGATTTAACCTCAAAAAGAATTTCTTGAAAGTCCCGTGTAAAAGGTATGTAAATTGTGACATCCGCATAAATAAAGGATTGGTACCCTTGGCCTCCAACAGACTACCCAAAGGTGCGATTATGGCATAAAATAAAATGGGAGACAGAGGAGAACCCTGAGGCACACTATAGTCAGGAGTCCAGAGGGATGAGATGGAACCAGACAGTTTTACCTGGTAGGACTTAGCCATTAGTCATCACCACAGATTCTGAATGACGGAGGGGAAACCTCCCCTGCCAAGAGAGACGGACTTCCGGTGGGGAGGCCAAAGCCTCAGATTTATCTAGATTTAAGTGAAAACCCACATAATCACCAAACTCCTTTAAAACTTCTAACAAAGCTCGCAACAAGTCCCAAGGGTCCATAAGCATTACCAGGAGATCATCAGCAAATGCAGCCAATTTAAAACTGTCCCTCCCCATCCCAACCCCATGTATTCGCAGGGTTCACAGAGATATCCCGTACCAAAGGATCAAGGTACAGGACAAACAGTAATGGCGATAAGGGGCATCCCTGACGAGTCCCACGGCCGATCTCAAATTTACCGCGTTTACCATAACCCTAGCTCGTGGATAAGTATACACGGTCCTGACCGCTTCCACAAACCAACCCTCAAAAACATAGGCCTTCAGGGTTGCAAACAAGAAATCCCACTGGACATGATCGAAAGCCTTCTTGGCATCAAAACTAACAATTAAAGAAGGCTCCCGAGATCTGCCCACACATTCCAAAGAGGTCAGTATACACCGAAGATTTTTTGCTACAGATCGACCCTGAACAAATCCCACTTGTGCGTCATGGATGATCCTTGGCAAGATTCGACCCATTCTATTAGCCAGGATTTTTGCAAAAAGTTTAACTTCCGTGTTCAAAAGGGAAATGGGTCTATACGACTCTGGCAACGTTGAATCACAGTTTGGCTTTGGGAGCACTATAATCTGAGCTAGGTTCAACTGACTCAGTAGCGCACCCGACTCAACCCAGGCATTGAACACCTGCGTTAGAGATGGGACAATAGCCTCTCCCAAAATCTTGTAGAATTCTGCTGAAAGGCCATCTGGCCCTGGGGCCTTGCCTAGTTGACTGCTACCTATCGCCCAACTAACTTCGCCAGGGCTGATAGGTGCATTCAAAGCATCCCGTTCTGCTTGAGTCAGCCTTGGAATTTCCAGTCCATCCAGGTATAGATTATCCGGAAGACCATCCAACTCCCCAGCTCTATACAGAGGGTGATAAAAGGACTTAAAAGCATCCCGGATTCCTGCATCAGTATGAATCATTTTCCCAGAACGATCTCTTATAGCAACAATGATTCTAGACGCCTGCTTCCACGCTATCAGCCTAGCTAACAGCTTGCCCCCTTTATTACCGTGTTCATATAATTGATATTTATAAAAGGTCTGTGATTTAACTGCTCTCTCGTGTAGTATAGAATTAAGGGCCGTCTGTACCGATAATAGCTCCTGTTTCGTGCGGGCACTCGGTTGTGCGCCTAGCCGCCTTCTTAGAAGACCCACTTATTTCTCCAGTCTCAGTATTCCCTTATTCCTAGCTTTGTTAAAGTGGCTGGAGTAGCTTATAATCTCTCCTCTTAACACTGCCTTCGCTGCCTCCCAAAAGAGAGTGGCATCTGGCGCTGTCCCCCCCCACTGAAATGTTTATATTCTGTCCAACTTGCTAGTAAACTTTCCCGAAATTTCTCGTCCCTGTAAAGAAAGCTAGGAAAGAACCACGACCTAGACATCTCCCTCGAACCCCCCGGGTGCCATAGCAACTGACCCGTGGGGTGATCTGATATTACGTAAGGGCCAATCTGAGCATCATCTATGTCCGCAAAAAGTGAACGAGAAACCAGCAGATAGTCTATTCGGGATTGAGTACTGTGTGCCCTCGACAGATGTGTGTAATCTCTGTCTGCCGGGTGTGAAACATGCCACACATCTAAAAAGTCCAAAAGGGAGCAAAACTTCAGCAGGCCTTTGCCATGTCATGTTCTACATCAGAAAGATGTGTTTCTTGTAATAAAGCTATGTCCGTGTGAATGCGCTGTAAGTAGTGCAAAATCTTTGATCGCTTTATGGGAGAATGAATACCTCCCACATTCCAAGTGACTATCTTAATCATATCAAGGAATGTGGTGGTGCCCTATCTGCCGAAGGAAACAGCTATCCAATGAAATAGGCCCTCCCAGCCTGCAGCCTCTCCCCTACATGCACTCAGCTCCCCAAAAGAAAACCCACAAAGGCATTCTCACCACATCATTGGTCTTTGTAATAACACTGCGATTTGTACCCCCTTGAGTACAACCCCCTACTAACAATCCCTCTTGGATCCCTACCCTCCCTCCCAACCCTCTCCCTTTCCGTGACCTCCTAACCCCCCTAATGCCCGAAAACAGTTCCCTAAGGAACAGGTCACACTCTTACATCTCTGTAACAACAAACAATTACAGATCCAGAATTAAGAACCCTTAAATTCGCTTACCCTATCAAACCCACCCAGTCTCCTCCAAGCATTCGCAAAACCCCATAAACCAGATACACCAACCATATGATCATTCATGTCACACAAGTAAAAAACAAACAAACAAAAAAAAACGATTTCAATTGTCGGGGGGCGAGCAACTCCCACCCAATAATGTAACAGTTCATGGCAAAGTAGTGCGGCATACCCTGTTTATCTGCCAGACAAAAGGCATGTCCAAGCCTGTATGCAGACCGCTTGAACAGCTTCTCAGTCCATATTTTGCCATTGACACCAAATAGGGCAGGAAATCCCCGACTCTCGAGTTATAACGTGCCATCAAGGCAGTGGTGTGCTGGAGCAGGCTCTCACAGGCTCTCGAGAGCCGTTTGTTAAGTTTTTAAGAATTTTGGGAGCCGGTTCTCCATGGCTACTTTAACAAATGGATCCCAAAATGTGGGCTTGGGCCCCTCCTGAATTCTCTTTTACTTTGCTGGCGAGAGAGAGCCCCCCTGTTAACAATTTACCAGCACACCCCTGCATCAAGGCCACCCCAGACCCTGTTTATGTCACATCCTTTCATAACCTATTCCTCTCACATAGGGAAGAGAAAAAAAACAACCCCCCCCCACTTATTTTCCCACAACTGTCTAGGTTGAGTTACAATACAACCCTCAAACTCCGCTCTGTATAAGCAGCATATTAAACGCTGTTAATAAATCTATAAGTAGAATTAATCCGCAGCTCCACTCGAATCACCTGTCTACGTGTTCTCCAGGAGGACTCACAGAACCCAGCCGACTCATAAATGCCTGTGCTTCTTCCACTGATGTATAGGTGTTTGTAGTAGCCTGGTAGGTAATCCTCAATTTAGCTGGATAAAAGAGCGCAAACTTGATCTTGCGGGTCACCAGTTGTGAGCATATGGGTGAGAAGCTCCGTCTCTGTGCTGCTACCACTGCCGAGTAATCCTGGAAGCAAAGGATTTTTTGGTTTGCATATCTGAGTTCCTTTCCTCCCCTGAGAACCTGAAGTATTGCTGTTTTGTGATGAAAGTTTAGCAGGCAACAGATCACCACTCATGGTCTAGCAGAGAAGGGGTTGCTTGAGTCCCACTCGGTGTGCTCTTTCTATCTGCAATGAACCCAGCGAGGCAGAGAGCGCCAGTTCTTTCATTAGCCAGGGTTCCAAAAAGGTTCTCAAGTCTCTATCTCCTAACTCCTCCGGCAACCCCACAAACCGCAAATTATTGTGCCGGGATCTATTCTCCAGGTCCTCGAGTTTCTCAGTGTATGAGTTCAGCAACTTTTGTAGCTTGGCTTGCCCCTTCTCCACAGTATTAACTCTGTCTTCCAAGTCCCCTGTGCGCTGCTAGAAGCCCACCAAGTCCTGGCTTAATTATTCTACATTATTTTGGAGTTGCTCCAACTTAGAGTCCAGGGATCTTAATTTTTTATCCAAGATCGCCTCCATTGCACTAGTCACTTCACTTACAATCTCCGCTGCCCATGTGGATCCTACTGAAGAGTTCACGGAACTAGCTGGGTCCGCCATCTTGTCTTCGAGCAGCAGATTCTTTTTTTTTTCTCACATATTTTGCTGCCATGGTTCTCTGTTGACCCCTCAGATGCAAGTCACAAGCTGTTCCACTGATTCGTCAGTATTAAACCCGGTTAATTCGTCAATTTTGGAACGGTTTTCACTCGGGATTTGTGAAAAGGTGACGGGAGCAGAGCAGTTAGCGACCGCTCCCGTGCATAGCGTCATGTGACCCCCCAAATTGAGAAGGATTTTATGTTTTCTCATAGTTTCACAAAGGAGAGATCTATATCACTTTTATAGCCAGATTCTGTACATGGCGTTTAAAATGTAGGTGCGTCAGAATGACACACACAGCGCTATTCTAGAAACTGCATCTACAGTAAGACACGGTTTATAAAATAGCGTATAGGCTGGGAGAATGCGTGTACACAAAGGTATGGCCATTTATGTCACTGAAAAACTTGTATAAATGCCCACGCCTAAATGCATGCTCATTCCCCTAATTCGACTGACACCCCCAACACGCCTACACCATGGCCAAGTCCCCTTTTCAGCTACATCCATTGGAATATATGCGCACCTCTTTTTTGAATATGCCTAAAAAGAAACGCATGTAAATTCCAATTATTGCCAATTAGTGATTGTAATTGGTTATTGGCCAATTAACATGACTTACTGGCTCATGACAATTGAGTAGCACATGTAAACTGGCCGCATTCACAATTTAACACCCGCTACTCACTGTGCCTTACATAGAATTTGGTCCTTAGGGAATAATTCTATAAAGACAATACCAGGATTTGTTGTGAAAATTAGACATAAATACTTGCACAACAGTATTTATGTGCATACTCCACACATATGAATGTAAATGTCAATATTCCAACTACGCACTATTCTAAAATACGGTGTCTCAATTTGATGGCGTGGACATTCACATTAGTGAAGTCTGGGAGGAGCATGGGTGAGGAGTACAATTATATGTGTAGATTACTGATTATTATAATCTACATGTATTCTTCTGTGATTTAGGATGTGACCGCTTATACCAGCTCTATGGCTGGTGTAAATGATCATGCCCTAAGTCTTCTGTAGGTGCACTTTTGACACGTTACATATTCTACCAAAAAATAACCCCCAAACAAAAAACTGGATGCCTACTTTTCTTTACAAGTATTACCCTTTTAGTAAAGAGCATAATGGTATGCAATAAACAAAATGAACTTTTCTTTCAACCATCTTTATAACTTCTCTAAATCCTACTGGAGTCTACAGCCACAGAACAGTGACTATACTGTAGAGAATCTGCAACAGAAGTTCTTAAGCTACTGTTTATGCTCATGATGTACATACCAGGTTGTCTTTCAAGGCCACTACTGCCCCAAATTGTAGCCAACCACCTTGAAGTATGATTTTTCCATCTCAGAAACCGCATTACTTGTCTTGTGATCATTTACTACTAATGTATTTTAAAAATAATTTTAAGCAAAATAAATTAAGTTATTTAGCAAAATCCTTGCCTCTGTCTCCATCCTCATGGTTTAATGGTTTGACTGGCAGGATATTTCCCATGGTAGTTTCATCTTGTTCCTTCATGAGGGACTTTGGAGGAAGCCTGTGACAACAAAACATACAAACCATTTTTTTCCCCTTCTATAAACTATTTCAGGGCTTAGATCAAAATGAAATCAGCAATTTACAAGTCATCACTGACACATATTCTGAATGCTATGCAAACCATTTTGTTGTGCTTGTTTACATTTAGATTATCTCAAGTTAAAAAAGCATCTCAACAGGGAATGTAAAGGGTTCAATTTAATTTACTAATCTTATTAAAAAAAAAAAAAAACTTTCCCCCCTTCTAGTCCAAACACTGCTATAATTTTAAACTACACAATACCCCCCCACCTCAGCAAACCTCCACTGATCAACCAATTACAAGCTTGCTGAGGCAGTTTTCAATGAATGGCCATATCACAAGTCTACTCACTCACCATTTAGCCTAGTTTTTCTTCCAGACCCAAACAGATCATGAAGTACCCTAACATTAATTCACAAGAGCCAAACTTGTCACATTGCAAGGGCAAATATATGCAAGTAGTAATAGCAGTAGTAACAGGAGGAAAGGACAGTACATTTTTCATGGGGCTTAGCAAGACATGTATATTATATGTAACTGGGAAGTGGTTGGGAGTTTGGAAATTAAGGTTAAATGCTAAAAAATGTAGTTATGATCTGAGAGGCAAAAGTGCAAGGGAGCAGTATATTTATTTGCTGCATTTATATCCCACATTTTCCCACATATTTGCAGGCTCAATGTGGCTTACAATATAATACAACAACAACATCATCACATTGATGGGATAAGGAAATATGAGAAGGGTTGAGGTAGTCATAGGCACAACACAAGAAAGGGATGTGGGAGTGACATTATGTAACAATCTCAAAGGTTGCCAACGTGTGATAAAGCAATTTCAAGAGCAAGTGGAATACTAAGTGCACAAGGATAGGTATATACAGTAGAAAAGGAGACACATAACTGTTCTTTGCAAATTATTGATAAGACCTCAGTACTGTGTCCAGATCTGAAGCCCAGATACCCAAAACAATATGAAAGTAGAAAGAGTTGGGGGTAGAGCAAGCAGAATAGCATAAAATATTTTACATAAGCCCTATGAAATGAGTTTAAAGTAGTCTCCTGTATGCAAGTACCAACTCGTGAACAATTTATGGGACTCGGCATTTGATGGACTATTTGTGGGGTGGTTTGCCATTGCCTGTGCCAGTCTTCATTACCCTCCACCCCAACTAAGACTAGGTACTCATTTACCAACCGAAAGTGGATGGATGGCCAAGTTAGCCAGAGACTGGTTACCTGATAGAAATTCCAGTGGGAAATTCAAACTCAAGTCTTGTACGCAGTTGGTAAGTGACCCACTGCAAGGCTATGTATGAGGTGAGATTTATACCTGTATATGTATTGCCTAGAGAATAAAAATGTGAAAGGGGATGCGACAGACTTTCTTTAAAAAGGAAGTGCTATAGTTTAGAACTTATTTTCTACTGGAAAAAAATGATTTTTCCCCAATTATTTATACTTTTCCCATCCCTTTTTCTAAAGAAGGGATAATGAAACAAGGATACATGAATAAAAGAAGGAAAAAAAAAACAGTTCTCAGAAGAGTGATGGATGCATGAACCACTTCCCAGTAAACATAATGAAGGCAAAAATAGTATTAGGGTGGAAGAAAGCATGAGAAGCACAGAGGCCTTAGTTCCAAGTAGAATAGGATCTGCAAAACTGTAAACAGAAAGCAAAACTGGGGCTTTTCAGAACCATTCATTATTTCACATGCCTGTACACTTTAAATTTAGATGTTTATTTTCCAGCTAATAAAGGGGGTCTTTTACTAAGGTGTGCTGGCGTTTTTAGTGCACGCTAAATGCTAGAGATGCCCACAGGAATATATTGGCGTCTCTAGCTTTTAGCACGGACTAATAACGCCAGCACACCTTAGTGAAACACCCACGAGTTCTTTGAAAGTACAAAAAAACCCAAAAAACAAAAAAAAAACTCAGTGTGTATTGGTTTTTATACCATAGGTACTACTGCTAGGTACCTTTTTCTACTGAATCAAATATATAGGTTTGTGTAACGGAGAGGTTGTCAGTGCAGAAAAGGCCCAGAAACTGAATGAGGGATACGTGGCGTGCCAGGGAGGGGTGATAGAGTGCTAGAGGTAACAGTGATTATCACGCATTTATCCAATGAACACCTAATTAAATTCCTTTACATCAAGGGTGTTTTATTGGTATTTTTTCAGTTAAAACACAGTATGCAAAGAACACCTTTTGTTTCTTTAGTATTCTGGCTGCAGTTGCCTTGTTTTCCTTCATTATGGTTTCATGAGACCTTTTGCTATTCTGAGAACCACTTTACTGCTGTTTATGCTTTGTATCAGTGTTGCTGCTGAATATTTTTTCCTCTGCCTGCCTTGGTACTGTCTGGATTAGTGCTGGAGAGATCTGTGGGCGGAGCCAGATGTTATCAACACTAGCTGGTATCCAGATATCCTTCCCGAATATCTGTTTTTTTTTTAACTGCAGCAGCTGGCATTTAGGAACACTGTGGGCTGACCAATTTTGGGGGGGGGGGGGTAATTCTTTCACTACTAATCAATTTTTAACAGCATGTTAAATCCGGTGCTGAGGCAAATATAGCACCGTTAAAAGAAATGGTATTTTCTATTTTTATGGTAAGCTACATTTCTCTACCATCTTCTTCCTTGGATAGTCTAACCCAAAAGAGTTTACAAAACAGAAAAATAACACAATAAAGAGCAATATATTAAATGTAGTAAAATGATACATCAAAACAAGAATGCACCATTTGATGTAGCATCATGTATACAACTATATAAATCATTGCATGATTTTCTGATCCAGAAATGAAGAACAAACTTACAAAATAAGGCTCATCATATACCCAGACAAAAGAAACCCATTATTGCCTTAATATAGTATTTTGATAGCTTTAACCTAGTTAACTTTATAACATGGAATAACAGATTGAACGTAAACAAAAACAAAACTTACTGTTCTAAACTGATCTAAGATAACAAATCCATTCAGTTTTCAAAAATACATTATAGTGAAGGCTATCTAGCATGCAATATGAAAAACTGAAAACTAGGTCTGCTTGGTAGTCATGTAGTGATATCATACAAACAGTTTATGACATCATTATAGCATGCAGCTTGATATATTTTAGCGTAAGAAAGCAAAAAACAAATATACAAATCAGTAATACAAAGACACAAAGCTCTAGGTGAGGAAAGGTGAACACAGATTTTTTTTCACTGTACAACCAGTTAGAAAAAGAATTATGCAATGTAATTAATGTATAATATATATATATATATATATATATATAAAAGACCAAAACATGTAGAAATAGCAGCACAATATATATAATCAAATAGGGCAATGAAATCACATATATGTATCTAATTGTGTTTACATATTAGTGCTGTCCAATTCACGATTCAAATTGATTTGTTTTGGACGAATTGATTCATTTTGGAAAAAAAATCGGGAGTCCCGATTCGGGATTTCCCCACATTCCTCCCTCTCACCCAAGCCGCTGTCGCTGCTTTCCTCCAGGGCCGGCGGAACCCAGTAAGCGTGGTAGGCATGGCAGGGGGGCATCGACCTCTGGAGGGCACCACAAGCCATGCTTACCGCCGTCTGGGTGGCTCACCTGCAGGCAGCTCTTGGATCCCACCTGCCTGCCCTCAGCTCCCCGACGACCCTCCTTTCATTTTTGCCATCCTGGAAGGGTTTAAATCTTTTATTTTACCTCAAGTTGCAGCGGCAGTGAAACCAGCAGGCTCTTCTCTAGCCTTCCCTTCCCTCTTAGTGTCCCACCTTCCTCTGATGTAATTTCCTCTTTCCGTGAGGGCGGAACAGTGAGCTGCGTACGCCTTGTAGCGCTATAGAAATGTTAAATAGTAGTAGCAGTAGAGGGAAGGGAAGGCTAGAGACGAGCCTGCTGGTTTCACTGTGCTGCTGCGACCTGAGATAAAATAAAAGATTTAACACCGCAGGGTGGCAGGAACGAAAAGGGGGATGTTGGGGGAGAAGAGGGCAAGCAGGTGGGGATGGGGTTGGAACCGGAACTTGAGGGCTGAAAAGGGGGGCAGGGGCGAATCATTGGACATGGATGGGAGGGGAGGATAGGGGGCAAAGGAGAATCAGTGGACATGGGTGAGAGGGGATAATAGGGGCAAAGGAGAATTGCTGGACATGGATGGGAGGGGAGGGCAGGGGAGAGAGGAGAAATCGCTGGACATGGAGGGGAGGGCCAGGCCCAGGGAGAGGAGAAATCGCTGGACATGGAGGGGAGGGCAGGGGAGAGAGGAGAATTGCTGGACATGGATGGAGGAGGGCAGGGGAAAGAGGAGAATTCCTAGATAGGGATGGATGGATTGAGGAGAGGGCAGGGGAGAGAAGAGAGTTGCTGGATATGGATGGAGGGAAGAGGAGAGTTGCTGGACATGGATGGAGGGAAGGGCAGGAGAAATTCTGGATGGATTGAGTGGAGGGAAGACAGGAAGGAGATGCACATGGAAGGGAGGGGAGAGAGGAGAAATGCTGGACGTGGATGGGAGTGGAGGATAGGGGGAAAAGGAGAATCACAAGACATGGATGGGAGGGGAGGGCAGAGGAGAATCGCTGGACATGGATGGGATGGGAGGGGGGCAGAGGAGAATCGCTGGACATGGATGGGAGGGGATGATAGGGGCAAAGGAGAATCGCTGGA
Organism: Microcaecilia unicolor; assembly: GCF_901765095.1. Taxonomy (NCBI): domain Eukaryota; kingdom Metazoa; phylum Chordata; class Amphibia; order Gymnophiona; family Siphonopidae; genus Microcaecilia; species Microcaecilia unicolor. The sequence continues at coordinate 397,181,961 of NC_044032.1, read as the reverse complement.
CATGGATGGAGTGGAGGACAGAGAAGAGAGCAGAAATGTTGGACAGGAATGGAGGGGAGGGAAGACAGAGGAAGGAGATGCACATGGATGGAGGGGCGGGGAAAGTGGAGAAATGCTGGACATGGATGGAGGGAAGGACAGAGGAAGTGACATGAACATGAATGTAACAAGTCTAAAGCTGTTTCAGTTGGATAGGCAATGCCTTAAAAGGTGGAGAAGAAAAGAAATAACAATTGAATATCACTAAAACAGCTTCAAATTATTGTAGCTGGTAGAAACAGCAATTATAAACTCTGTAGTTTGTGCCCATTTTTCTTCACTGTTCTTCAATTGCTGCTGCCTGTTTTTTTTTTACCCTTTGAGATATAATATTTGCACGTGGGCCTCACTATTCAATCTAGTTAAATCGAATCAAATCGAATTGAAAAACCAATTTTGTTTTAAAGAATCGAATCGTACCAAATCAAAACTTTTTTAGCTAAATCGGACAGCACTAGTACATATATAAACAGCAGCAGATGTGCTTCCAAAAATCTGTTCTTAGTAGTTCAAAAATACCTCCCCTTAGAGCAGTGGTTCTCAACCCAATCCTCGGGACACACCCAGTCAGTCAGGTTTTCAGGATACCCACAATGAATATGCCTGAGATAGATTTTGCATAAAATGGAGGCAATGCATGCAAATTTATCTCAGACATATTCATTGTGGATATCTTGAAAACCAGACAGACATAGTGTGTCCTGAGGACTGGGTTGGGAACCCCTGTCTTACAGAGCTCGGAGGCATACCTTTTACCTGGGCAGTAGAGTCGGTACACCAAACATTCAACTCCAATTCCTCTATTTTTCTACTGTCTGACGCCAACTCATACTGATATTAGGCTTTAAAATTTTGTTCTGTATCTAAAATACTGGTAAATACAACTTATATTTACCAGTACTTTAAATACAGGACAAAGATACGTATATATAAGTATAAAATGATAAATTTACCATGTATTATAATGTTTTTTATTTTGAAGCTGAAGTTGGGGTTAGTAGTTTTACTGACTAACTCCACCCAAAATTGCTTCCGAATCCAACTCCACAACCCCACAGTCCTGCTAATTTTTACTTGAAGGAATTTTCTTCAACAATCTTCATATAGAGGTTAACTCTCAAAGTTGTCTTGATGAAGATACTTTCACCCATTGTCAGTGGTATAGCCAGGACTGAATGGTACCCAGGTAGAAAAATTATGATGGGCCCTTATAACACCATCTCTCCTAACATAGTGGAGGGGGGGGGGGGGCAGAGGAGGATCCCTTTGGAGCTCTACTAATCAAGCCCTATAAAAAATCCATTCCAGACCTGTATAGAAAATCTGTCATAATACAGCAGCGCTAATGTCCAGGTCTTAAATAGCAACAACCCTACCTTTAACAGGCAGCACCCTAGAATAGAAACAGAGAAAACTGTAGGCAGATAAACACCATATGGTCTATCCAGTCTCTCCATCTATGCCATCTACTCTCTCTATTACTCTCCCTTAGAGATCTCATGTACTTGTCCCAAGCTCTCTTGAATTCAGATACTATTTGTGTCTCCACCACTTCTACCGGGAGGCCGTTCCATGAATTGGCCACCCTTTCTGTGAAGACGTATTTCCTCAGGTTACTTCTGAGTCTATCCTCTATCACCTTCATCCTATGTCCCCTCATTCCAGAGCTTCCTTTCAATTGAAAGAGACTTGCCCTCCTGTGCATTTATGCCACATAGGCATTTAAATGTTTATCATTTCTCCCCTCTCCTGATATACACCCTGTTGGAAAAACAGAACAAGCCAAACTGCTACAGATCCCTATACAGAAATTAAACACTAGCAAAATACCTAATATAAACTACTTTCTAGCAGAATACTACCCCTTGGTCAACAAATATGGAAAACGGGACCACATATCGGTAATAGTGATATGAAGACCAAACAATTGAACTGGAAACCTTAAGAACTTTATTCTCTTATAAATTGTTCTTAGCAGTTTTGATTATTGACAGTATAGAAAAACTGTTTTTACTTTATCTTACAATAATACTACAGAAAGAGAAACTGAAATGCAAGATATCAGAGGTGTACATTTCTCAAAGCTGACATATTCCAATTAATAAATTCAAAAACTCAAATGAAGAAAAGTATCACGTACTCTAAGTTTACACTCAAAACTAGAAAATAGTGATCAGTCTCAGCTTGCCAGTATGTTCAGAAAAAAATCACTCTCTCTTAATGTCTCTAGGTAGGAGGAAAAAGAGCCTCAGTTGTTGCTGAAACCAAGACACCGTTCAGAGCTATATTCAATCATTGGCTCAACCAAAAAACCTCCAAGTCCAGAATGCAATTTTGTCTGTGATCTCTTATAGTGACTTTTAAATTTTTGTTAATTAATATTGTTGTTGTTTTTTCTCACAGTCCTTAAAAAGTCTAGCGGGTCTGGTCAACATTTACATCTGCATTTATCAGCATTCATATTGTTTCACAAAAATGAGCATATGAGAGACAAAGAGACTTAGAGGAGCATAATTGAACGGGGGCGAGGCGCCCATCTCTAAGGGCGCCCATCTCCGGGGCCGGCCCCAGGAAGGGGCGGAGCCAACTGTATTATCGAAGAAGATGGGTGGCCATCTTTCATTTCGATAATACGGTCGGGGCCGGCCAAATCTCAACATTTAGGTCAACCTAAATGTTGAGATCGCTGGACTTAGAAATGGCCGGCCTCAGTTTTCGCCGATAATGGAAACTGAGGCCGGCTATCTCAAATCCGGCCAAATCCAAGCCTTCGGTCATGGGAGGAGTCAGCATTTGTAGTGCACTGGTCCCCCTCACATGCCAGGACACCAACCGTGCACCCTAGGGGGCACTGCAGTGGACTTCATTAATTGCTCCCAGGTACATAGCTCCCTTCCCTTGGGTGCTGAGCCCCCCAAATCCCCCCCCAAAACCCACTACCCACAACTGTACACCACTACCATAGCCCTTATGGGCGAAGGGGGGCACCTAGATGTGGGTACAGTGGGTTTCGGGTGGGTTTTGGAGGGCTCCCATTTACCACCGCAAGTGTAACAGGTGGGAGGGGGGATGGGCCTGGGTCCGCCTGCCTGAAGTGCACTGCAGTACCCACTAAAAATTGCTCCAGGGACCTGCATACTGCTGTGATGGAGCTGGGTATGACATTTGAGGCTGGCATAGAAGCTGGCAAAAAATTTTAATTTATTTTTGTATGGGAGGGGGTTGGTGACCACTGGGGGAGTAAGGGGAGGTGATCCCCGATTCCCTCCAGTGGTCATTTGGTTAGTTCGGGCACCTTTTCAAGGCTTGGTCGTGAACAAAGAAGGACCAAGTAAAGTCAGCCAAATGCTCGTTAGAGCCGGCCTTCTATTTCCATTATCGGCCGGGGCCGGCCACCTGTTAACCACGCCCCCCCCCCATCCTGCCTTTGGTACACTGCCGACACACCCCCTTAAACTTTGGCAGGCTCTGCGACGGAAAGCAGTTGAAGCCAGCCAAAATCGGCTTTCGATTATACCGATTTGGCTGGCCTTAGGAGAAAGCCGGCCATCTCCTGATTTGTGTTGGAAGATGGCTGCCCTTCTCCTTCGAAAATAAGCAGGATAGCTTATTAACAGACTATCCCAATGGGAGCCCGTTTCACATCCACCTCTTTAGGGGAAATCCTCGACTGGTCTCATACTCAGTGGCACCGCTCTCTTTTCTTAGTGTCAGGCAAAGAACAGCAATTACAATGCTAACCACTTTATTGGGCAGCCTGGATAGGCCATGTTGCTATATTTGCCATCATTTACTGCTATTACTATGTTACAATACTTGATGGTCTCAACACTGCCTAAAAGCTATGCAATAAATATAATAGCACTCTAAATTTCTACAACAAAATCCTCTAGAAAAGTGTTTCCCAAACTATGCGCCACAGCAAACTCTCTGGGGTGCCGCAGCAAATCCCGACCTCCCTTCCAACCTGAACCACTACTGCAGACAGCAGCAGCAGAAAAACAAAAACAAAAAAAAGCAAGCGCAGGGCTGCAGCAGCCTTCAAGCATGTGCTGTTAGTTCTGCCGGTCCTCTGCCCCTGGAACTGGAAGTTGACGTTAGTAGGGGCAGAGGACTGACCAGCAGAGCTGGCAGAGCATGTCTGAAGGTTGCTGCGGCCCTGCGTTTGTTTGTTTTTTTGTCGCGGCCACTGGGGACAGAGAGCAGATGGCATTTGGGATGAAATCAAAAAGTTGAAGCCAATAGGTCAGTCTATGTTTCTCTTCCCATTCAAAACAAAACAAGCAAACCTATGAGCTGCTGCATCTAAGCTGTCATTCTTTATTGTTGGTAGCACTTTTTATTTAATCTCACTCATATTTTTAAACATGCTGGCTTGTGCAGCATACAGATGTACAAAGAGGAAACATAATAACGGAATAACTTTTCATAGGTAGAGTAGTAATTTGTTATAAATCGTAAGCAGTGTGTCATTTGGAAAGGCTGGTTATAGGGACACCCTAACACTGTTATATTTGTGCAGAGAAAAAGATGGAGACCTGTGTGGCGGTGGGGGGGCCTGAAAAATTGCTCGGACATGAAGGGTTCCGTGAACTGAAAAAGTTTGGGAACCACTGCTCTAGAACATTAAAAGAATATCAAAATATTCAAACAGCTGAAACAATTCAGTCTTATCAGTTTATTGTGTTTATGGATTACTAGTGTTCTGGCTTAGGTTTATGATAATTTTGTAACTCTCATTTTGGCTGTTTGTGCACTTCCTTGCAGAGGATGAGAGTCTGATTGTTGATCGGGTATTCTGTTTCCTGAATCATTCTGGGCTAGGCATACAGTAGAGATGTTTAAAACCCCAGTTTTAGTTATCATGCAACAGTGACACCTAGTGGCTAGAAGTAACAGAGAAACATGCAGGCTGATAAAGACTATAGGGCTTATCCAGTCTGCCCATTCATGCTATCTATTCTCCCTATCACTCTCTTAGAGATCTCTTGAATGCAGATACAGTTTTCATCTCCACCATTTCCACTGGGAGGCTGTTCCACAAATTCACCATTCTTTTTGGAAGTATTTACTAAGGTTACTTCTGAGTCTATCCTCTTTCATCTTCTTCCTAGGCCCCCTCGTTCCAGAACTGAGACTCGCCTCCTATGCATTTATGCAACATATTTAAATGTCTCTAACATATCTCTCCTCTCCCGCCTTTCTTCCAAAGAAAACATATTGAGAACTTTAAGTCTGTTCTGATACACTTTATGATGAAGACCACTGACCATTTTAATAGCTGCCCTCTGGACCGACTCCATCATGTTAATATCTTTTTGAAGGTGAGGTCTCTAGAACTGTACACAATATTCTAAATGAGGTCCTACCAGAATCTTACACAGGGGCATCATCACCTCCTTTTTCCTACTGGCCATTCCTCTCCCTATGCACCCAAGCATCCTTCTAGCTTTCGCTTTTTCTACCTGTTAGTTTCCATGAATACAAACCCAGATGAAGACTGTTACTGTAATGACTGGCTTGGGAGATAGAAAATAGGGTTAAAAATAAAAGGTAATGATGAATGAAGGCTGATGGCTCTGATTTGAGCTGGAAACACAAAGGAGCAGAAGAAACTCGCTGAACAAGAAAAGTCCCAATCTTTGAACAATAAAATGGATTTATTAGAGACTAGTAAATAAGGCCCGTTTCTGACACAAAACCTATGGAACTTTGGAAGGCTAAGTGCTTTGAAAATATGCCTCACAGTGACTGTGAGAGAGAGTGTGTTTCACACAGATACACTGTGTGTGAGAGAGTGTGTGTGAGACAGAGTGTGAGAGAGTATGTGTGTGATACACAGACTCTCAGTGAGACCGAGAGTGTGTGTGAGACGGACTGTGTGACACATAGAGAGTGAATGTGATACAGTGTGAGACATAGTGTGAGAGACTGTGTGAGAGTGAGAGAGAGAAAGACACTGAGTGAGAGAGTGTGTGTGAGAGAGAGAGAGAGTGTGTGTGTGACAGAGATACCTCCCCCCTCCCTCTGCAGTCTCAGGACCCCACCCCCCATGTTCTGAGGACCCCCTTCCGCTCCTGTGGTCTCAGGATCCCCTCCCCCCCTGTGGTCTCAGGACGCCCTGCCTCTGCCCCCATCTGCGTGGTTGGCAGCACCGTGTGAGTGTGTGTGTGACAGAGAGTGAGACTGAGACTGGGTGCGAGTGTGTCTGTGAGAGAGAGAGTGTGTGTGATTGTCCTCTCTCCCCTGCCCCCCTCCAGCCCTCCAGCCACCCAGCGATTCTCCTCTCTCCCCTGGCCTCCCCTCCAGCCACCCAGCGATTCTCGTCTCCCCTGCACTCCCTCCAGCCACCCAGTTATTCTCTTGTCTCCCCTGGCCCCCCTCCAGCCACCCAGCGATTCTCCTGTATCCCCTGCCCCCCCCCTCGAGCAACCCAGCGATTCTCCTGTATCCCCTGCCCCCCCTTCAGCCACCCAGTGATTCTGCTCTCTCCCCTGCCCCCCTCCAGCCACCCAGCGATTGTCCTGTGTCCCCTGCCCCCCCTCCAGTCACCCAGCGATTCTGCTCTCTCCCCTGTCCCCCCTCCAGCCACCCAGCGATAAGTTCCTCATACCTTTCCAAACTTTGAACACATAGGAACAATGTTCTTCTCGTTCCAGCGATGTTCCTCTCCTACGTCGTGTTGCACAGAAAATGACCCCTTCTCTCCTGATACTCTTCCCTTCTTACCATACACTTCCCTCTGATAGGTCCCTCATGCGTCTAACGTGGCATACCGTTGCCTGGCAACTGTGCAGCGATCCTTCCTGACGCTCCTCCCTTCTTACCATACACTTCTCTCTGATAGGTCCTTATGTGTCTGACGTGGCATACCGTTGCCTGGCAACTCCAGCGTTCCCTTCACTGTTACTGTTCCGCCCTCGACGTCATCACGTGTTAACGTGAGGGCGGGGCAGAGAGAGATGGGGCAGAGAGAGATGTGACACCGTTATGAACCCTTCACTGAAGCCACGGAGTCAGCTTCAGAATGTTGGAGGTGCATTTTATTATAGTAGAAATGTGAAGTATGGCATTATTGTGATGCTTATAACTGAGGACCACAGTGTTCTGCCTTGATCGCTTCAATCACAATCCGTTATCCATGCAACTACGGAAAACAGACACACTCGCACTCTAGATACTCATAGGAATGGTACAAGTGGAGGAGTGGCCTAGTGGTTAGGGTGGTGGACTTTGGTCCTGAGGAACTGAGTTCGATTCCCACTTTAGGCACAGGCAGCTCCTTGTGACTCTGGGCAAGTCACTTAACCCTCCACTGTCCCATGTAAGCCGCATTCAGCCTGCTATGAGTGGGAAAGCGCAGGGTACAAATGTAACAAAAATAAAATAAAATAAAATAAATTATGGTTAAAGATTTCATGATTCTAAATAAAAGCTTATTATCAACTAGTAAAAAAGGCCCGTTTCTGACACAAATGAAACGGGCGCTAGCAAGGTTATATTGATTAGTTGTTTTTTGTTAACCAAATATTTAATATTAAAGTATTGTAATGAGATGGAGTAATAGTGAAGGGTGTATAATGAGGAAGGAGGAGGCCCTGTGTAGGACCACAGGTGCGGTCCTTTTTGACAGAGTGTTTGTGTGTGTAAGACAGAGAGACAGACTGTGTGAGACCGATAGTGAGTGTGTGTGAAGAAAAGAGATTACTGACTGAGGTATTTCAGGAATGAAATGCTGGTAAAAGAATTGTCAATACTCCTTTCAAGTAATTAAATGTTTGTAAGCATAAGGTAAAAGGCAAGAAAGCTTTCAAAAATGTTGTTTTGTGAACTGCAGGTTTAGTGCAAAAGCACTGCTGAAAGTGCTTTATCATGCACAGTACTTCCCAAGGAAGCAGAACCGCAGCAAAGTGAATTGCAAAGTGGAAAACTAAAAAGCCAACCAAACCCTCAGTATTTTTCATGTTAACATGGGAAATACACATTGAATGTAAAAGAAATCTGTGTTTTCTGTTCCGTCTCCCCCTCAGAAGCACAATGGTACCATGTCAGCGACTGCAGCCCTTAACCCTTTTATTGCCACATCAACGTTAACACTTCAGGAGCGAGCTTGCTCAGCTGGTTTGCTTGCTGTTGGAAGAGGGGTGGAGGAGTTGCTTCTTTTAGGATCATGTTAAGTGTTTCCCAATCTGCTAGGGGGAAGCTGTGTCATTTGTAACCCTGCCTCGCGAAAACAATTCTTCAGAGCACAGAGTAGTAGTCAGCCCCAAGCGCAGGAGCACCAACAATAAGACCATCGTTGATTGGTTGCAAAATCTCTTCCTGGTTGCTAGGAAAAGGAGTGGGTGATTTGTTGCTGTCAGGGTGATTCCTTGCTGTCATAACTTAAAGGAGGCAGATGTTCGTTCTCGTGCGTTGCCTGTAGATGTAAAGTGAGATGCATGGGGGGGAGGGGTTTCAAGTGTACAGCGCTGCGTACGTGTAGTAGCGCTATAGAAATGATAAGTAGTAGTTGTGGTATCGGAAGGGGGGGGGGGGGTGTGGGTGAGCTGTAGGAATTTGAACTCTGACACTGGGATGGAAATGAGGCGGATCTTCGTGCTCGTGTGTTGCCTGTAGATGAGAAATGAGATCCATGGGTGGAGGTGAGGAATTTGAACTGTGACCCTGGAAAGGAAAGGAGGCTGATCTTCGTGTTTGCGCGTTGCCTGTAGTCAGTGCTTTTTTTGTAGAAAAAGAGGTGCCGGTACTCATTATGGGCGGGGTCACCACATATGTCTCCACCCCTATGATAGCCACACTCACATTAACCACACCCCCTATACCAGCCATGGCGCATATAAACAGACATTATTGAAAATATTATAGTACTATAGGAGAAAAAAATAACGTGTTTTTTTTTCATGATAAATAATCTCTGTAAGCTCTTACAGCTCCAGTATACCCAGTGCAAAATAAGACAGCCAATGTAAATTCTCAAATTTGACATATTACAAACACTAAAATGAAAATAAAATGATTTTTTTCTACCTTTGTTGTCTGGTGACTGTTTTTCTTTGCATATTGGTCCCAGTCTGTGATTCTGCTTTCCTTTGTTTTCGCTTAACTCTTCTGTGCCATTTGTCATTTTTGTCTCATTTTTCTTTGCTTTCTTCAATATTTTTCAGGCTCTCTCTCTGCCCAGATTTAATTCATTCTTACTATCCATTCTTTAATTTCCTTCATCTAGCTGTGGCTTTTCATCTTTTCCTCACCCTTGTTCTCCCCATGCCCCTTCCTCTTATTCTCCAGTCTTTCTGTATTCCCCTTTTCCTTCCAGCAGCTCTGCTTTCTCTCTCCATCCTTCCAGTGTCTCCCCTATTTCTTTCTGCATTCTTCCATCCAGCGTCTTCCCTCTTTCTCTCCCCATCCTTCCGTTTTCCCTCTCTCTCTCTCCCCATCCTTCCATCTGTTTTCCCTCTCTCTCCCCATCCTTCCATGTTTTTCCCTCTCTCCCCAATCCTTCCATCTGTGTTTTCCCTCTCTCTCCCCATCCTTCCATCTGTTTTTCCCCTCTCTCCCCATCCTTCCATCTGTTTTCTCTCTCTCTCCCCATCCTTCCATCTGTTTTTCCCCTCTCTCCCCAATCCTTCCATCTGTTTTTCCCCTCTCTCCCCAATCCTTCCATCTGTTTTTCCCTCTCTCTTCCCATCCTTCCCTCTGTTGGTTTCCCTCTCTCTCCCCAATCCTTCCCTCTGTTGGTTTCCCTCTCTCTCCCCAATCCTTCCCTCTGTTGGTTTCCCTCTTTCTCCCCAATCCTTCCCTCTGTTGGTTTCCCTCTTTCCCTCTCTCCCCAATCCTTCCCTCTGGTGGGTTCCCTCTTTCCCCAATCCTTCCCTCTGTTGGTTTCCCTCTTTCCCTCTCTCCCCAATCCTTCCCTCTGTTTGTTTTCCTCTTTCCCTCTCTCCCCAATCCTTCCCTCTGTTGGTTTCCCTCTTTCCCTCTCTCCCCCAATCCTTCCCTCTGTTGGTTTCCCTCTCTCCCCAATCCTTCCCTCTGTTGGTTTCCCTCTTTCCCTCTCTCCCCAATCCTTCCCCCCCCCCCCCCCCCGCGACACTCCGGGCGAGTCCTGCACTTAGTTGTTTTTTTTAAGACTCAGAACGTGCGAACGATGCACCCGGCAGCGATTGAAAGAGGCTGTCTGGGCTGGCGTCTGCGTCGGAGCTTCCCTCACCCTCTGCGAGTCCCGCCTTCGTTGTTACAACTTCCTGTTTCGCGGGACTTGCAGAGGGTGAGGGAAGCTCCGACGGAGACGCCAGCCCAGACAGCCTCTTTCAATCGCTGCCGGCTGCATCGTTCGCGCGTTGTGAGTGTTAAAAAAAAAAACTAAGTGCAGGACTCGGCCGGAGTGTCACGGGGGGGGGGGGGGGGGGGGCCCCGCAAAAAAAGGTGCCGATGCATTGGGGGGGGGAGTTTTGTTTGGTGTTTGTATTGGAAGGGGGGGTGCTGAGTTGCATGAATTCCTAGGCAGGGGGAGGAGTAGGGAAACACGCTACGCGTGTTTCCCTACTCCTCCCCCTTTCCTTGTATTTTGTGGAGCAGCTGTGCTGGCGACGTCATCCTTGGCTTCACCCAACTCAGCCAATCAGACGTGCTACACGGTCTGTGAGTGTCATTGCTCCGCCCACGAGGTCATCACGTTTGACGTGTGGGCGGGGCAGACAGTCATGGATGAAAAATTGATCTCTGGCGCCTCACATTTAGAACGTTGGAAAAGTGAGGCTTCAGAACGTTGGTGGTGCGTTTTATATAGAGAGATGGGGCGTGGCTGAGGGCGGACCTATGAGTGAGGGTGAGTGTTCCTGATACCCTAGCCTAACAAGAGTCCTACCAAGAGTGCAGGAGTTCAGTGCTTTAGTGCTTTACTGACACGGAGTGAGCTTCAGAATGTTTGAGGTGGGTTTTATTTATATAGATCATGCATTCAGAAAGGGACGAAAAAAGAAACAAGTATTCACAAAGCGCTTTATATAAAAATTTCAAGATATAAATACAAAGAAGGATTAAAGTCTGCTTCGTCTATCCCTAAAAAACGTTAAGGTTGTCTTGTTTCTCAATTTAATCTCAAGTTTTCAGCCTGCATTTTCTTTGAAACAGAATCATAGAAACAAAACCACAGATAGCATCTAAAACACATTTTATTTCTAGCAAGATTCTTACCTCTCAGGTATGTGTTTACCTTCAAAATATTCCCCACAACCATTTATCTTTGCAAGCTGTTAATAACAAGAACAGTTAAACCATTATTATTTTACAATAAACTGAGAAAGAAATAATCTCATAATAATCTTGAACACATGACATTATTTGCCCCTTTTACTGAGGTGTGCTAAAAATGTGCATTTATGGTACATCGATGGACAAAATTAACACATAACTGCAAAATTTCACATTAACTGGGGATGGGGGCTGCTCACCATCATCCCATAGTTAACGCATAGACAATATGTTTAGGGGGTAAGTCTCTAAGGAGCTCCCTATTTTTAAGTGGGAAAACATATGTAAACTGTCACATTCTAGTCATTTAAGCACGTAAATGATCTCTTATAGAATACCAACTAACAGAAGAGCAGACATCATGATTTGATGGAATGTACTTTGCTGATGAGCATGGCCACAGGCAGAGTCTAGTGGAATGTGGGCGGGGAAGTCTTTCATTTACGCACACACTCTTGTTAACTGGGCTATAGGGCTGGTGTAAGTGATTGCACTTCAAATGTAAGTTTGTTTTTGGCTGCTTGGATTCTATAAAGAAAAGTAGACATCTATATGTACCCTTCAGTACATATCTCTGTATATAACAACTTACTACGACATAAAATAAATCAATTTTCCAATACCACCATATTCAAATGCAGAAGATTACTATATCAAAGCCAGGCAGTATTGTGTGTAAATCTCTTACTGGGAACTACAATATATCACACTTCAATTTCCTCAATCCCAGTTCTTATTCTTCCAACACCATTTCTTCACACTTTTTTTTCCCAATAATTCTTCAAAAAACCTTTACATTCTCGCCTCAGTAGTGCAAAATTGCCCAAACATAACTTTATGGCAAATCTAAACTGCACTAATTTCTTCATCGGCTCTTATTGCTTATATATCATTTTATAACACTTATCTTAAGTATATTCGGACTTTGAGCCCCCAGTCCGAATATACTTAAGATAAGTGTTATAAAATGATATACAAGCAATAAGAGCCGATGAAGAAATTAGTGCAGTTTAGATTTGCCATAAAGTTATGTTTGGGCAATTTTGCACTACTGAGGCGAGAATGTAAAGGTTTTTTGAAGAATTATTGGGAAAAAAAAGTGTGAAGAAATGGTGTTGGAAGACTAAGAACTGGGATTGAGGAAATTGAAGTGTGAAGATTATTATATAGCATGTCTATAAAAAGTTATGACTGTACACTGCTATGAGTAAACTGACTTATTGGGAAGATGGTCTATGAATGTTTTAAATGAAAAGACATTTTAAAATTACATCATATTGCTGTTCCATTTGCAGGTTATATATGTGAAGGCTGATTTTAGACAGAACATATAAACTGGTATTGAGACGTCCAGTTCAGGACTTGTACAATTCCAGTACTATTTTAGAACAGACATATAGGGCCACTGAGAGACAAAGCTGGGCAAAAAATGTTAAGGGGGCGCACCCCACCCTCACCTCCGTCTCTCTCCCTTCCCTCTAGCCCCCCCACGGGTCCAGCGCCTCTCTCCCTTCCCTCCAGCTCCCCCACCATAGGTCCACCACCTCTTTCCCTTCCTTCCAGCAACCCCCCTCCAGTGGCTCCAGCACCTCTCTCCCTTCCCTTCAGTGCCTCCCCCAATCTCTGTGGGTCCAGTACTTTGTCTTTTGATGCAACTTCTTGGAAAACAGAAATTTGCATCAGAAGGCGGAACCTGGCAGAGGGAAGACCTCAGAGTAGGCCTATGGGGATTGTTGTCAGCGGCTCCATAGGGTAGAGACCGTGGCTGGGGAGGGGGGGTGGGGAAGACACAGAGATGTCGGACCTGTAGGAGTAGTAATTGCATTTTTTTCTTTTCACAGTGGGAGCAAGGCTTTTTACCATTCCAGGGGGGCGGTAAAAGTTTTTGCTCCCGCACGAATGGTAAATGCATCAAATTATTTTGTTACTTGGGATCCTGGCACAGGGCCCCCCTTGGCTGCCATGCCCAGGGGAATCTTGCCCCACTGGGCCCCCCTCCCCCCTGGCGGCCCTGCCAATGTAGAGCCTATTTTGGAATACATGCAGGAATGGACATGTATGCACTGTTTACCTGTAGAAGGATCATCTATTTTATAAAGATTAATGTAGATACATACATACAATTGGCAACATATAGATATGTAATTTCCAAAATGGCACATATATATGTCTACCTACAGACATGTATGTGCTGACTCATAGACATTTATTTATTTATTGGGATTTATTAACCACCTTTATGGGTGAATCTCTTCATAAAGGTGATTTATAAATCCCCAATATATAAATAAATAAGGATTCTGTTTACTAAAGTATGCTAGCATTTATAGCGCATGCTAAAAATTAGCATGCACTAACCGTATAGACACTCATAAGAATATTATGGGCATCTATATGTTTAGTGTGTGTGCTAAAAATGTTAGTGTGCCTCTAGTGCAGCTTAGTAAACAGGGTCCTAAATGTCTATGTGTCAGCACATACATGAATACCATTTTGGAAATATACATATCTATATAGTGCCAATTAAGGAAAGAGCCTGCAAATGTTTGGCACAATCAATTTCAGGGTGCATAAAAAAACAGTGAGGGTTAAGGGATGACCTCTTTGAATATCTCCTGTAGAGCACTGCCAAGAATGTGCACTTTTCTGAAACTCAGACGTCTCAGAGAACAGCTGTAAATCCCAACATTGATCGCTTTTAGCACAGACATGCATTCCTCTGCATTTTTTGGTCCCTCCTTAGTTCTGCCCGTACCATGCCCAATTTCCATTTGTATGTATTGCAAATTTGGATGTGTATATCCCAGCTTTCTAAAATTAGGATTTAGGTGTTATGTTATATGCACATTGATTTTGTGAAGAGGGCTTCTAAAGCAACAGCCTTTACCTCTGGTGAGTCATCAGGTAAAGAAGAACTATCGCAGTCTGTGTCTTCTGCTTTATCTTCTGCCAGCTTCCCATTAGTGCCTAAAGTTTCCCAATTGGAAAGCAGAACATTATTCTCCATGAACCTTCAACAAGCAAACTGCATTTTCTCATAAGTGGCTGAGAAGCTTTCTTGAAATAAAAGTAGACTAAACCAGTTCTTTTTACGTTTACTCCCTTCGTCCTATAATTTTTTCCTCAAAGTTTTACAGGCAGTACTTGAATAAAGGATAGTATCTAATATGGATACCGTATGGTCCTGCTCATCACAGTTACTTGATGCTAGGTTCCACTATAATAGTTACCACCCAAGAAAAAGATCTAGGAGTCATCATAGACAACATGCTGAAATGTACTGTTAGTGTGGCGGTGGTGGCCACAAAAGCAAACAGAATGCTAGAAATTATTAGGAAAGGGATAGAAAATAAGACAAAGAATATTATAATGCCTCTTCAGCTTGGAAAAGAGACGGCTGAGGGGGATATGATAGAAGGCCACAAAATCCTGAGTAGTGTAGAATGGGTAAACGTAAATTGATTTTTTACTCTTTCAAAAAGTACAAAGACTAGGGGACACTCCATGAAGTTTCATGGTAATACTTTTAAAACAAATAAAAGAAAATATTTTTTTCACTAGTTAGTTACACTCTGGAACTTGTCGTCAGAGGATGTGGTAACAACAGTTAGTGTATCTGGCTTTATAAAAAGATTTGGACAAGTTCCTGGAGAAAAAAACAACCCATAATTTGCTATTAAGATAGATATAGGGAAAGCCACTGCTTGCCCCCTGGGATCAGTAACATGGAATTCTTGCTAATCTTTGGGATTCTGCCAGGTACTTGTGACTTGGATTGGTCACTGTTGTTCCTGGCCAGATCCAAAGGTATCTATTCTATCATCATACTTCTCTATCTGCTGGTTTTCACACTGTTGAGCACCTACTCCTCCCTAGATGGAACATCAGTCTGATCAGTATGGCTATTGTAACCCTAATCTCACCACACTCACACAGTCCGGGCACCAGCTGGCTTGTTGTGGGTTGGCACCCGAGACCATGGCTACAAAATTACAGGGAGGGTATTAAGCTGGGGCTTTCACTGTGCATCCTTCCTTTTCTATGGTAGTTCGGGAGTAAGAAAGTTTCACTCTCATGCCAAGAAAAGACTCAAGTCCAGGGTTTTATATGAAACAACAAGAACTTTACTGAAGTTTTCTGCAACAGGCAGTTTAAATCCTTTTTGTAGCCGAACAGTTAATTTATAATCCAACTTGATATCCACTAACAATAAATCCAGAGCTAAACTCAGGGATAGGGTGTAACTCCTCCAGATCAATTGTAAATCCTACAGTATGTGGTCTGTCCTCTGACAGCCTTGCATTAGTTTATAGTGTGACCCTAAAAAGTGTTCAATGCTTTTACTGTTATTCTCACTTCTAAGGATTTTTACTGCTGCAGTTCTCAGTGCAAACATATATGAGCAATGCATTGTGTATAACGTAGTCACACATGTAATGCAGCCTCACATGCCTATCTGTATAAGGACTTTTACCATTGGTCTATCCTGCTGCAATGACCTCTTCTCTTTCTCAACCAAGCTTGGCTCCTTTGTCTAGCTGGCTGCTACCATTTCCTGGTCATTCTTACTATCTCTGTCCTGAGAGGTCAGCCAGGATGACCTTTCCCTCCAATTGAGGGCTGCCCTCTAGGACCACCCTTGCTACCTGATGGCAGGCTCTGTCCCTATTGGTCTCTTTACCTCCTCCTCCCTGGGCCTGTGTGAGCATTCTCCATCTTACTTCAGACAGCACTTGTCCTGCTAAACTCCCTGGAATGAACTCGGTTTTTTACCTTGTACATATCTCCCTAATGAGGTATTGCACTTTCCAGTCACCCAGCTCAGAGCTACTTCTACCTGTTTAACTATTTTCCCACCTCTGCAATAAAGCTGCCTTTCGTCAGATTTCTACTTCCAACCACTGATACAGCTCTCAGAATCATGGAGTCTCTGTGCCTTGGGGCAACACTTCTGAATATCTGACTGTGAGTAAATTATCTATATTTAATCAATAAAGGAAACTTCAGAAAAATAAAGAGACTCCAGGTGTGTGCTGGTGTGCCAAGGTTATACTTCAAGATATTGAGACTTTTCAGATAACAAGTCTTAAGAGGCTTGGCAGTATGTACATATTTACAGCTTCTCCTGTCCATTACCCATCTTAAGGCTGTGCCTGCAGCACTGGTGCAACAAGCAATCTTTCTTTCAAACTAGACCTCCCTGTCTGTCCATACTCTCCCCAAAGGAGTACCTCTCTGGGCAACCACCTTTGGCTCCGAACAGGCTCTTTCCTGTTTCTGCTCCTAGGCTCTTTCCCACCAGAAGCTCTCCTTCAATTCATGGTTAATGCTGTATTGGCACAAACCTCCTCTTAGTTCAGCCTTAGTTTCTTGAACCTATCTAGGACACCCCCTCTCCACAAGGGTCCCGGCAGGTGCAGAAGCAACCAAAGACCTTGTGCTCTCCCCAACAACATTTATTAGTTCCAAACTTCTGCCACTAATGTCATTCAACAATCAGGAACTTTTCCCTCAGCACTTTCCCATAAACACTCACCTTAGGCTGGGCTTCTCACAGCTCCATTACCAACCAACTTCCCTCCCTCTCTAGGGAGGGGTTGCCATCACTTAGTAATCTCCATTATAAAAGGGGGGGGGGGGGGGTTACACTATTCTTACGTAAAACACCATAAAAAGAAAGATCCAAATATGGTAACCACACTTCAGATCTTCACCTGTCACTTAACCCTCCATTGCCCCATGTACAAAATAAGCACCTGTATATTAGATGCAGGGCCGGTGCCTGGCTCTCTGGCACCCCCCCTGCAAACTAAGTGTGTGTGTTTAAGTGCTGGTGATAATGTGTGCCTCCACCCAGAGTCCATCCATGTGCATGCCTACCTGTGAAATACAGTTATTTAAGATACACATGAATTTTCAGAATAGTGCACAGGTGCGTATATGGCATGTAAAGGAAAGAGGAAGGAGATGGGATTTCATATGAAAATCGCTTTGTCTGTAACCACTAAAAAGCGGTATATTATATACAGGTACTTATTTTGTACCTGGGACATGTACACACGTATATGCGGGCATATGTGCATATAAGCTAGTATTCTGAACACTTACATGCATAACTGGCACATAGAAGTTTGCCACCGCTTCATAGAATTACCCCCATATTAAGAAAATGAGCTCCACTGAGAACAATGGAACTTGCAATAAAAAGATATTTACCTGTAGACGGTATTCTCCAAAGGCAGCAGGCTTCATATTCTCACAAGTGGGTGATGCTGATCCATGTCGCCCGGTCCGACATTTGCAAAAGCTTTAAGAGAGCTTTGTGAAGCACAAGCCACGTTCCACCGCTCATACGTGACTGCCTTCCCGCCCGTCATGCGAATGCGGTCTCCTCAGTTTAATACTATAGCAAAAAAATAAAGTAAAAAGGAGACAACTCCAAGGGGAGGTGGGAGGGATTGTGATAATATAAAGCTTGCTGTCCTCGAAGAATACGTACTACAGGTAAGTATCTTCGCTTTCTCCGAGGAAGAGCAGACTTCTGTATTCTCACGTGGGAAATCCCTAGCATCCAGGCTCACCAAAAACAACGTGTAATTAGACTCTGGAATTCGTTGCCGGAGAACGTGGTACAGGCGGTTAGCTTGACGGAGTTTAAAAAGGGGTTAGATAGATTCCTAAAGGACAAGTCCATAGACCGCTATTAAATGGACTTGGAAAAATTCCGCATTTTTAGGTATAACTTGTCTGGAATGTTTTTACGTTTGGGGAGCGTGCCAGGTGCCCTTGACCTGGATTGGCCACTGTCGGTGACAGGATGCTGGGCTAGATGGACCTTTGGTCTTTCCCAGTATGGCACTACTTATGTACTTATGTACAACAAACACTGGTCAATTGGGAGGATATAACACAGATTAACCTGAAACTATATATAGTCTGAATGAATGAGAGTGCAGCCTGGAACAGAATAAAACGGGCCTAGGAAGGTGGAGTTGGATTCTAGACCCCAAATAGATTCTACAACACTGTCTGACTGAACTGACTGTCACGTCGAGTATATTGCTCAAGGCAGTAGTGTGATGTGAATGTGTGGAATGCAAACCACGTTGCAGCCTTGCAAATTTCTTCAATGGAGGCTGATCTCAAATGGGCTACCAATGCGGCCAAGGCTCTGACATTATGAGCCATGACATGACCCCCAAAGGCCAGCTCAGACTGGGCATAAGTGAAGGAAATTCAATCTGCCAGCAAAATTGAAATGGTGTGTTTCCCAATGGTGACCCCCATCCTGTTGGGATCAAAAGAAAAAAAAAGCTGGTCAGACTGTCTGTAGGGCCTTTTTTGCTCAGCCAATGCTCTCTTGCAATCCAAGGTGTGCAAGTTGCTTTCGCCAGGATGGGCATGAGGTCAGGGAAAGAATGCTGGCAAGACAATTGACTGGTTCAGATGGCACTCCAACACCATCTTCGGCTGGAACTTAGGGTGTGTGTGGAGGACAACTCTATTGTGATGAAAATTAGTATAAGGTGTATCCACCACTAAGGCCTGAAGCTCACTGACCCTACAAGCTGAAGTAACAGCCACCAAGAAAATGACCTTCCAGGTCAAGTACTTCAGATGGCAGGAATTCAGTGGCTGAAAAGGAGATCAACGTTGAGATCCCATGACACAAGTGGAGGTTTGACAGGGGCCTTTCACAAAAGCAAACGTCTCATGAAGCGAACAACTAGAGGCTGTCCACAGATGGGCTTACCTTCTATAGGCTGATAAGCACCAATTGCACTAAGGTGAACCCTTACAGAGTTGGTCTTGAGACCAGACTCTGACAAATATAGAAGATATTCAAGCAGGGTCTGTGTAGAGCAAGTAACGGGATCTAGAGCCTTCCTCTCACACCAGACAGCAAACCTCCTCCATTTAAAAGAGTAACACCTCTTAGTGGAATCTTTCCTGAGAGCCAGCAAGACCCTCTGAAAGACCCAAGGAAGCAAATTCTAAGCTCTCAACATCCAAGCTGTGAGAGCCAGAGAATGGAGGTTGGGATGTAGAAGCGACCCCTCATTCTGTGTGATGAGGGTCGGAAAACACTTCAATTTCCACAGTTCTTTAGAGGATAATTCTAGAAGAAGAGGGAACCATACCTGCCGTGGCAAGTATGGCGCGATCAGAATCATGGATATGTGGTCTTCCTTGAGCTTGAACAAAATTTTTCCTACTATTGGAGGATATGCATACAGAAGACCTGTCCCCCAACTGAAGAGGAAGGCATCTGACACTAGTTTGTCATGGGCCTGAAGCCCGGAACAGAACTGAGAGACTTTGTGGTTGATCTCAGTGGCAAAATGGTCCACTGAGGGGGTGCCCCACACTCGGAAGATCTTGCGGGCTAAGTCCATATTGAATGAAAACTCGTGAGGTTGCATTATCCTGCTCAGTCTGTCGGGCAGGATATTGTTTTCGTCCGCCAGGTAAGTGGCTCGAAGGACCATGCCATGTTGGCGAGCCCAATGCCACAACCAGATGGCCTCCTGACAGAAAGAGCATGATCTGGTGCTCCCCTTGCTTGTTGGTGTAATACATTGCAACCTGATTGACTGCTTGGATGAGAACAATTTGGTGAGACAGCCAATCTCTGAAAGCCTTTGTCACAACTGTGGTCATGACCCCTCTTTGACTCACCTTATTTCCCAAAGGTTAGCTTCTGAGCTGGCTCCTGTCTGTTTTTCCCTTTGCATTGTTGTTTCTTTCTTGTAGTGTTTCTACTTCCAGTGTGTTTCAAGTCTCTTTCCTGTAGTGCTTCCACTTCCTGTGTGTTCCAAGCCTCACTTTGGTGTTCAATGTGTTTCCTGCCTCTATCCTGTAGTTGTGCCATCAATAGTGAGGGCCTTTATAAGGAAGTGGTGGACATTCATTCAGGGCCTTTGCAAAGCCAAAGGTCTCCAGGTTTATCTGCGTGCTTGTTAGCACATCTGCCCTGTTTTCCAGTTGGTGTGCTTGGCTAGCACTTCAGTCATGTTTCGTAGGTAGTGTGCCTGAGGGGCACTTCTGTTTTTCTCTTTGTGGGCTTTGGTTAGCCCTTCTGCTTAGTTCTCCTGTCTATCTGTGTGCTTGTTAGCACTTTTACCCTGTTTCACAGTTGGTGTGCTTGTTTAGCACTTCAGTCCTGTTTCCTAGGTAGTGTGCCTGTGAGGCACTTCTGTTTTTCTGTTTATTTATGGGCTTTGGTTTGCCCTTCTGCTTAGTTCTCCAGTCTGTCTGTGTCTAGACTTAGCTCTTCTGCTTAGTTCCCCAGCTTGTCTTTGAGTGGCTCCCCTTTATCCCTGAGTGCTGTGTGGCACAGCATTGAGTGAGCTGCTGCTCCAGTCCTGTTGTTCTAGTCTTGTCTGTTCCAGCTCTGCCTGCAGCTTCAGCTCCAGTCCTGTTGTTTCCAGTCTTGCTTGTTAGTCCAGTCCTGGTTGGAGGGTTTTGCCTGCTGCTGCCGCTCGTCGACAGTATCCCAAGGGCTCACGCTGTTCCAGAGTCCGTGACTGTTTGTTTAGAGCCTGAGACCATGACATCCTTTAGAGCATTCCAGATCACTTGAAGCTCCAGGAGGTTGATCTGATGATTCGTTTCCTGGGAGGACCAAGCACTTTGAATGTGAAGCCCATCTACATGAGCTCCCCATCCCAGGAGAGACGCATTCGTCGTCAGCACTTTTTGTGGCTGAGGAATTTGGAATGGAAGTCCCAGAGTCAAATTGGATTGAATTCTCCACCACTGAAGAGCTCTGGGGACACTTAGATGACATCTTCTAGACTCCCCATGGCATGATATTTTATTATTATTATTTGTTACATTTGTATCCCACATTTTCCCACCTTTTGAAGGCTAAATGTGGCTTACATATAACCATTAACGGCGTTAGCCGATTACGGTCTGAACAAATACATGGCATGAATGAATACAAAGTGATATTGTGGTATAATGAGGTACATGTATGGTAGGAACAGTTGGGGGGGAACTTAGAGAGGGAAAAGGGGAAGGAAAGTCAGGTAATGTCCGTTATGGTCTTTGGTTATATTGTGTCGCAAGTGACCAGGTATTTTTATGTTGGGTCAGTGGGGTATGCTCTTCTGAACAGGTCTGTCTTTAGTGCTTTCCGAAAATTTAGGTGGTCGAGCGTAGTTTTTACTGCTTTTGGCAGTGCATTCCATAGTTGTGCGCTTAGGTAGGAAAAGCTGGTTGCATAGGTGGATTTGTATTTGAGTCCTTTGCTGCTTGGGTAGTGGAGGTTTAGGTATGATCATGCAGATTTTGTGGTGTTTCTGGTTGGCAGGTCGATGAGTTCTGTCATGTATCCCGGTGCGTCGCCGTAAATAATTTTATGAACAGTCGTGCAGATTTTGAAAGTGATGCGTTCTTTGATTGGTAACCAGTGCAATTTTTCTCTGAGTGGTTTTGTGCTGTCAAAACGTGTTTTTCCAAATATAAGCCTGGCTGCTGTGTTTTGGGCGGTCTGGAGTTTCTTTATGATTTGTTCCTTGCATCCCGCATAGATTCCATTACAGTAATCTGCATAGCTTAGTACCACGGACTGTAACAGGTTATGAAATATTTCCCTCAGGAAGAATGGTTTTACGCGTTTTGAGTTTCCACATTGAGAAAAACATTTTCTTTATGGTGGATTTCACTTGGGTCTCTAATGATAGGTTTTTATTTATTTATTTATTTAATTGCATTTGTCCGCCCACATTTTCCCACCTATTTGCGGGCTCAGTGTGGCTTACAATACATTATGAATCATGGAAATACAATTTGTTACAACTTGGTTATGGATTACATTGTGATGAGTTATTCAAGTCAAAGTCAAAGTATCGTTAAGGAATATAATAATGGAAAAAGCACTGAAACATTTGAAGGAAACAAGGGAGACAAAAAGGGGCAATATATAATAACAGGAAAACATTTGGTATACATTTTCTGTGAGTAAAGGTATGAATGTGGTGAGATTTTGGGGGATGAGAGTTCAGAAGTGGCTGTATTGATGCGTTACTGAACAGTGAGCGTGGGCTTTATGTGTTTTGGTTCTTTCCGTAAATTTTCTCAAAAAGATGGGTCTTCAGTATTTTGCGGAAGATCGTTTTCAGGTTGCGTGGCAGTGTGTTCCAGAACTGCGTGCTCATGTAAGAAAAGATTGATAAGTGCAGCGCCTTGTATTTCAAGCCCTTGCAATTAGGGAAGTGGAGGTTGAGGAAAGTTCGGGATGATCTTTTAGCGTTTCTGGGTGGTAAGTCTATTAAATCAGACATGTAGGCTGGGGCTTCACTGTGAATGATTTTGTGGACTAATGTGCATACTTTAAAAGTGATGCGTTCTTTGAGTGGGAGCCAGTGTAGCTTCTCTCGTAAGGGTTTTGCACTTTCATATTTTGGTTTTCCGAAGATGAGTCTGGCTGCTGTATTCTGGGCTGTTTGAAGTTTCCTCAGTATATGCTCTTTGCAACCTGCGTATAGTGAGTTGCAGTAGTCCAGATGGCTGAGTACGAGGGATTGCACTAGGCTGCGAAAGACGGATCTTGGGAAGAATGGTCTTATTCTTTTCAGTTTCAACATGCAGAAGAACATCTTTTTGGTTATGTTGTTTGCATGAGTTTCGAATGTTAGGTGGCGGTCGATAGTGACTCCAAGGATTTTTAACGTTTCTGAGATTGGAAGGTTTAGTTTTGGTGTGTTTATAGCGGTGAATTCATTCGTGTTGTACTGGGAAGTGAGTGTCAGGCATTGAGTTTTTTCTGCATTTAGTTTCAAACAAAATGCATCTGCCCATGTGTTCATGATGTGTAGACTTTGGTTGATTTCATTGAAGATTTCTTTAATGTCTTGTTTGCGGTCGATTGTTACTCCGAGAATTTTCAGGCTGTCTGAGACAGGGAGGGTGTATCTTGGGGTGTTAATGTTTGTGGGTTTGTATGTATCGTATTGGGATGAGAAGATGAGACTGTTTTTTCTGTACTGAGTTTTAGTTGGAATGCATTTGCCCATGAATTCATGATGTTTAAGCTTAGCTTGATTCTGTTGGTGATTTCCGCCAGATCATGTTTGTATGGGATGTATAATGTAATGTCATCAGCGCAGATAAATGGGTTGAGGCCTTGGGTGGATAGGGTCTTGGCTAGTGGAGTCATCATGAGGTTGAAAAGGATCGGTGATAGTGGTGATCCTTGCAGTACTCCACAACTTGGTTTCCACGGTAACGATATATTTGTTCTTGATTTCACTTGATATGTTCTTGTGGTTAGAAAACCCTTAATCCAGTTGAGAGTGCCACCACTGATTCCGAAGTAATCTAGGAGTCTAAGCAATATGTTATGGTTAACCATGTCGAATGCACTTGACATGTCAAATTGGAGGAGGAGAATGCTCTTGCCTATTGCTATTTCCTGCTTGAATTTGGTTAGGAGAGTGAGTAGTACTGTTTCGGTGCTGTGTAGGGGTCAAAATCCTGATTGTGACTAATGTAGTATAGTGAATTTGTTTATGTAGTCATTTAGTTGTTTGGTCACCAGTCCTTCCATTAGTTTGACTACTAATGGGATAGATGCTACTGGGCGGTAGTTGGTAATGTTGTTTGTTTTTTTCTTGGTGTCTTTTGGTATTGGGGTGAGCAGGATGTTTCCTTTTTCTTGAGGGTAGATACCCTGTTGAAGCATGAAGTTTAAGTGGGATGTGAGATCTATTATGAAGCGGTGGGGGGGGGGGGGGGGCAGATTGTATTAGGTAGCTGGGGCAGGTGTCCAGTTGACAATGGCTGTTTGAGTATTGTTTAATCGTCTAGGTAACTGTGTCGGAGCTGAGTAGAGCGAAATTTGACCTTATTCAGTCAGCAGGGTATTCACCAGGGGTTGGGTCTAGACCATTAATGAAGTTTTCTGTGTCCATGGTGCTCTGAGGTAGGGTTTTGCATAGGTTTATGATTTTTTCATTCAAATATTTAGCAAGGCTGTCTGCAGATGGGATGTCAGTGTTGGTTGTGGTGACCAGTGTTGTGTCTAGTAGTTTTTCACAAGATGGTATAGTTTCTTCGTGTTTTTGTAGTCCGGCCCAATTTTAGTTTTGTAGTACGACCTTTTGGTCTGTTTTATTGCGTATTTGTATTGCCTTTGTAGCTGTTTTCATGCGTTAAGTGTTTGTTCGTCTTTTATTTTTTTCCATACGTGTTCCAGTTTCCTTGATTGTGTTTTTAGATTTTTCAGTTCTTCATTGAACCACGGTGTCGAGTTGTGTCTACGTGAAGTTCTTATTTGTAAGGGTGCTGTTTCATCTAGTATGTGTCTGCATCTTTTGTCCCATTCTGAGAGGTAATATATGGATTCCGTTTGTGCTGTCCAATTGTTGTTGTATATCTGTTGCCAGAAAGTATCCGCGTCTATTTGTCTTCTCGTGGTATAAGTTGTATGTTCTCGTGTGTGGGGAGAACCCCTGATACCACTGAGAAGCCAGGGTCCATTAAACTGATCTCATGTGAAGACGTGTCATGGGTATAACGTTCACTGGGGAAGCCATGTGGCCCAACAATCTCAACATCTGCTGAGCTGTGACCAGCTGAGAGGCACGAACCTTGTGGTTAGAAAACCCTTAATCCAGTTGAGAGTTCCACCGCCTAAACGTGGCCCAATGACGACAGAAAAACAATAAAACTTAAAACCGGGCAAAACAATGCTAAAGAAAGTAAAGGTAAGGTAAAATAGGTTCCAACAAGAGGAGCTCAATTATAAAGATGAAAAAATAGCTGGAAGGAACAAAAAAATAGCTCTCTAAGACAGAGCGAATGAGGAGAGGGCAAGAAAAACTCCTTCTCCTCATATGTATAATGAAGAGCTGAGGAGACCCTGCTCAAGTGGATTGGCATCACCCACTTGTGAGAATATTGAAGCCTGCTTTTCCTCGGAGAATTCACATTAACATGTTAACAGCTTTGGGGCCCTTATTGTGCAGTTAGGGTGTGCCAACAGGCTACTGCAGAAGTGCGCTAAAGTGTTTTGCGGTATTTTGCCTGTTAGTACACAGTAACCCGAGCATTAGTGATTTAAAAAAAATATTTTTAGGAGAGGGTGTGTCATGGGTGGAGAGAGGGTGTTCCTGCATTATTTGACTAGCACATTTTGATTCATGTGGGAACACTTAGCGCTTCCTAAATGTAAAGTGTTCCTTCCTGCATTAGTTTTTTGCAGGTACATGTTAATGGGAACATTAAAAAAAAAATCTAAAGGGTAATGCATTAAGGGGGTCTTTTACAAAGCTGCACTAGCATTTTTAGCTCACGCTACAAATCAGCCTGCACTGAACGCTGAAACGCCTATTATACTCCTATTGGTGTCTCAGCGTTTAGCGCCAGCTAAAAACGCTAGCACTGCTTTGTAAAAGACCCCCTACATCTGGGCTTAGTGCACAGGAAAGTCCTGCATTAAAACATGTTAAGTCCATAATTTACAGCACTTTAATAAAAGGGCCCCTAAGTAAATAAAGCCCTAAATTTGAAGCTCAGTTTTTGCTGTATATGTTAACAGGTTAATTTTTACATGGTCTATGTACTCAACTGTGCAAAACTGAAGTTGTGTCCCGAGATCCTAAATTTCAGAATCTATATTCACAACATTCCTAAATTTAGGTTCCTAAAAAGAGGGTGATGCTAGGGAAAGGGAATGAAATTAGGTGCCTTACTTAGAGTTTCTTTTACAAAGCCGCGCTAGCAATTCCTGTGCGGCAAATGAGAGGAAGCCCACAGGAATTGAATGAGCTTCCTCTCATTTGCTGCGCAGTAATCAAAAGCGCAGCTTTGTAAAAGAAGCCATAGAGGAGCATTTTCAAAAAAAAACATTCAAGTCAGAATTGGGAAATCCTTTTCATAACATCCAAAACAAATGTCCATCTCACAGCAATTTTCAAACAGGAAAATGTGTCTGGATTTTTTGTTCAAAAATATGTGAGAAAGACAACCTTATGATGGAGATATCCATCCTGAACAACCATTTTACAAATTGAAACATTTAAATTATAAACAGGGGAAAACAAGGCACAGGGACGTCTGTCTGGCAGCATTCTTATGGAAATGGACACAGAGATGTCCTTGTAGAACAGTTGAGTAGCCTAGTGGATACTGCAGTAGACTGTAAACCAAGGGACCCAGACTCAAATCCCACTGTAACTTTTTTTGATCCCTCCAGGAAAAGAAAAATGCCTACTATACCTGAATGTACACCATTTCAATAGCCTTCAGGTTTGCAGGTGTCTTATCTTTAGGTACAGCATTTTTCTGATCCTGGAGAGAGCCCCAGGAAAAAAAAAATTAATATAGCTACAGTCGGGATTTGAACCTGTCCCCTCTGGATTACAGTCCAGTGCGCTTACCACTGGGTTACCTCCTCTGACCTGCTTGCTACTTTGTTCAGAATGGCCATAATACCTGCTGCTGACAGACAGCCTGGTTTTCTACTACTACTACTAATTTCTATAGTGCTACCAGACGTACGCAGCACTGTACACATTATATGCAGGTACTTTCTCTGTCCCTAGAGAGCTTACCCGGGGCAATGGAGGATTAAGTGACTTGCCCAGGGTCACAAGGACCTGCAGTGGGAATTGAACCCAGGTTGCCAGGATCAAAGTCCGCTACACTAACCACTAGGCCAGTCCTCCCTTGTTCAAAAGGGCCATAATACCTGCAGCTGACAGACAGCCTGGTTTTCCTTTCCAGTTTCACTTTCAGGGGAGAAGGAGGGGTACAGTAACCACTGAGGGATTAAAGGGGGTGGGGGTGGTAATGCCGTAATCCCTCCAGTGATCAGCTGCTCAATTAGAGCACCTTTTTGTAACTTGGACGTGACTGAAAAAGATCTAGACAAAAACGTCCTTTTTAGACACGGATGTTTCTTCCCTTTTGAAAATTGCTCTTGCAGGTCCTACTTTTGGGCCCTCCCTAGTCTTGCACAAAACACGTGTACAAGACACCCCCCATTTGCTATTTGGATGAACTGCAGTGTGAAAAGTCCAAATTCTGACTTTCCAAAATCAGGATGTGGACATTTTTAGTAGATGGACCTTTTTTTTTTTTTTAAAGGCATTTTGAGGTGACTGTCTGCTTTGAAAATGAGCATCACAGACACCTAAACTAGAGAATATCAAGCTCATAAAGAGCAAAGGATTCTTCTGAAGGCATAATGACTGTGTATAAGAGGACCAATTCTGTACATCATTATTTTCTCGATGGCTTACTGTACCTGAAAGATGGTCTCTTAAATTGGCATTATTATGGTTTGATAGTAAGAGGTTCTGAGTTTCCTCGTGTACCACGTTCAGCAGAGACTGAATGACTTCATTCTGATCATCATCATCATTGGAGTCTTCACTCTGAACCTTTGGCTCTGTACACACAAAAAAAGTATCAACCGTCTTGTTATAATAGCAGCATTGGTGAATAACAAGACACAGGTAGAGAGGACCCTCAAAACTCAGGCATCTCAAAAATGTCAATATCTTTAGAGACACAAGTAATAAACTTCAACTAAACCTTTAACTGAAATCATTCCTCTGAGATCTCACCAATTACTGAAGAGTTATATTTTATGCTATATTTTATTTTATGGTTTCTCTTTTTTCTCTTATTTGGAATGCATGAGCTAGGTTTATTCTTTTTTTTTATTATGGAGTTCTTTTCTTAATTGGTTTTATATTTGTTTGTAAACGGCTCTAATCCATAAAGGTAGAATGGTGTATCAAATTTTAATGCACTGCAAGAGTTCACAAATTTTTCACACAAGGATATTTACTGTTGAATCTTTTTTGAATAAATAATCAAGATATATCCTTTTTGTTTGAGTTATTTAGTCAATTAGGTTAGCTTTCCTTCTTATAGCCCTGGATTACTCATTAAGAGAAGGGAGGGCACCACAAGAGTTCTCCCCCTATCAAGCCCTTAACTCTTTCACTGCCATCTGCCACACCCATTAGCCAACATGAATTTTAGTGTTTTTCTAATCATTATACATATGATGTTTTGTTATATACAATAATGATATTTCTCAGCACTTATTGATGCTCCTACAGCACTCTTACCTTTTTTAAGATCAGGGCTGGTGCAGGTCTGCAGGAGGAAGTACAGGGGTAATGAAAGCATCTTGGAAGGATGGAAGGAAGAGGGGGAAAAGATTCTTGACATGGGGTGGGGGTAGGGAAGAGGAGATGAAATGCTGGCCAACTTTGGGGTGGGGGTGTAAAAGGAAAAGGTAGATGCTGGCCACCTTGGAAGACTGGATAAAGAGAAAGTGAAATGCTGGCCAACCAGGGAGAGGAGAATATAGAGGGGAAGGGAAAGTGCTGGCCATGGGTAGGGGGAGGGATTAGAGAGACAAATGGTGGGGGGGAGGGATTAGAGAGACAAATGGGAGTTATTGGGCATGAGGGGGAACAGGTAGAGAGGAAAAGGGGAGTCTAGCAATCTTAGGAGGCTAAGAGGGAAAAGGGGAACACTGAACTATGGGGGGGGGGGAGGGGGATGCTGCACAGCTGAACATTTGCCTAGGGTGTCGGATAACTTAGGGCAGCCTGTTTTCAGTCTTAATTTAATTGGGTGGCTATCCATGTACCACCCTGAATACCTTCACTATAAGACACAATAACTGGAACCTTCTCAGAAACAGAAATATCAACCAAGGCAAGCAATGGAACAAATGATAAATGACTTGAAGCAGAAGCTGCAGTAAAAGTCTCAAATGGTAAAGGGAGAGGTTTCTGTTGTGTGACACTTCAAGATACCACTTCCTGACCTGAGGATGAGGAGATAGACAATATAGTCTCAATAACTAGAATATGTTTAATCCATGGGTCCTTTAATATGCAAGGGAGTACTAATTACACCTCAGTATTTGAGTTTTTGTTTACCTATAACTTAAAAATAAAGAAAAGACAAAAGATAATTCATAATTGCCAATAGCAAAACTCTGTGAAAAAGCTGACAGTTCATACCCCATGATGTCCCGAGTGCTCCTTAGGGGCTCCCAAGGGGCTGCAGTGCAGCACTGATTTTATTGTCAGGGGTCAGGACCCAAATGACCACATTTGTCCTTCACCATGCCTGTAGTTCTCCCAGAGTAATAGGGCTCCTCCATGGTACTGCTCACACCAGTCTAGTCTCACCTACTTAGAATCTTTCTAACAAAGAATCCCTCTAAATACTAAGGAGTCCATTTACAAAAGCGCGCTAATCATTAGTGCACGCTAAACGCTAGTGATGCCCAGAGAAATATATGAGCGACGTTAAGCACGTGCTTATTTTTAGCATGTGCTAAAAACACTAGTGTGCCTTTGTAAAAGGACCCCTCAGACTCTTAGTAACCTTGGAGTCACACATGAGTGTGTGTGTTAGTAGCATGGGAGAGGCTATCAGCATTGTGTGAAAATTTCAGCACAACTAGATCTGACACTGTGAGTATTCTCACCACCGGTCTTGTTGGCTTCTGCAAGGTATGAGCTCTTAGTTCTTTCCTCTAAGCCAGGATCTAGCTTTGGCTTTTCATTGTGTTGCTTCAAACTATAATTAGTATTTTCACCCCTTGATGATGCCCTGCTTGAGGCTACGGAAGGGCCTGCAGTATAGAAAGATAAAAGGAAGTCTTGGAACATGACTGCTCATCTGTATTATTCTAGATGACATCCAGGTAAATGTCACCAGCAGAGATGTATGGGACCAACATAGAGGTCATGAGAATCTATGACTGACCTTTTTGCACTCAAAGCACAACTTGAATTCTGGTTCACTATCTGGCATTTTGAATAATGCAGCAGAGAGGCTGAACTCAGTGTTGAAAACATAATACTAACTACTACAAAACTGATTTTCAGACTCATTTGGCAAAAATAAAATAAAAAGAAAGTAAATAGAAAAATAACAAGAGACGCATATACAAAATATATGTGGTAGCAGAACACAACTGTTTGAGAAAGCCAAAATAAGTGGATGAAAAAGGATTAATGGGGCTCATGAGACGGGAGGCTATGCATGTTCAGGAAAGCTTTCTCAGTTTTTCTGAGCTGTTGTGTGGCTGATATTCTCCTGCTTGTTGATGTAGAATTATAGCTATCTAAAAATAAAAAGATTCTGAACAGGCAAACTACAGATTATGAAAACAAGTGAGTACTGAATAATTAAAATGTAACATTCTTGACCATTTTCATTCTTTCATAATTTGCAACTGAATTTTTATTAACGTATGAGATGTTATTTAAATACCCTACAGTTCTTCCTCATTACCTGTGTCCCCATTGTATTTGGAAAATACTGAAGACTGATTTATATAGTCATTTGTAGATGCCTCTCTGACAACATCAAGGTCAATCAACCCCTGGGCATTTCGAATACATGCTATGGCTTTTGCATGTGAAACACCAATTATTCTTTCCCTATTCACCTGTGAAAACAGAAACAATATATGGATTAGATTTTTCATATTCATTATATCTGACTTTACTGTTAGTTCCTAAACATGGAAGCCTTATCATGTATTACAGTTCAAAGTCAAATTTAACTAGAGGCATATGTAGAAACTAGAAGTTTATGCATCTCCAAACATTAGTCAACACACTTTACTTGTCTTTTAAATATTGAGGGGCGTTTTCAAAAATACTTCCAAGACAGAATTGGGACATTTAGCTCAACATGTCCAAAAAAATCCCATCAATCTTAAAGCCATTTTCAAACAGGAAAAATGTCAGGGCTTCTCTTTCAAAAATGGCTCAAAGATGGATATTTTTGCACAGAAGACGTCTAAAAATTAGAGCTATTTTCCAAACTGACATGTCCAACTTATAAACTAAAAAAAAAAACAGGCATAACATTTGTCTCTCATCATTTAGAGAGAAATGGCTAGACATCCCTGCAGATCAGAGAGGCAGCCTAGCGGTCAGTGCAGTGGACTTTAAAACAAAAACAATGGCACCCAGATACAATTCCCACCATAACTCCTTTGTGTTGTGAGCCTTCCAGGAACAGAAGAAAACCTACTGTATCTAACTGCACACCATTACAATCGCCTTCCACCCTGCAGGTGTCTCCTATATTTACATACAATAGGTAATTTGGTGGTTTAGGTGGGCTCACAATTTCCACCACAAATGTACTAGGTAGAGTGGGATTTAGACCTGGATCCTCTTGTTCACAGTCCACTGTACTGACCACTAGGTTACTCCTGGGATCTGCTTGCTGTTTTTGGGTATGCCCATAATATCTGCAGCTGTCATACAGCCTGGTATGACCTTTCAGTTTCATTTTTTTATGAAGGTGGGAGAGGAACAGCATCTACTGGGGGGGATTAAGGGGGGGATCAGTCAAGCCTTAATCCATCCAGTGGCCAGCAGTAAGAGCACCTTTTTGTAACTTAGATGTGAATGAAACAGGTCAAGATACACGTCCTTCTTTTTTGCCTTGGATGGTTCTTCCATTACTGCTGAAAGATTTCCTAATTTTGGGCCCTCCCTACTCCTGCCCAAAACACGCCCACAACATACCCCCTTACTATTTGGATGAACTGTAGTGAAATACGTTCTAATTGTGTGTTTCAAACATCACAATTTAGATGGTTTTGGCAGATGGACTTTTTTTGCTTTGAAAATGAGTACTATAGTATTACAACTCTGCCATATCATGAAAAAAACTACGTCTGGTGGATCTAAAATAGGACAAACCAGTCATTCTATAGTTCAGGGGACATAATACTAGTATCAGAAGGATTATTATTTACCTTCCTTTTTTTTCATTTAAGAATATTGTGTATAATTCTGGAAACAGCATTTTCTTTTACCTTCCTTTTTAAATATCCTGCTAAAGTGTTATTACTGTGGTCCTCAAATCTTCATATTAACTTGTTTTTCAGAATATTGGCCATGAATATATATCAGATTCATCTGCATATGCTTGGGCTCAAATCCCAGTTAGTTCCCATGTGTTCTTTTGAAAACATCTATTTGAGGCTCTCAGAGTTGCATACTCCTAGTACCACTCATAGATTTCTACAGTAGTGATACTGCCAACAAATCAACACAATGCATATACCTTACTGTGTTGCCTTTTAAGTCTTCCCAGAACAAGAGAGGAACTCTCAGTGCGAACTACAGAACATGACAATATCACAATAAAACCTTTAAACATTATAAGTTTCTATAAGTTTGTTTACACCTATTATACATTATATTTTATTCAATAGCCTCTTAAATGCATGTCGCATTATTTGGCCTTACTAAATTCAAAATTCTGCATTCAAATCTAAAACGTGAAATAGAAATACCCCCATACATTGCAAACCTTGCCAGTTTAAGAACGTAAGTATTGCCATACTGGGACACACTGAAGGTCCATCAAATCCAGTGTCCTGTTTTCAACAGTGGCTGATCCAGGTCACAAGTACCTGGCAAGATTCCAGAACAGTAAAACAGATTTTATGCTGCTTATCCTAAATAAAGCAGTGGATTTTCTTGTCCATCTTAATAATGGCTTATGGAGTTTTCTTTTAGGACAATCATGCTGTTATCAGAATTGACGTCATGGCTGGGACAGCCAAGGACAGAAAGTACATCAGCAGTACAGACTACAGCTTCTGATTTCTCTTTAAATAGGAGCTCTTATCAGAGACAGAGGCTGCTGTGTCAACATCCCATCTGAGGGGTAAGATCTGCGTTGAACCAGACGGACATCTGAGGGACAAGCTGACATCTGAAGGATTGCACCGGGTTATGTCCCCGTATCTCTGTATTAGTGCTCTGGTGTCAGAGTGACTCCCTGTACTTGAGCCTAGTTGGGGATTTATGTGCATTACTCTAAGTTTTATTTCTGTAATGAGATTGGCTTTGTCTTTATTTCTGTCTTTCTTATATTATCTGCTGCTATTGTAAATAAAACAACTAATCTATTTTTATAATACTTAGGTAAGGAGTTAGTTCCTTCTATTATTTTGGTGCAGTGGGCTTGGATCTAAGGATAAGGGGAATACATCTGCAACTGACTTACTAATGTTAATCTTGTTTGGGACCCATTTATTTCAGAATTTATACTATGTGTCACGTACCCTAATAACACCTCAAAATGAGTGTAACTATATTGCGCCTAAACCATTGCCTTAAACTATACTACTCTTTCAAATCCCTTATTGTACAGTTGTTAGATTCTGGTTTTTTTGTGCCCATTCTGTTCTGGAGATAGTGAATACACCATTATTTGGTATTTTTAAAAACTAAACTGGTAGTTTAAATTTTTTCTTTGCAGGTTTGTTCTGGTTCATATTCCACAGACAGTTTCAAATAATATCTCATTTTCTGTTCTAGCTGAAGAAGAAAATGGAAGTTTGGTATGCATTTTGTTTCAAATTCAGACCTGACTTCTTACAGGAAAGGGAATGAGAGTCATATAGATTGTAATAAAATAGGTAATTTATAAAGTGATTCTGAACAGAAACTAGTCTAACAATATTCACCACAACAGTTGTTTATGTGACTTTTCCAAGACAGACAGGGCCTCTGAGAACAATATTTTTTCAAGATAGGATGTAGTTTATTTGCTGATGTCAACATATATTTATTGGTTATAACTTTTACGTAAGTCCTGAATTTGGATGAATTGAACATGAATTCTTTTCCTAACTCACCTTTGTGAATAGCTGTAAATAAGCTTATGGCTCTCTAAATGTAAAGTGAGAGAGCATGGACATTCCCACAGAATATCATTATTTATCACTTATTTATGATAGAGGTTCATTACCTCTGTGATGCAATCCTCAGGAAGTACTTCTGTCTTGCTACTCTGATCTCCATGGTGACGACCTAAATTGATAACAGAAGGGCACCTATGACAAAATTTCCTTATAATATAATAATGTTCTGAAACATACAATATCTGTTCTTATTGATATGAATGTAACCCCTATATGATAGAATCAGGAGCTCCATAATATTACAGAAGCCTCTTTTGGGGGGTGAGTAATGGGAAATCTTACATGGATCAAAACTTGGATCTCTGTGTGCCATAAACCCTTGTATAACAGCTTATGGAATCAACTTCATATTCAGTTCCCATTTCTATTTAATACCTTAAAGCTGAAGAACAAACATCTAACCAGATCTAATTACTATACCACAGTAGAACATTTCAGAAACTCAGTCTACACCTAGGCTAGACTCACTCAATGCATACAGGGGTCCTTTTACCAAGATCCCGGCAGTGGCGGCAGGGGCCGTTTTTCCTATGGGTCAGGGCCCTTTTTATCGCAGGGGGTAAACCCCCCCTAAAAAGGGCCATGCGATAAGCTTAATATTACCGCGTGGCCATTTGGGGGGGAGCACTTACTGCCACGCATTGAGATAGTGGTAAGGGCTCCCGCGGTAACCAGGAAGCGGTTACTGCTGGGTTTGCGCCGCATTAGAAATTTGGGAATATTTTCCGGCACGCCGGAACTACCACTGGTGGCTGCATTGGGCCGGTGGTAGTTCCGGGTTGCCACACGAGAACACTTTTGTAAAAGGGCCCTACAGTGCCTTAAATCTTCACACCCTTGTATGTTTTTCATTTTCTGCTGTCTAAAAATACAATTCAAAATATATTAAAGTAGGAGTTTGTTTCACTGATCTACATTGTCAATGTGGAAGGA
This sequence comes from Microcaecilia unicolor, assembly GCF_901765095.1. Lineage (NCBI taxonomy): Eukaryota > Metazoa > Chordata > Amphibia > Gymnophiona > Siphonopidae > Microcaecilia > Microcaecilia unicolor. The sequence goes on along the minus strand of NC_044032.1, from coordinate 397,146,998 downwards.
CAGTTTTAGAAATATCCCAAAATTTGGTAAGAATAAGAAACCAAAAAGGTGGCATAATTCTTTATATTCCTTAACTCAATATTTGGTGGAAGCCCCTTCTGAAGAATGTTATTTGCCATTTGGAGGGTAATTTTATAAAGCTTTTTCCATAGGAATAGCATGTTCTTATAAAATTGCATTGGCTATATAGATATAGATTCATGAAAAGCGTGGGTATCACAGAAAGCCTAGCACACGTCTGGGGTTAATCCTGCGGCCACCTGGGGTCTGTCCCTAGCACTGCTCAGGCGCGCCTGCACCTAAGCATGTGCTTTATACTAGCACCCTCCTCTCACCAACTGGGTCTCACTTGCCTCTGGGCTAGTCTCACACTATCAAGTTACTCCCCGGTGATTTCTAGGTACTGGAGCCACTCTCTCAGGGGTCCCACAGTTCCTGGAAAACACCCACAGACCCAAGACACCAACCACCAGGATTCTAAGTCAGTACAGGACAACAGAGTCAATAAAGCTAACAGGTTTATTGTTACAGTAAAACAATGGAATTTTGAAAAACAAGGTGAAAAGTACAGCAAGCAATAGCAGATAACCAAAACAAGGATCAACATTAAAATTATCTAACACATGTTACTATCTAGGTAGCACCTGGGGAGTTTCAAGCAATTATCTGCTCACACGTCTGAACAGGTTCTCAGGATAGAGATGTTTCTCCTCCGTACCCCCACACTGAGAAAATCCAGTACCTCCTGGCTAGATTTGAACTCCAGGACCAATCAGAACCCAGAGCACCAACTTTGAAAGTATCTGGCCAATGGTACTACAAGTTCCCTTTTCACAAGGCTAAATTGAAAACGAAAGTAATCTTCTCTGCAACAGCTTTAAAACACAAAACAAACACCATCTGCTGGCCAATTATGAGAAATACATGTCATCAGTAAAAATAATACAGATCACAGACATAAGTCTCCTGTTTCGCCACAGTGGGTATTTAGCTTGAGTCGAGTTGTGACGTACACATGTTATTTTATAAGGCAATTTGTGCAAATGGAACTGGTTCTAGGTGCCTATTTTAAAAAAAGGCATAGGTGCTCAAGTTTCCTTTACAGTATTAAAGTACACAGATGAACATCTTTTTTGATGTTCTAAAGAAGTACCCTACAATAAAATCAAATCCATAGTGGTAAGTTCTTACAGACAAAAGATGCTTAAACTCTAATTCTATGACCTCTGATAAATTGGTTCTCTCCAATCTGATTTAAAGTTCAAGGCCCATATAATGATCCAAGATCTACTGCAAGCTGCAAATTTTGCTGCCAAAATGTTATGGTGAATTTTCAAACATCTAAGGCATGACTGCAATTTTAAAGGTACATAAAATGCAGTACTTACTACTATCTTTAGCAGGCTTATTTGATTTTGGACTCGAGGTCTCGGGTCCTCTGGACTTTGGAAGAACTGGATGACCTTCCCTGAAAGACAATTTTATATTTTCAAAGTTTCATTTAGCTATGTGTTTGATTTAATTTTCTACTTGTTCAAATAAGTGCATTTATATAGCCCACAAATAAAGCAAAGAGAAATTATACATTTTTGTCCAGTTACATTACACATTCTCCCAAATATCTTCTAAGACTGATCAAGCAAACTTATTCGCAGAAGAACAGTCCATTCATGTGTGATTATGTTACTGTACTTTGTGCAAAATTAATGAATTTTTCCAGATATTTTAGAAAGGGCTGAGGCCATTCACTGCCCATGAGCAGGAACTGGGGATGACCATGAATGATGATCTTAAGGTTACAGCAAGTGCCAGAAAGCTGGAGTGTATATGAAGAGCAATGGCCAGCTGGAGAAAGGAAATGATAGCGCCTCTATATAAACCTCAGGTGAGTTCTCATTTGGAGTCCTGCGTACAATTCTGGAGACCGCGCCTTTATAAGATACAAAAGTGGTCATCAGTTTTCATCATAAAGCACAAGTATACTCTGGTGGAGAGATGGGAAAGGGGACATATGACAGTCATTTAAATACTTTCAATGCATAAATTACAGAAAGAATGGTGGATGAATGGAACAGCTTTCCAGGGGAGGTGGTGGAGAGAAGGTGAGTATCAGAATTCAAGAAAAAAATGGACAAGCACCAAAAGATTTCTATGAAAAAACAGGATTGTAGAGATGGAACTGCTGGTCTGGATGGTCTTTGTTTGCTGTCATATTCAATATGTTTGTATGCTGCTTTTAAGGTGTAAATATGTGCATCTATTTAAATAAAACAGACGCAAGTGCTTGTTTGTCTGTGTCCGAACTCCTCCGGCCCCCAAAGAGCTACAACCACCAAACCTGGCAAGCAGACTCTACCCGCCGTTGCAGAGGTGTAGTTTGAAGCGATTCGGTTCACGGAGGCACTCAGGGGAAGATGCAGGTCAGAAAGTTCAGAGACTGGTGTGAAGAAACACAGACAGCAGCTGTGCAGTTGTCTCTCTCTCTCATTCTCTAATACCCTCTTCCCTAACAATTGCAGTACAAGGGGGTTTCAGAGACTGGTGGGAACAGGGTAGGGAGAAAGTATTGGGGTCAGAGTGGGAAGTGTGTGTACATGAATTCACTACCCCACCAGGGGAATGCTCTTCGAAAAGGGCAGAAAATTGAATTTCAATATGCCCTTGAAAAGAAAATGGTGAAATCCAAACAGCAGGCACTTCCTAGATTGAAAGAAACAACTAATCAAGAAAATCAACCTAAACAAATTGATCAGAAAAGTTAGTGCTAGGTAGGGATCCAATCTCCACATTTTCTGATTTAAGGGAGTATTAAACTCAATGTCAATGTCACCTTTTCTCACACACCCCTCAGCAAAACACCCCATTCATACTCAGCCATTCTCACACACCCCCACTCACACATTCTAATACAGCACTCAGCAAAACACCCCACTCATACTTACCCGTTCTCACACACCCCTCAGCAAAACAACCCTAAATCACACAACCCAGAACAGCACACCCCCACTCACCCCTCATTAGTACACCCCCGCACACACTCACCCCTCAGCAGTACAACCTCACTCACACACCACAGAATAGCACACACACACACACATCTGTTCTCACACACCCCTCAGCAAAAGACAATCACTCGCCTATTTTCACACACCTCTCAGCAGAAAACCCCCACTCAAACCCTCTTCACCAGTCCACCTCCATTCACACCCTCACTCTTCAGCAGTACATCCTCACTCACCAAATACCTGATAAAGACAAAGACCCAATCCTGTTCGATATAATAATGAAAACATGATACATGGCCAAGATGATGAAGCATACTTGATGGTGGCTATTCCACTAAAATACATAAAATGCCACCGCATCAACTACACTTAAAAATTGGTTCACCAATCATATTGCTACGAAATTTAAATGCTCCAAAGCTATGTAATGGCACATATTTAGCTCTTAAAACTCTAATGCCACACATTATTGAAGGACAGCACATTTTTATACCTAAAATTCCTCTGATTCTATCTATCAGATACAGTTCAAAAGACTGCAGTTTCCAGTTCAATTAGCCTTTGCAATGTTGATAAATAAGGCTCAAAGTCAAATGTTAAAAGTCACATGTTTCAACTTACAAAACCCTCGTTTTTCACATGGCCAATTATATGTCGCCTGTTCATGAGCTGGCTCAACTAAGTCTTTATATATATATGCTCCAAATCGAAAAACTAAAAAATGTTGTCTATCAAAATGTGTTCGAATGAGAACTTATTACAAATTATAATAAACATATTTAAAATGTATCTACTCCTGTCCTGTGTATTCTATTTCTGTTTGTACAAATAAAAGTATATCTATATACATTTATCTATACCAATTCTTTATGTTTCATTTCTCACATTAAAAATACATACTTATACAGTGTTATTTCACACAAATAAACCTTGCTTTTCTCAATTACAAAGTACTAACCTATCGCTGAGCAACACCAGTGGTGACAGCTAGTATGTTCTAAATGTGAATACACAGAGGGGGTCTTTTACTAAAGCTTAGCTCGACTTATCTGTAGCAGGGCCCATAGGAATAAAATGGGCCCTGCTGCAGGTAACTCGAGCTAAGCTTTAGTAAAAAACCCCCATAGTTTATTCAGAATGCACTTATATTGTAACTCTGGCCTAGCACTGCCTACTGTCTACTCTAGGAATGTCCAAGTGCATATACAGTGTGCAATTTTATAAGAGCCACTGTGAAGAAACAACGCAGTGTGTCCTGGGCGTGCATTTCTGATTATTGATTTATTTGGGGGGGGGGGGGGGAGGAAGAGGGTTATTTTATAAATGTACCACAAGAGTGATTGTTGTATTTCATCTTTTGCTGTTTTTAACTGTGGTCTTTAATTTTTTTTTTTATAATATACATATAAAACATGCTTTACAAACGGAAAATGCTTTAGAAAATATCTCCCTGGGTGATCAGCTGGTAAATTTAAAATGTCTGCACCGGCTTGTGCTTGCAGTGGTGATGGGGGCAGACACAAGATTGAAAGCTCAACTATAGTGCAAGATATGATTACACTGGCCTGAGCACCACCCTAATATGATGATATGTCTAGAAGTCAACTTTTCAAAATGATTGAAGGGACTAATCTCAACACAACTTACCCTTCCTTGTGCATGATAAAGAACTGACTGAAAATTGGGGGTGTTAAAGCACCACTGAGCTGGCATCTCTGAAATTTGGTAGAAGTTGGATAAATCACTAGGCCCTAGACCTCTGACTCTCCAAGCTGAGGGGACAGCCATAAAAAATGTGACCTTCCAGTTCAAGTATCTCAAGAGACTTGAAAAAGAGACTGGGAAAGTACCATGCTGAAGTCTCATAACACAGCAGGATGCCCCAATTAGAATACACCCTTTATGGATATTCAGCGTTATATAACAGTCCAGGACCAGCTCCTGGCTGGTTAAATAGTACTTAACTGGCTAAGTGCCAATATTCAGCGTGCGATAGCTGGTTACCTCTGCTGAATATCAGCATTTAGCGCACAGTGACTAACCGGCTATATCACAAGATATAACTGTCTAGTTGTGAATCTCCACGACCTCTTTATCTCTCGTACTCTTCATCTGCTTGAACTAACTGAGACTTGGCTTTGCCCTGATGACTCTGCTTCAGCTGGTGTCCTGTCACATGGACATTACCTTTTCTCCCATACACCTTGCCAGGTTGGCCACAGAGGTAGTGTCGAGCTACTACTCTCACCCTCTTGAAGATTTCAACCTCTTCTTCCACCTTAGTCTGCTTGTCTTCCTTCAAAATCCATTCCATCCATCTATTCACTCCTCTACCTCTCCGAGTAGCAGTCATTTATCGACCCTCTAATAAGTCCCTTTCTTCCTTTCTCACAGACTTTGACTCTTGGTTTCCTTCTTTCTCAAACCCTTATCTCCTTCCCTTATTCTTGGGGATTTTAACATTCATGCTAATGATCCCTATGATTCTTATGCCTCCCTGATTTTTGCTTTAACATACTCCTTCAATCTTCAGCTGTGCTCCACTAAACCTACTCACCAGAATGGCCACTGTTATGATCTTGTCTTCTTTTCCAACTGCTCACTTTCCAGTTTCTGCACCTCATTTCTTCCCCTCTCTGACCATCATCTTATAATTTTCACACAAACATCCCCCACCGTCCAATCTCCACCTATACATTTAGGAATCTTCAGGCTATTGACTCTTGAACTCTCTCCACCAGTGTTTCATCCCTCTTCTCAACCACTACGCTATCCCAAGTCTGTCAATGACCCTGACTCTTCCTATAATACTATTCTCTCCTCTGCTCTGGATAACTGCACTCCTCCCATTCCCCTTTCTGTAAGGCTATCAGTGGTGTACTTCAGGGCTCTGCCTTGGGACCTCTTTTTTTCTCCATCTATACTTCTTCCCTTGGTGCTATGATCTCCTCTCATGGTTTTCAGTATCACCTTTATGCTGATGACTCCCAGATCTACCTCTCCACACCAAAACTTTCAGGAGGAATCCAGGCCCAAGTCTCAGGCTGCCTTTCTGACACTGTTGCCCAGATATCTCACCACCATTTGAAACTAAACATGGCCAAGACTGAGCTTCTTATCTTTCCCCCTAAACCCATCTCTCCTCTTCCTCCATTCTCTATCTCTGTGGGTAACACTCTCATCTTCCTTGTCTCATCAGCTCATAACCTTTGGATCATCTTTGACTCTTCTCTCTCTTTCTTTACACATATCCAACAGACTGCTAAAACCTGCCGTTTCTTTCTCTGTCACCAAAATTCGTCCCTTCCTTTCTGAGCACACTACCAAAACCCATATTCACACTCTTATCATCTCTCACTTGGACTACTGCAACTTGCTTCTAACAGGTCTCCCACTAAGCCATCTCTCTTCCCTTCAATCTATTCAAAACTCTGCTGCACGACTTATATTCTGCCAGTGTCGCTATGCTCATATTAGCCTTCTCCTCAAGTCACTTAATAGGCTTCCCTATCCATTTCCATGTACAATTCAAACTTCTCTTATTGAATTACAAGCGCATTCAGCAGCTCCTCAGTATCTCTCCACTCTTATCTCTCCCTACACTCCTCCCTGGGAACTCCAATCATCGGGTAAATCTCTCTTATCTGTACCCTTTTCCTCCACTTCGAACGCCAGACTCCGTTCCTTTTATCTTGTTGCACCATACACCTGGAATAGGCTTCCTGAATCAGTACGTCAAGCTCCAGCTCTGGCTGTCTTCAAATCTAGGCTGAAAGCCCACCTTTTTGAGGTTACTTTTAACTCCCAACCCCTATTCACTTCTTCAATACCCATGTCTGTTTTATAATTCCCACCTTAAGTAATTCCCTTATCCCTTATTTGTCCTGTTTGTCTGTCTTGATTAGACTGTAAGCTCTGTTGAGCAGGGACTGTCTCTTACATGTTCAGTGTACAATGCTGTGTATGTCTAGTGGTGGTATAGAAATGATAAGTAGTAGTAATATTCAGCGCTTTGCCGGCTAAGTTTAGCAGCCAAATCGGACTACCTAAATAGTAGTCCTATCTTTGGCTGCTATAAACTTAACCGGCCAACGCTGAATATTAACTTGGCTGGTTGTGATTAAGCTGGCCAAACCCTCCTTGGATATTCAATGCCAGACACCGGAAATGGCCCAGCATTGAATATCTGAGCTTAACGCTGATTGCAGCACTTAGCTGGCCTGCCTCCCACGGGCTGAATATCGGCCGGCTTCTGTTTACATTTGAGATGGACCCTGAATCTGCTGGCCTATATCTTAGCCAACAAAGAGTAGACTAATGATTAGAGTGGTGTCTGAGATCCAGGGAAGCCAGGGTTTAAATCCTAGTACACTTCTTGTGACCTTGGGCAAATGATTTAAGCTCTTCATTGCCTCAGATACTGATTTAGATTATAATTCCTTGAGGGACAGGGAGATATCTACTGTACTTGAATGTAACTCACCTTGAGCTAAATCCTCTCTCTTGTTCAAAATCAAATAAAATTTTTCTCTTCAGAAAAGGCAAATTTAAAGAGGTGAAAAATTTAGTTGGTTAGCCTGCTGGCACATGGTAGAAAAGTAAATATCTACTTCAACAGATCAACAAAAAAAGATAAAACTTTGAAAGAGTTTGAAGAAAAAGAAGAAAGTAACTTTCTTGAGGACTGTGGGGCTGCTAACAGAATCTGCATAGTGGAAATTACAAGTGCATTATTCATTAACTAGTAAAAAAGGCCCGTTTCTGACACAAATGAAACGGGCTCTAGCAAGGGTTTCCTCGGAGTGTGTATGTTTGAGAGAGAGTGTGTGTGAGAGTGACTCTGTGAGAGAGAGAGAGAGTGAATGAATGTGCGAGTGTGTGACAGAGAGAGAGTGAGACTGGGTGTGAGTGTGTCTGTGAGAGAGAGAGTGTATGTGTGAGAATGAGAGTGTGTGCCAGGGGCCCCCCTCCCAGTCCCAGGGTTGTGCCCTCCCTCCCTCCCTCCCAGTTCCAGCGTCATCCCTTCCCTCCCTCCCTCCGAGTTCTAGGGTCGTCCCCTCCCTCACTCCGAGTTTCAGGGTCTCCCCCCTCAGAGTTTCAGGGTTCCTCCCTCCCTCCGAGTTTCAGGGTCGTCCCCTCCCTCCCTCCGAGTTTCAGGGTCCCTCTCTCCCTCCCAGTGTTCTTCCCGCTGCGTTACGGGCGCCTGATGATCCGGCGGCGGGTGCGGCTCCTGATCGCTGCGGCCTGGCTACTGTCAGCGGCCCTGCTCTTTCCCATCGCCATCCCCGGCGGTGCCGTGATCCGCATCTACTTCTCCCTACTCGCTGCTGCTGACGGCGCTCATCTTCTTCCCTTGCTCGTCCATCGCACCGTGACAGCGCTCATCTTCTTCCTTGCTCGTCCATCGTCACCGTGACCAATGGGCGCCTTTTTTCACGGTGACGTCAGCCTGTGTTACGGAGCCCAGCAGACGGACTCCGAAGAAGTAACGAACACAGGCAGCAAGACCAATAGAACGTTGGAGGTGAGAATTATTATATAGGATGTGAGCAGTTATACACTTGAGTCAGAATGTTTTGCAACAAAAGTTTTATTCTGCTCCCAAAACTATTTGCTCCCCTCCTAGACACAGTACCTGATTCTAAGGGCAAGGGTTCCATAGAGCCCAATATCCCTTCCCCCCATTTGCCAGGTGTGCGCTAAAATTCTAAAATACTAGCATTCACATGAGTGTACACTTATATGTGTAAATGCTATATGCATACTCAGAGCTAATGAATAAATGACACGCACAATTTGCTTCGTGCATAAATGCAAGGGGGCATTCACAGGGGAGGAGCATGGATGGGGGATGAAAGGGACCAACATTTACATGTGTAACTTACAAAATACTGTAAGTTATGTGCTAAAAAGTGCTGCATTTAGGTGTGCGCATTTAAGCCCACTATTGATATGGCACAAGCAGGTACATCTAAATGTAGGCACATAGGTGCTGACTCACACTAGTATTCTACAGCAGAAGCTTGGTGCCTAAATGCCACTATAGAATTCACACTCAGCATGCTGTGTCTAGGTACTTAACTTGTGGCACCCAGTTATAGAATCACCCCCTATCTTTTTATGAAATGCTCTCTCTCAGCTTCATGTTACCAGCTTGAGGGAATGCCATTTTATATTTGTTTTTTCTGTCCCCATTCCCCTCAACTGTATCTGTGACATGTCCTGTACCATAACACATTTTGCCTTAAGCAACCAATGAAAAGGCAACAGGCAGGTTAGAGATCAATAAACCATAAATAATTTAACCATGAGGATTAACCCTGCTTGAACACATCTGTCAAGTTGATCTTTTACTGTTATTAGGTCATTGTACTGCCTGGAGTAGGACAGTTTTATTTTCAAACCCTCCAGCAAGTTGGCATCACTTCACTTGTACAATTTGCTTGTGAGACAATATAATATAATGCGATACTTCAGGTGAATGGAAGTGTGGTACTTGTATGCATAGAATATTTTATACCTTGTTGCTTTCAGTATAACTATAGGAAGAGACATTTCCAGAGATTTCTTCGCTTCCTTCAGAGTCATCTGTAGTGTACTGGCTCCATTAATATAGTGGATGATGTCCAGGGGTCTAAGACTTCCTTCGCATGCTGCAACTGACTCTGGATTGATCTCACTAATATAAATAACCTGGTACGGACTGTCACAACCTCCTGACAAAGACAGGCCTAAAATGGAAACAAAAAGATATGTGCATATATATATATATATATATATAAAACATCATGCACCATTTCCCACAGTCCAAGCAAGAAAATATTCCAAGATTCAAGCAGAAACAGAAATGTTTGGTTACCCAGTTCTTGTTTATGACAGGGAAGTGTAATGTCAGGTAGCAGCTGAGGCAGCTGCTGTATCTTGGGTATCTCTAGAATCCGACCAAGCACTAGTTTAACTGTCTTTGGTGCAGCACGCAGAAGATTTACAGCATCTGTATGACTCATATTGGTGACATCAGTATTGTTTACCTAGAAGAGACACAAATCCAGAATTTCTTTTGGCAAGAAAAAAATTTCACCCCAAACCCTCATTTATATGAAAATCCCAAGGTTAAAAATGTACACTATATATAATTTTTTTTCCAAAATGTGACATTTATTACATGATCAGAAATGGCAGTTTCCAGGATAACAAACATAAAATAAAAATACATATATTTGTTATGCTGGAGATTTGGATTTGATTCCCAAACTCAGGTACTGCTCCTTGGGCTTGTCGGTCTGGGTTGTAGATTAGAGAGTTGCACAAGGACAGACATTTCACCCGTCCCTCAAGTAATCTCCTCCATCCCCGCTCATCCATGCAAGTAATCTCCTCCATCCTTGCTAAAATAACCCAACTTGTGGTAAAATAACTCAACTTAACAGTAGCCCATGTTGATAACTTCCCCTCTCAGTGCTTATGGGGATTTCAATGCCACCAAACATATTGTGAGGAGCAAAGGAACTACAAAGCCCAGAAGGCAGTGCAGCACCAGAGAAATTCGGAACTAAGAAACTACAAAGCCCAGAAGGCAGTGCAACATCTGAGAAACCAGGAACTAAGAAACTACAAGGCCCAGAAGGCAGTGCAGCAACAGCAAAGGGATCAGGTGAGTCTATGCAAGAAAGGGAGGAGCCGGGGGTTGATTGGGAAATGGAATCAGATGGGGGAGGGGAGGAGCCCCTAGATCGAGAGGAAGTGATGGACAGAATGGAACTGGAGGAGGTGGAAGGAGAGAATGAGGAGGAAATGGAAGTACTGGTGGAGGGCCCTTAAAGTGAGTTATGAACTGAACATGAGTGTGCGAATGAAGACGTGGTGGATTGACCCGGTGGGTGGATGTCAGGAGGATTTGTGCTGACAAATGAGGGAGGTGGGTCATTAGGTCTAAGAGTGAGAAGATGATTTAGACCACATTGCTATTAACTGTATTGAAAGCAGTGCTAAATTGAACTGGGTTGAAAAGCAGTGTTAAGCTGACCTGTGTTGGAAAGCAGTGCTAAGCTGTACTGTGTTGAAAAGCAGTGCTAAATGGAACTGTGTTGAAAAGCAGTGCTGAGCTGAACTGTATTGAAAGCAGTGCTAAGTTGAACTGTGATTAAAAGTTGGACTATACCGGGTAAAGGGGAAGGTCTGGAAAGACTTAAAGAAGAACATATGTATTAAGGAGATAATAAAGCACTTCTAGTGAATCTCCTGTTTTCCTGAGACACTGATTGCAGACCTTTAACCCTGGAAGTGAATGGTGTGCAATGCTTAAAAGGAAGAGACTGTGAAGGTGTGGTGAGGATACAGCGAGTGATCCTGACAATATCAATTAATTTGTTTAGTGCTATTATAATTAAACTTCCCCTCTCAGTGCTTATGGGGATTTCAATGCCATCAAACATATCAATTAATTTGTTTAGTGCTGTTATAATTGCCATGGCACAAGGAAAGGACACGTAGGTTGGCCTGGCACTACACTTCTGCGGGAACCCTGCAGGACCTGTGTCCATCCTCACAGGATCCCCGCAAGAGTCCTATGGACCTGGAGGGGATAACGTGGGATTCCCACTAACCCTGTTCTCGTGGCACTCTCTATTGTAGACACTACCCTGGTAGTGTTCACGAACCTTGGAGAAACAAATTCCAGACATCACATAATACCAATATCTATGGGAAGCACATAACAGATTCAGAAAGGAGGTGTAGTTTGTGGCCCTCTACAATGAAAAAAAAAGACATATGTGAAGGAGTCACTCCCTCTCTTCAAAATACAATCCTGTGTAGCCATGAATAAAGGCTCATGGCATTGCAGTTTTATCTCAGACAGGAGCAGGAAGCCCAATGAAGCAGAAGGAACTGCATTTAAATGTGCATTAACAGGATACTAGAAATCCAGTGGACAGGTGACTAATGGAGATGATGAACATATGTTTGATTATACTCATACTGCTAACAGAAATAAGGGAAAATGTAAGTAAAGGGAAACAAACTTTTCTCCAGCAATTCAACATTTCAGTGGCTTTTGATACAATTAATCATCTTTTGTTATTGGAGAGGCTTAGCAAGCTAGGGATAACTGGTAAGGTTTTTAACAGGTTTGAGGGCTTTTTGAAAAATAAGAGATATGTTAGGAAGAATGACATAGAATCTCTTTTTTTGCTTTCTAAATGTGGAGTTCCTCAAGGATTTCCATGGTTGCCTATACTATTTAGGGATCCTTTTACGTGTGCTAATGTTTGAGCTCACTGGGGAAGTATTTATCAAGTCTTGGAATATTTATTTTATCTTAGGTGGATGATAGTTTTCTATGTCCTACGCTAGATTCTTTTGAGGACACAGCTGTACAAATTCAAAAATATATCAATTTAGTAGATAACTGGATGAATATTAACTTTTTAAATTAAATAAACAAAATTGGTCTGGTTTGGAGATTTCTTGGCAATATCATCTAAAGATATGATATTACCTTCAGGCAAGACACGAATTATATCTTTGTAGATGGAAGTGGTTTCAAAGGACAAGAGATCAGTGGATGCTGTCCCTCTTTATAAAAGCAGTAATAAGGAGAAGGTTGCAAATTAGATACTGTTTAATCTTCCTTATGGTAGAAGGAAAATTAATGGAAACTATTCTAAACAAATGCGTATCAAAGCATCTTGAATCTATTAGGTTTTAAGATCCAAGGCAGATTGTGTCAGACAAATATGATCAACTCCTTTGAGTTGGTGATAGAGAATCAGATCAGAACAGCCTCTGGTTGTGATTTCAGTAAAATTTTTGATACTTTTCCTATATTGAAAGTGTCATGAAACGCCTAGCCACCCACCAGGGGTTACCCCACGGCCACTTAGAGGGTCTATCCCCAGCACAACTCAGGTCCGCCTGCACCTTCCGCTTGTGCTCTACACTAGCACCCTCCTCCCACCGACTGGGTCACAATCGCCTCTGGGTGAGTCTCCCACTCTCAAATTATCCCCAGTGATTTCTAGGTTACTGGGCCACACTCCTAGTGGTCCCACAGTTCCCAGAAAGCACTCACAGACCCAGCACAGAAACTGCCAGGTTCTTTATCAGTCCAGACAAGCAGAGGCAATAAACTCAAAATTGTTTATTGTCTTAAAAATATTGAACAATGAACAGAAAAGTGCAATCAGCATACAAGAACAGGTAACTGAAATATGGATCAATTATAAAACTAAACATTTATTTACTTTCTAAAAAGTACCTGGGAACATCAGGACATATAACTGTTCTCAGAGCCTCAGCAAGGAGATCCTACTCTCTTTTCTTCCTGGCTGAGGCAAAAGCCAGTATATAAGTACATAAGAATGCCATACTGGGAAAAGACCAAAGGTCCATCAAGCCCAGCATCCTGTCCCCGACAGCGGCCAATCCAGATCAAGCGTACCTGGCAAGCTACCCAAACGTACAAATGTTTTATACAAGTTATTCCTGAAATTGTGGATTTTTCCCAAGTCCATTTAGTAGCGGTCTATGGACTTGTCCTTTAGGAAACCGTCCAACTCCTTTTTAAACTCTGCCAAGCTAACCGCCTTCACTACGTTCTCCGGCAATGTATTCCAGAGTTTAATTATGCGTTAGGTGAAGAAAAATGTTCTCCTATTTGTTTTAAATTTACTACACTGTAGTTTCATCGCATGCCCCCTAGTCCTAGTATTTTTGGAAAGCGTGAACAGACGCTTCACAGTTCCACTCCATTCATTATTTTATATACTTCTAGCATGTCTCCCCTCAGCTGTCTCTTCTCCAAGCTGAAAAGCCCTAGCCTCCTTAGTCTTTCTTCATAGGGAAGTCGTCCCATCCCCGCTACCATTTTTGTCGCCCTTCGCAGCACCTTTTCCAGTTCTACTATATCTTTCTTGAGATGCGGCGACCAGAATTGAACACAATACTCAAGCTGCGGTCGCACCATGGAGTGATACAATGGCATTATAACATCCTCGCATCTGTTCTCCATACCCTTCCTAATAATACCCAACATTCTATTCGCTTTCCTAGCCGCAGCAGCACACTGAGCAGAAGGTTTCAGTGAATTATCAACTACGACACCCAGATCCCTTTCTTGGTCCGTAACTCCTAACGTGGAACCTTGCATGACGTATAATTCGGGTTCTTTTTTCCCACATGCATCACCTTGCACTTGTTCATATTAAATGTCATCTGCCATTTAGCCGCCCAGTCTCCCAGTCTCGTAAGGTCCTTCTGTAATTTTTCACAATCCTCTTGCGAGTTAACGACTTTGAATAACTTTGTGTCATCAGCAAATTTAATTACCTCGCTGGTTACTCCCATCTCTAAATCATTTATAAATATATTAAAAACCAGCGGTCCTAGCACTGACCCCTGAGAAACCCCACTAACTACCCTTCTCCATTGTGAATACTGCCCATTTAACTCCACTCTCTGTTTCCTTTCCTTCAACCAGTTTTTAATCCACAATAGGACATTTCCTCCTATCCCATGACCCTCCAATTTCTTCTGTAGCCTTTCATGAGGTACCTTATCAAACGCCTTTTGAAAATCCAGATACACAATATCAACCGACTCCCTTTTGGCCACATGTTTGTTTACTCCTTCAAACAATTGAAGTAAATTGGTCAGGCAAGACTTCCCCACACTAAAGCCGTGCTGACTTGGTCTCAGTAATCCATGTCCTTGGATGTGCTCTGTAATTTTGTTTTTAATAATAGCCTCTACCATTTTCCCCAGCACTTACATCAGACTCACCGGTCTATAATTTCCCGGATCTCCCCGGAACCTTTTAAAAAAATCGGCGTTACACTGGCCACCCTCCAATCTTCCGGTACCACGCCTGATTTTCAGGATAAATTGCATATCACTAACAGAAGCTCCGCAAGCTCATTTTTCAGTTCTATCAGTACTCTAGGATGTATACCATCCGGTCCAGGAGATTTGCTACTCTTCAGTTTGCTGAACTGCCCCATTACGTCCAGCGAATGCTACATACCTGTAGAAGGTATTCTCCGAGGACAGCAGGCTGATTGTTCTCACTGATGGGTGACGTCCACGGCAGCCCCTCCAATCGGAAACTTCACTAGCAAAGTCCTTTGCTAGCCCTCGCGCGCCCGCGCGCACCGCGCATGCGCGGCCGTCTTCCCGCCCGAAACCGGCTCGAGCCGGCCAGTCCAGTATGTAGCAAGACAATACACTTCAAGGGAAGACACAACTCCAAAGGGGAGGCGGGCGGGTTTGTGAGAACAATCAGCCTGCTGTCCTCGGAGAATACCTTCTACAGGTATGTAGCATTCGCTTTCTCCGAGGACAAGCAGGCTGCTTGTTCTCACTGATGGGGTATCCCTAGCCCCCAGGCTCACTCAAAACAACAACATTGGTCAATTGGGCCTCGCAACGGCGAGGACATAACTGAGATTGACCTAAAAAATTTACCAACTAACTGAGAGTGTAGCCTGGAACAGAACAAATAGGGCCCTCGGGGGGTGGAGTTGGATCCTAAAGCCCAAACAGGTTCTGAAGAACTGACTGCCCGAACCGACTGTCACGTCGGGTATCCTGCTGCAGGCAGTAATGAGATGTGAATGTGTGGACAGATGACCACGTCGCAGCTTTGCAAATTTCCTCCATGGTGGCTGATTTCAAGTGGGCTACCGACGCTGCCATGGCTCTAACATTATGAGCCGTGACATGACCCTCAAGAGCCAGCCCAGCCTGGGCGTAAGTGAAGGAAATGCAATCTGCTAGCCAATTGGATATGGTGCGTTTCCCTACAGCCACTCCCCTCTTGTTGGGATCAAAAGAAACAAACAATTGGGCGGACTGTCTGTGGGGCTGTGTCCGCTCCAGATAGAAGGCCAATGCTCTCTTGCAGTCCAATGTGTGCAGCTGACGTTCAGCAGGGCAGGAATGAGGACGGGGAAAGAATGTTGGCAAGACAATTGACTGGTTCAGATGGAACTCCGACACAACCTTTGGCAGAAACTTAGGGTGAGTGCGGAGGACTACTCTGTTGTGATGAAATTTGGTGTAAGGGGCCTGGGCTACCAGGGCCTGAAGCTCACTGACTCTACGAGCCGAGGTAACTGCCACCAAGAAAATGACCTTCCAGGTCAAGTACTTCGGATGGCAGGAATTCAGTGGCTCGAAAGGAGGTTTCATCAGCTGGGTGAGAACGACATTGAGATCCCATGACACTGTAGGAGGCTTGACAGGGGGCTTTGACAAAAGCAAACCTCTCATGAAGCGAACAACTAAAGGCTGTCCTGAGATCGGCTTACCTTCCACTTGGTAATGGTATGCACTGATTGCACTAAGGTGAACCCTTACGGAGTTGGTCTTCAGACCAGACTCAGACAAGTGGAGAAGGTATTCAAGCAGGGTCTGTGTAGGACAAGAGCGAGGATCTAGGGCCTTGCTGTCACACCAGACGGCAAACCTCCTCCAATGAAAGAAGTAACTTCTCTTAGTGGAGTCTTTCCTGGAAGCAAGCAAGATGCGGGAGACACCCTCTGGCAGACCCAAAGAGGCAAAGTCTACGCCCTCAACATCCAGGCCGTGAGAGCCAGGGACTGGAGGTTGGGATGCAGAAGAGCCCCTTCGTCCTGCGTGATGAGGGTCGGAAAACACTCCAATCTCCACGGTTCTTCGGAGGATAACTCCAGAAGAAGAGGGAACCAGATCTGACGCGGCCAAAAGGGAGCAATCAGAATCATGGTGCCTCGGTCTTGCTTGAGTTTCAACAAAGTCTTCCCCACCAGAGGAATGGGAGGATAAGCATACAGCAGACCTTCCCCCCAATCCAGGAGGAAGGCATCCGACGCCAGTCTGCCGTGGGCCTGAAGCCTGGAACAGAACTGAGGGACCTTGTGGTTCACCTGAGATGCGAAGAGATCCACCAGGGGGGTGCCCCACGCCTGGAAGATCTGTCGCACCACACGGGAATTGAGCGACCACTCGTGAGGTTGCATAATCCTGCTCAACCTGTCGGCCAGACTGTTGTTTACGCCTGCCAGATATGTGGCTTGGAGTACCATGCCTTGACGGCGAGCCCAAAGCCACATGCTGACGGCTTCCTGACACAGGGGGCGAGATCCGGTGCCCCCCTGCTTGTTGACATAGTACATGGCAACCTGATTGTCTGTCTGAATTTGGATAATTTGGTGGGACAGCCGATCTCTGAAAGCCTTCAGAGCGTTCCAGATCGCTCGCAACTCCAGAAGATTGATCTGTAGATCGCTTTCTTGGAGGGACCACCTTCCTTGGGTGTGAAGCCCATCGACATGAGCTCCCCATCCCAGGAGAGACGCATCCGTGGTCAGCACTTTTTGAGGCTGAGGAATTTGGAAGGGACGTCCCAGAGTCAAATTGGAGCAAATCGTCCACCAATACAGGGATTCGAGAAATCTCGTGGACAGGTGGATCACGTCTTCTAGACCCCCGGCGGCCTGATACCACTGGGAGGCTAGGGTCCATTGAGCAGATCTCATGTGAAGGCGGGCCATGGGAGTCACATGAACTGTGGAAGCCATGTGGCCCAGCAATCTCAACATCTGCCGAGCTGTGATCTGCTGGGACGCTCGCACCCGCGAGACGAGGGACAACAAGTTGTTGGCCCTCGCCTCTGGGAGATAGGCGCGAGCCGTCCGAGAATCCAGCAGGGCTCCGATGAATTCGAGTTTCTGCACTGGGAGAAGATGGGACTTTGGGTAATTTATCACAAACCCCAGTAGCTCCAGGAGGCGAATAGTCATCTGCATGGACTGCAGGGCTCCTGCCTCGGATGTGTTCTTCACCAGCCAATCGTCGAGATATGGGAACACGTGCACCCCCAGCCTGCGAAGCGCCGCTGCTACCACAGCTAGGCACTTTGTGAACACCCTGGGCGCAGAGGCGAGCCCAAAGGGTAGCACACAGTACTGGAAGTGGCGTGCGCCCAGCTGAAATCGCAGATACTGTCTGTGAGCTGGCAGTATCGGGATGTGTGTGTAGGCATCCTTCAAGTCCAGAGAGCATAGCCAATCGTTTTGCTGAATCATGGGGAGAAGGGTGCCCAGGGAAAGCATCCTGAACTTTTCTTTTACGAGATATTTGTTCAGGGCCCTTAGGTCTAGGATGGGACGCATCCCCCCTGTTTTCTTTTCCACAAGGAAGTACCTGGAATAGAACCCCAGCCCTTCTTGCCCGGATGGCACGGGCTCGACCGCATTGGCGCTGAGAAGGGCGGAGAGTTCCTCTGCAAGTACCTGCTTGTGCTGGAAGCTGTAGGACTGAGCTCCCGGTGGACAATTTGGAGGTTGAGAGGCCAAATTGAGGGTGTATCCTTGCCGGACTATTTGGAGAACCCACTGATCGGAGGTTATAAGAGGCCACCTTTGGTGAAAAGCTTTCAACCTCCCTCCGACAGGCAGGTCGCCCGGCACTGACACTTGGATGTCGGCTATGCTCTGCTGGAGCCAGTCAAAAGCTCGCCCCTTGCTTTTGCTGGGGAGCCGCGGGGCCTTGCTGATTCGCACGCTGCTGACGAGAGCGAGCGCGCTGGGGCTTAGCCTGGGCCGCAGGCTGTCGGGAAGGAGGATTGTACCTACGCTTGCCAGAAGTATAGGGAACAGTCTTCCTTCCCCCGAAAAATCGTCTACCTGTAGAGGTAGAAGCTGAAGGCTGCCGGCGGGCGAACTTGTCGAATGCGGTGTCCCGCTGGTGGAGAGACTCTACCACCTGCTCGACTTTTTCGCCAAAAATGTTATCCGCCCGGCAAGGCAAGTCCGTAATCCGCTGCTGGACTCTATTCTCCAGGTCGGCGGCACGCAGCCATGAGAGCCTGCGCATCACCACACCTTGAGCAGCGGCCCTGGACGCAACATCAAAAGTGTCATAAACTCCTCTGGCCAGGAATTTTCTGCACGCCTTCAGCTGCCTGACCACCTCCTGAAAAGGCTTGGCTTGCTCAGGGGGAAGAGCATCAACCAAGCCCGCCAACTGCCGCACATTATTCCGCATGTGTATGCTCGTGTAGAGCTGGTAAGACTGGATCTTGGACACGAGCATAGAGGAATGGTAGGCCTTCCTCCCAAAGGAGTCTAAGGTTCTAGCGTCCTTGCCCGGGGGCGCCGAAGCATGTTCCCTAGAACTCTTAGCCTTCTTTAGGGCCAAATCCACAACTCCAGAGTCATGAGGCAACTGAGTGCGCATCAGCTCTGGGTCCCCATGGATCCGGTACTGGGACTCGATCTTCTTGGGAATGTGGGGATTAGTTAATGGTTTGGTCCAGTTCGCAAGCAATGTCTTCTTCAGGACATGGTGCAAGGGAACAGTGGACGCTTCCTTAGGTGGAGAAGGATAGTCCAGGAGCTCAAACATTTCAGCCCTGGGCTCGTCCTCCACAACCACCGGGAAGGGGATGGCCGTAGACATCTCCCGGACAAAGGAGGCAAAAGACAGACTCTCGGGAGGAGAAAGCTGTCTCTCAGGAGAGGGAGTGGGATCAGACGGAAGACCCCCAGACTCCTCGTCAGAGAAATATCTGGGATCTTCCTCTTCCTCCCACGAGGCCTCACCCTCGGTGTCAGACACAAGTTCACGGACCTGTGTCTGCAACCTCGCCCTGCTCGACTCCGTGGAACCCTGTCCACGATGGGGGCGTCGAGAGGTAGACTCCCTCGCCCGCATCGGCGAAGCTCCCTCCGCCGACGTAGTCGGGGAGCCTTCCTGGGAGGTGGCCGCGGTCGGTACCGCACGCGGTACCGACGTCGGGGACCTCAACCTGGGCGATGGGCCAGCCGGCGCCACGCTCGACGGTACCGGTGGCGCAAGCACCGCCGGTACCGGAGGGGTAGGGCGCAACAGCTCTCCCAGAATCTCTGGGAGAACGGCCCGGAGGCTCTCGTTTAGAGCGGCTGTAGAGAAAGGCTGAGAGGTCGATGCAGGCGTCGACGTCAGTACCTGTTCCGGGCGTGGAGGCTGTTCCGGGCTGTCCAGAGCGGAGCGCATCGACACCTCCTGAACAGAGGGTGAGCGGTCCTCTCGGTGCCGATGCCTGCTGGGTGCCGAATCCCTCGGCGACCCAGAGCTCTCGGTGCCGACACGGGGAGGAGACCGGTGTCGATGCTTCTTCGATTTCTTCCGAAGCATGTCACCGGAGCTCCCCGGCACCGACGAGGAGGACGTCGAATCCACCCGTCGCTTCCTCGGGGCCGAGACTGAAGAAGGTCGATCTCGGGGGGGCTGTACCGCAGGAGCCCTCAGGGTAGGCGGAGACCCACCCGAGGGCTCACCGCCACCAGCAGGGGAATGGACAGCCCTCACCTGCACTCCACCCGATGCACCACCGTCCGACGACATCAGCAGACGAGGTCCTGGTACCACCGACGTCGATGCAGCTATCCGATGTCTCGGCGCCGATGCAGAGGCCCGATGCCTCGATGCACTCGATGCAGGGGCGGCCGAGAAAGATGGTCTGGACGCTGACGACGTCGATGCACTCGAAGATCCCGGTGCCGATGCCGACGAAGAGCCCGAGAACAACACGTTCCACTGGGCTAGTCTCGCTACCTGAGTCCGCCTTTGAAGCAGGGAACACAGACTGCAGTTCTGAGGGCGGTGCTCGGCCCCCAGACACTGAAGACACGACGAGTGTCGATCAGTGAGCGAGATAACCCGGGCGCACTGGGTGCACTTCTTGAAGCCGCTGGAAGGCTTCGATGTCATGGGCGGAAAAATCACGCCGGCGAAATCAAAAGCCGAAATGGCGAAATTCGAAGCACCAAATTTAGAGGGAGAAAAAATCTCGACCGAGGCCGAAAAAAGGCCTACCCCGACGACGAAAGAAAACTTACCGGGGCAAAAAAGCTGGAAGTACGGGGAGGATTTACACGAAACCCGGCGGGGGGTTTGCGGAGCACTTCCCGACAAGGACAAAGCTTTCCCGAAGGAAAAAAACACGTTCAAACAAATTGGACGCGCGAGGTCGACTTTCCGGGGCTCGACACGGCGAAAACACGACCGTACCGAGTGCGGACAAAAGAAGACTGGCCGGCTCGAGCCGGTTTCGGGCGGGAAGACGGCCGCGCATGCGCGGTGCGCGCGGGCGCGCGAGGGCTAGCAAAGGACTTTGCTAGTGAAGTTTCCGATTGGAGGGGCTGCCGTGGACGTCACCCATCAGTGAGAACAAGCAGCCTGCTTGTCCTCGGAGAATCCAGGTTTACTATGAAATCAGCAAGTTTCTCTGACTCATCCGCTTGAAATACCATTTCCAACACTGGTATCCCACCCAAATCTTCCTCGTTGAAGTTATGCCAAGTTAAATTGAGCTCATGGGCCAATCAGAGCCCAGAACAAGTTTTGAAAGTATACTGCAGACTGCCTTTCCAAAAGGTTTAAACAAAGAAAACAGCCTTGGTTTAAAAGGGGGCATGCTTTTAAAAAAACGCACGGCGGTGAAACATGATTCATGTCGGAGCAATATCCCTCTGAGGCTGACACCATCACTCAGCTGATAAAGCTAAGTAACATCATATTTTGTTAAATTATCAAACATAAGGAGAAATAATTAAACAGAAAGAGCAAATAAGTACTATAGTTCAGAAAAAACTTTTGTCTTAAAATAAATTATAGGGGGACCTATGACGATTAGGGTATCCTCAAACATTGACCGATAATAATTGGTTTGCTTGAATCCCCCATACTGAGGTCTCAGTTAGAAAACTCTATATGAATGATATACTTGATTGAGAAACAAACAATACAAGCAACACATACATATTATTTATTTACCAATGAAATAACAGCATTGAAGAAAGGGAATCTGAAATAGTCTGGTGTGACTCAAGGGAAGAAAAAGAAGATAAGACATAATTTCTCCTTCCTTATCATCCTCACCAGACCAGTCTAGAACCTGTGGGATGTAGCAGAGCACTTCTCAGGATAGGTGTGATTCAGAACACTTGCCCTAATACTTGGCCCCAAATGCTGTGTCTTTTTGCACAGCCACATCAAGTTTATAGTGCTTCGCAAACATGTGTAGTGAAGACCAAGTGGAGACATTACAAATATCTGGTGAAACTGAATCAATTTTACCCATGAGGTTACCAATCCCCTTCACCAATGAAATGCAGGCAGAAGAGAATATTCCATTTAACTACCGAGCACTGAAGGCTTTAGAAGTTGCCTGTCCTTTCCTAACCCTCTCAAAAGGGAAAACAATTAGTCTTGCCTACGAAATTCATTAGAAACTTCCAGGTAATGCATTAAGAACTGGCGAATCCACAGACAGGGTTTTAAACTCATGTCCACATCCTCTTTCCTAAAGGAGGAAAGACTGAAAGACTGGTTCAACTGACATAAAGAAAGATTATCTTCAGTAGGAAGGATAGCACCATACATATTGAGACTCCTGCTTTTGAAAAGTATAGAAAGGGATCCCTATAGGACAAAACTTACAACTCTGAAACTATGTGAGCTGAAGAAATGACTAAGAGCTCTGTCTTCAAGTTTAGATCATTAAGTGCAGTGCTCCTTAAAATTCAAAAGTGGCTGAGTCAAAACTTTAAGAAGTGAATTTATGTGCGGGGGACCAGTGCACTACGAATGCTGGCTCCTCCTATGACCAAATGGCTTGGATTTGGTCATTTCTGAGATGGGCGTCCTCGGTTTCCATTATCGCCGAAAATCGGGGACGACCATATCTAAAGACGACCTAAGGACGACCATCTCTAAGGTCGACCTAAATGTTGAGATTTGGGCGTCCCCGACCGTATTATCGAAACGAAAGATGCCCATTTTGTTTCGATAATAGCAGTTTCCCCGCCTCTTCGCAGGGCCGTCCTGCGAGGATGTCCCCAGGAAAACTTGGATGGCCCGTTCGATTATGCTTCCTCTATGTGTCTTTACGAAACAGGATAAAAATAGGTACCCCCTTGCCCTTTTAATCTAGGCATCATGTTATAAAATTACCCTATAAAAAAATACATGTTTTCCCTCCACTATACATTTACAAACGTTATGTGAGATAACATCATACCACATATATGTAAAGGCAAAATAATCACAGTAGGGTTGGTAAATCCACTATATATCTGTGGATGTGAATAATAAGGAATGGATTGTTTTGCTTTAAAGGAACAGCCTGTTCAATCACTACAGCCTGCTCAGAAAGTAAATTACTGCACATTCTTTTGGATTCGTATTGGGTAAATGAGACTTTATTAGAGGTTCACTTGAAACGGAGAGTGTATAAGCCATTATTGTCTAAGATAAACAATGATTAAGAAATGTACATATCTATGTAGTTGAAGAGAAGCAAGACATATAACACAAGCGAGTGACACCAACCCATGTCACCTGGTTTGGAACTTATAACAAGTATAAGTAGAGCTTTGTGGAGCATGAGACACTCCACCGTGCATGTATCTGTGCCTTCCCGCCCGCAGCGAGAACGTGTCTCCTTAGTTTAATACTACAGCAAATATAAAGTAAGAATAATAGAGGAGACAAGGGAAAGTGGGACAGATTGTGAGAATCTAAAACCTGCTGTCCTCGGAGAACACCTGCTACAGGAAGTACCTTAGCTTTCTCAGAGGACAAGCAGGCTTATCTATTCTCACAAGTGAATCCCTAGCATCCAGGCTCCCCAAAAACAACAAACACTGGATAATTGGGCCTCACAATGGCGAGGAAATAACATGGATTAACCTGATACTATGAATGACAGTACAGCCTGGAACAGAATAAAATGGGCCTAGGAGGGTGGAGTTGGATTCTAGACCACAAACAGATTCTGCAACACTGTCTGCCCGAACCGACCGATTCTATCAAGGCAGTAGTGTGATGTGAATGCGTGGACTGAAGACCACGTTGCAAATTTCTTCAATGGAGGGTGACCGCAAGTGGGCTACTGACAGCCATGGCTCTGATATTGTGAGCTGTGACATGACCCACTCAGCAGTGGTGTAGCTAGGTGGGGCGCCAGGGGAGCCCAAACGGAGTTCTGCTGGCGACGGTCCCTATTTTGTCTCATGTTGCATTGAAAATGTGCACCGGTGCCAGCGGAAGTCCGCTCTCGTGCCGCTTTCGCTCCCCCCGCGCCGTCAACCTGGCTCCGCTTCTGCCACTCAGACCAGCCCAGCCTGGGCATGTGAAGGAAATGTAATCTGCCAGCCAATTAGAAATGGTGCATTTCCCAATGGCGACCTCCATGCTGTTGGGATTTAAAAAAAAAAAGTTGGGCAGAAAGTCTGTTGGGCCTGGTCCGCTCCATATAGTAGGCCAATGCTCTTTTGCAACCCAAGGTATGCAAGGTGCTTTCTCCAAGATGGCATGAGATTGGAGAAAGAATGTTGGCAAGACAATCGGCTGGTTAAGATGGAATTCTGATAAAATCTTAGGGAGGAACTTAGGGTGCGTGCAGAGGACTACCCTATTATGAAGAAACATAGTATAAAGGTGCATCCACTACTAAGGCCTGAATCTCACAGACCTGCGAGCTGAAGTAACAGCCAGAAAAAATATGATCTTCCAGGTCAAGTACTTCAGATGGCAGGAATTCAGTGGCTCAAAGGTGCTTTCATCAGTTATGTGATGACGTTGAGATCCCATGACACTGGTGGGGGCTTTGACAAAAGCAAACCACTCATGAAGCAAACAACTAAAAGATATCCAGAGATGATAAGCACCAATTGCACTAAGGGTGAACCCTTATGGAGTTGGTCTTGAGACTAGACTCTGATAGGTGTAGAAGGTATTCAAGCAGGGTCTGTGTGGGTCAAGCAAGGTGATCTAGGGCCTTGCTCTCACACCAGATGGCAAACCTCCTCCATTTAAAAGAATAGCACCTTTTAGTGGAGTCTTTCCTGGAAGCCAACAAAGTTCGAGAGACACCCTCCGAAACAGCCAAGGAAGCAAATTCTAGGTTCTCAACATCCAAACTGTGAGAGCTAGAGACTGGAGTTTGAGTTGTAGAAGAGACCCCTCTTTCTGTGTGATGAGGGTCAGAAAACATTCCAATCTCCATGGTTCTTCGGAGGATAACTCCAGAAGAGGAGGGAACCATATCTGCCGCGGCCAGTATGGCGGAATCAGAATTATAATTCCACGGTCTTGCTTGAGTTTCAACAAAGTTTTCCCCACTAGAGGTTTGGGAGGATACACATACAGAAGACCTGTCCCCCAACTGAGGAGGAAGGCATCTGACGCTAGTCTGTCATGGGCCTGAAGCTTGGAACTGAACTGAGAGACTTTGTGGTTGATCTCAGTGGCCAAAAGATCAAGCGAGAGGATGCCCCACACTCGGAAGATCTTGTGGGCTATGCCCATATTGAGAGATCAGTCGTGTGGTTGCATTATCCTGCTTAGTCTATCAGCCAGGGTATTTTTTTTGAATGCCAGATAGTAGCTCGAAGGAACATGTCATGCTGGTGAGACCAATGCCACATCCGGAAGGCCTCCTGACACAGAGAGGGTGATCCGGTGCCCCCTGCTTGATGGTATAATACATTACAACCTGATTGTCTGTTTGAATGAGTACAATTTGATGAGACAGTTGATCTCTGAATGCCTTTACAATGTTCCAGATCGCCCGGAGCTCCAGGATATTGATCTGAAGATTTGTTTCCTGGGTGGACCAAGCACCTTGAGTGTGAAGCCCATCTACATGAGCACCCCATCCCAAGAGAGACACATTCATTGTCAGCAATTTTTGTGGCTGAGGGATTTGGAATGGAAGTCTCAGAATCAAATTGGTTCGAATGGGCCACCACTAAAGAGAATGTACAAGCTCAGGGGACACTTGGATAACATCTTCCAGGTTCCTCGTGGTTTGACACCCTGAGAAGCCAGGGTCCACTGAGCTGATCTCATCTGAAGACATGTCATGGGTGTAACATACACTGTGGAAGCCACATGGGCCAACAACCTCAACATTTGCCGAGCTGTGACCAGCTGAGAGGCTCGAATAATGGAAGCGAGCGTGACACAAGTGTCTGCTCTCATATCTGGAAGGTAGGCTCGAACCTTCTGTGTATAGAGCAGGGTTTCTATGAATTCCAATCGTTGGACAGGGTGAAGATGAGACTTGGGGTAGTTTAAAAGAAACCCTAATAGCTTGAGTGCTCGAATAGTCATTTGCATGGACTCCTGAGCTCCAACTGAAGAGATGTTCTTCACCAGCCCATCGTCGAGATATGGGAACACATGGACTCTGAGTCTGCATAGCGATGCTACAACTACCGCTAGACATTTGGTGAAGACTCTGGGAACTGAAGTGAGGCCAAAAGGTAACACACCATACTGAAAGTGATGTGTTCCCAGCCAAAATCAAAGATACTTCCAGTGGGATGGAAGTATTGGGATTTGAGTATATGCATCCTTTAAGTTTAGAGAGCATAGCCAATCATTTTTCTGCATCATTGGGTGAAGAGTGCCCAGGGAAACCATCCTGAACTTTTCTCGGGCTAGGAATTTGTTCAGGGCCCTTAGGTCTAGGATGGGACACATCCTCCGTTTTCTTCTGCACAAGTACCTTGAATAGAATCCCCGCACTTCCTCCCCTGCTGGAACGGAATTGACCGCATGGGCTGAGAGTTCCTCTGCAAGTACCTGACTGTGCTGAGAGCTGAATGAATGAGCTCTTAGTGGGCAATTTGGAGGTTTTTGATACCAATTGAGTGCATACTGAGACGGACTATTTGAAGAACCCACCGGTTGGAGGTTATAAGGGGCCACTTTTGTGGAAAAACTTCAGCCTCTCCCCAACTGGCAAGTCATCCTGGATGGACACTTTTACTGCAGTTATGCTGTGCTGGAGACAGTCAAAAGTTAGTCTCTTGCTTTGACTGGGGAGCAGCAGGGGCCTTAGGCGCATGCTGTTGACATGAACGAGCGCACTGGGGCTGAGCCTGAACTGGCTGGCTTGCCGAGGGCTTGTACCTACATCCCTGATAATAATAGGTACTCCTCCTGGGCTTGCCAAAAGTCCTCCTAGCTGAGGAGGTAGATGCAGAAAGTGCCCGGTGGGGAAGAGGAGAGATGGTATGTTTTTTGATTTGGTCAGCAACCTCCTCAACTTTCTCTCCAAAAAGGTTATCCCCCTCACATGGGGCATCCACCAACTTCTGCTGAATAGAATGTTCCAAGTCAGAAACACAAAGCCATTGAGAATCTGCGCATTGCTATTGAGCAGAGATCCTGGATACCACATCAAAAGTGGTGTAAGTGCACCTGGCCAAGAAATTTTGACACACCTTCTGATGCTTCACCAACTGGTGAAGTGACTCGGCCTGTTCCAGAGGGAGCGTCTCAGCCAGGTCCGACAACTTGTGCACTGAGTTTCACAAGTGGATGCTCATGAAGAACTGGTACTATTGTATTCGGGAGATGAGCATTGAAACTTGGTACATCTTCCTCCCAAAAAATCCACGGTTCTAGCTTCTCACCCTGGTGGCGCCGAGGCATAGTCCCTGGATCTCCTGGCTCTTTGAGAGCAGATCCCACCACCATGGAATTGTGAGGTAACTGAGGCTTATCAAAACCAGGTGCACTTTGGATCCAATACTGGGTATTGATCTTCTTGGGCATGACCAGCAGCAACAGAAGGGACTCTCAGTTCCTAGTGAGGACTTCCTGGAGTGACTTGTGGAGAGGGACAGTCACAGCCTCCCTACAAGGAGATGTGTAGTCCAGGACCTCGAGCATCCAAAGGAAGGAAATAGCATCAGCCATTTCATTGACAAAAGAAGGGAATGAAAAGCTCTCCAGAAGAGACTTTCTCCTTTCAGGTGGAGGGGACGGTCCAGAGGGAATTCCATAGGACTCGTCAGAGGAAATGTACTTTGGATCCTCCTCTGAATCCCATGAGCGCTGCTCTTCAGTGTCAGACATTGCCTCCCGATGGGAGTGTCGAGACTAAACCTGCCTCGACGTGGAGGAACCATGCCCTCGAGAATGATGTCAAGAAATCGGTTCCCGCCTCGACTATGGCGAAGCTTCCTCCACCGACATCGAAGGGGTGCTGGCTTGGGGGCAGTCAACACCATGGCAGTCGACAATGGAGCCGCATGTGGCATTGGAGGCCGCACCGCAGGCTGAGGGCCAAGCAGGGCTGCAACAGTTGGCAGGGTAGGCACAAGAACCCCTGATGCCAATGCACACCATTGCATTAGGCCATCCAGCAGCTCAGGGAACAAGGCCTGGATGCACTCATTGCGGGCCGACACCGGGAAAAGCAGGGGTACCAGTTCAGGTGCCGGTTGCGGAGCTGCCGGGGTCGATACAGGAGTAGGGTCTTGGCTGCTGGTAGTCCCTTTATGGAGAAGGAGCGGCCCCTCCTGGTGTCAATGCTTCCCAGGTGCTGAATCCTTCGATGCCCAGGAGATCCCGGCACCATGCATTGAGGGTGACCAATGATGATGCTTCTTGGACTTCACCTGAAGCATGTCACCAAGCCTCCTCAGTGCTGACAAGGACGTCAAATCCACACATTGCCTCAGGGTCAGGTCCGATGATGGATGGTCCTGGGGGCCCTGCACAGCAGGCAGCCTCAAGGCAGGTGGAGACCCACTCGATGCTTCACTGCTCCTAGTGTCTATCAGCAGCCATGTTTACCGCCATTCCCAATGCTGGTGCCACACTCGATGTTGATGCTGACATCGAGGAACCGGATCCAAAAATCTCTCATTGAACCTCTCTGTAAATCTGTATCCTCTTATTTATGAGAAGACAGAGGACACAGTTAATGCGGCTATGATCAGGCCGAAGACACTGTAGACACCAAGAATGGGTGTCCTTTCTAGAGACTGTCCGATTGTACAGGGTACAGCACTTAAAGCCACTGGGAACCTTCATGGACATGGAAAGAAAAACTTCCTCAGCTAAATTAAACAAAGCGATGGTGCCTGAAAAAGGGGCAAGGCATGGCAAAAAAAACCAAAGGGAAAATTCCCGGCCGGTCAAGGCCTAAAAGCGGCCGAACGATGACGAAAAGAAAGGAAACTTAAAACCGGGCAAAATAAACTAAAAAATATGGGAAAGACCAAAAAGGAGGTTCCACAACTGGGAACACAATTTTAGATGAAAAAGATTGCCGAAAGGCACAGAAAAGCTCTTTAGGATCGAGCGTTGTGAGGAGACGGTAAAAAAATAAGTAATCTCCTCACCACTGTAGAAAAAGAACTAAGGAGATGTGTCCTCGCAGCAGGCTGGAATGCACGCGTGCATGCGAGGTGGAGTGTGTCTTGCGCTCGACAAAGCTCTACTTAAACTTGTTATAAGTCCCGGACCGGGCAACGTGGGTCGGCATCACCCACTTGTGAGACTAGATAAGCCTGCTTATCCTCGGAGAAAATTTGTTACGCTGTTATGGCCAGGCTATAATTCTTTTGATTTTCCCTAGTATTTTGCCCCAATCTGACCTATACTGGCCAAATGTAGGAGAAGCTTGTGCCTCACCTTTATAAGCCTGTCTCCTGGCTGCAGCCTCCCATCGCTTTTGGCAGGATCCTGAATGATATCATGAATGTAACAGCCAACATTATCATTAGCTTTGATCACAGTGAATCCCAGGCTGCCCTGCTCTGATTTAGTCATAGTGACATGGAGTTCCACTTCCTGAGGAAGAAAAGAATGCATCAGCACACAAATTAGGGTAAGCACTGCATTTTCAAACAAGAAAATCTCACAGCATTCAGAACCAGCACACTTGGAAAAAATGAGGTTTTTAATTATGAGTGCCATGTCCATGGAGAGCACACACAAATTTGGAGCAGGAATAAATTTCTGCCACAGCATTTGTGCACTACTGAGACCCCTATGATAATTTTATTAACAGGTGTCTTTTTGGACATTCTCCCTAGGCACCCTGCTATAGAATTAAGAACTTACAGGAGTTGCCTAGTTTTAGGTGGCAAGAACATTTGTAAATGCTGGTATTCTAGTAATTTATGTGTGTATTATGAAAACATATAAGGGTGATCATATGGGAAGAGGATGAGTGAAACTCACAAATGTGCATGTAGATTATAAATACTTATAATCTATGCGAGTTCTTTTGCAATCTAGGTGCAGCTCTACAGCGGGTGTAAGTCACTGTGCTTAAAATATGGGTGTATTCTTGGACCCTTATACTAGTATTCTACAAAGGAAATGTCAGACTCGTGAGTCCTTCCTGGTCCTGCCTCGGCGGTCAGGCAACCCTGATACTTCACCTGCGATGACAATCGTTCCCCAGAGGTTGAGCCCCTAGATGCGGGCGGCCGAAAGGACTTCAGAGGGCAGGGGCCGAGAGGAAGAGAAGCCAAGAGGCAGAAAAGACCTGGGTTCTGGATCCTACAGGAGACCAGCGGGTAATCGGCAGACAGCTGGGACAGAGAGTAGTTAGGAACGCACTGGACAAAGGCAGGCAGCAGGCACAGAGAGTAGACAGGAACACGTTGGGTCAAAAGGCAGACAGCAGGCACAGAGAGTAGACAGGAACACGTTGGGTCAAAAGGCAGGCAGCAGGCACAGAGAGTAGTCAGGAACACACTGGGTCAAAAGGCAGGCAAATGGGGGCAAAACACACAGTAGAGTAAACAAGACCTACCAGAGTAGAAGCCAAAGCATGGAGACCAGGAGGAGATCAGCTGATAAAGTGCTGGCGTCTGACGTAAACAGAACCAGCAAGGTGAAGGGGTGCTGCCATAGGATAAAGAGCAGGAGGAGGGAAACAACTGGGAGACCCATCGGAGAGGTGCAAAGGAAGACAACAGGAGAGGAAGCCACCGATTGGCCAGGTGAAGAAGAGCCAAGGGAACAGACTGCCGGAGCGTCCAATCCCTCGTGGGACAGGAGGTGGGGCGGAGAATCCCAAGCAAGCCAGGAGCCAGGCAACGCGAGAGACCCTGCGGCACGAAAACGCTGAAAAGCGCAAGCCCGAGGGAACCAGCAGCATGTGCAGCAGTTCCTCATGCTGCCCGAGGACGCCGCGTGCGTTGAGGTAGGGGACACGACAGGAAAGCAGGCACCTAATTTAGAATAGACTCCAAATTGGTGTGTTCTTAACACCCTTACAGAATTACCTCCTTAGGGGGCAATTCTACAAAGAGGGTGCCAAAACCTAGGTGTCAAGAGTGCACATAAATGATCAGAATACCAGCATATATCTGCGTAAATGCCAATATTCCAGCTATGCACTATTCTATCAGATGGCACCTAAACGTGCTGGCGTATAGTTTGAAGGTTGGTATACACGAGGCTTTTTTTGAGGGGGTACTGAGTACTGGCACCTTTTCCAATGTCTGCTAAAATTGACCCATGGTCCTCAAGATTTTAATGAAAGAGCTCAGGCTCTACACATCAATTCTGCCTTGTCATAGATTCTGTGACTGGTTGCAGGGGGCCTGGCTATTCTGGGGTGGGTCCCTCAGTGATCATCCCACCTCTGAAGGGTGGCCTGGCATTTGAGTACCGGCACCTTTTTTGCTAGAAAAAATGCACTGGGTATACACATGGGTGGAGTATGGGCAGGGCTCACACTTATGTGCGTCAATTATAGAATACTATGATTTGGATGTGCTTTTTAACCAATCTAGGCACAAGCATTTACATCAGCTCTATGATCTGCGTAAGAGCTCGTGCCTAAAAACATACATGTGCATATAACTGGTTACGCATAGTATTCTATAAAGGAAAGTAGGTGCCTAATTTCCTTCATAGAAGCAAAAGAAGCACCTTTACAGAACTGCTCTCTATGAGGGTAATTCTTTAACAGTGCATCTATTTTTAGTGCAAAGAACATGCCAAAGTGAGCAGAATACTGACATATATGCACTTAGGGGTGAACATACACTTTGGCTACAAACTCTTCTACAAATTGGCACCTAAATGTGATGGCATGTAGTTTGAAGGTGGGCATACACATGGGTGGAGTCTAGTAAAGGATGGACAGGGTGCACAGTTACACTTTAAACTACAGAATACTATAATTTATGCATTTTTTTACACCACCTCTATGGCTGGTGTAAGTGGTCACCCCTAAAATATAGGCACGTATTTGCTCTGCCATGCTAGTATTCTAAGAAGAAAAGTAAACAATGCTTTTCTTTATTGACTAGGCTCCAAATGGGTGCCTTCTTTGCACCTAAATATAGGCACATTGTTATAGAACTACCCTCCAAATGTTCCTATTACAAACTTTTAGGTATGTATATCCTGGGGTAATTTTATAAATGCCTTTTAAGTTTGTAAAATGCTGTCCCATATGCTCAAGTCTTTTAAATAACTACTCTCTTAATGATTTTGATGGTTCAGCGTCATCTGAATATCTTACTTTACCTATTATTTTGTTAACATTGCTGTTTTAAAATAGCATAGCAATTTTATTCTCCTTTTTCTCTGTGACCTTTAATATCCCTAACAGATCACTTACTGGTTCAAATTCTTCAGTTTCTTTTTCACACTGGTTGAGCACCGGGAACATCACAGCTTGGTGTGGGACAGATTGAGAAGCAGTACTGAAGTAGGTATCATCCAGTTGACTAGGTGAAGTAAACTGAAGTTGTGATTTGCAATGCTGCTCTGGCGTCATATCCAATGGCAATGGAGAAGGAGGGTTACTGCAAAATGGAATAAATAGCGTGGCAACTTTAAAAAGTGAAGACAGTGTTCTCAAATTCAGCTTACAATGTTCAGCAAGCGTGTATATAATACTGACTTCAGAAAAGTACACACACTGGATTTCTTGTTTTTTTTTTTTAGTTACTTACAAACTGATCGTTAACCAACATTAAAGATCAGTTTTAATGCAGGCGTTATCTGTTGATTTGAAGAGCAATTTTCAAGGCTATTTCTAGGTAAAATAATGGGCTGCTATAAAGTTACCTGCCCTATATGGTTGCTATTTTCTACAGGCTTTTTGTGCGTATATACAAATATATTCATGTATAGTGTGCTTATAATACTACTCCCTTGCATAAAAATACATGCAATGACAAAAACACGTAGTTTTTAGTTGACTTGGGAGTGGGTCATTTTGGCAGTGGATTATGGGTGGAGCACCAGCAGAGACAGGATTTATGCATTTCTTTATCTGTGAATTCATGGCTGTTTCCAAGCAGATGTAAATGTCCATAACTTTATTTTTTGCTGTGATTTAGGTTGCTTTCATGGAGCAATTTTATAAAGACACAAAGACAATTAGATGTCTTCTTAAAATATGTACAAAACAGGCACCCACTTGCTCTCCCAACCTAGGTAACCTTTTTAAAATCACTCTTCATGTGGATATAAGTATGTGCACAGTGTCATTTTGTGCACATTTGTGCTGGATGTATATGGGAGGCCTTCCTGCAGATAGGGTTAGGACAGCATCTGGAACTATGTGCAACCTTTCCAGTTTTCAAAAGTATGGCTGTATGTCATTCAGAAAAAGCACCTACCCAAATCAGCACACGTACATGTGTGTGGATATTTTTCCTGGGATAATTTTCAAAATGAGATCATGACAAGACTTCTATTTTGAAAATCAACAAAAATCCATGGCATGAAAATTACATGTGTATTTATTTTCACCAATGCAAGCAGCTATAAAATAACCCTTACATGAGCAGTCCAAAAAGCCTATTTTATAAAGACAACAAAGGAAACTCTTTGTCATTATAAAATAGACTCCTAGAGCTAATTCCAATAATGAACAAATTCTGATATACAAATTTGCACCTGCTCTGAAGTGTAAATATATGTACTTATGTATTTTATAAAATAACTGGTACATTCTGCTATTCATGCACATACATTTCACATGTGGAAAACACTTTCTAAAATGTATTTGTTGCATTTGTATCCCGCATTTTCCCACCTATTTACAGGCTCAATGTGGCTTACTTTGTTCCATAATGGCGATCGCCATTTCTGGAATGAGAAATACAAGGTGGTATTGCATTAAAGTTCATGATTGACAAAGTAGATTAAGCAGTCAAGTATAAAGAGTTCATATTCGGAATGAGAGAGAGAGAGTGGTATTGCGTTAAAGTTCATTCGTGGTAGAGTAACTGAGGCAGTTGAGTATAGAGAGTTGGGTTTTATCCAGTTCTGGTTTGAAATCAGTGGATAATAAAGAATTAAGTTTACAATAGAGTGGTGCTTACTCCTTCAGGGGCAATTCTATATAACAAGGTGCCTCCAATTAGGTACCCTCAGGGAACATGGTAGGAGCCTAGTTTATAAAGATATAAGAGACATAAGTGGGAGCACTGTCTATGCCCTGCTCATGCTCCACTTGAAAATACATACTATGTAAGTTAAGTGGATGTTTGCAGGATAGCACTTATGTGCACACTTATGCACCTAAATGCTACTATTCTACACATTTATGAACATAACATGTGCATACTGTGAGTACCTTGGTTACAGAATTGCTTTGATAATGTCTGATTTACTAAAGGGTGAGATGTCTTTAGTAAAATGGAAGTTAAATTAGGTGTTTTGAAGGAGATAGTCCTGATACATTACCACCAGTACTGTGCGCTCTGGCAGGGGCTCCAATCTCCCCCTGTCCAACTGAAGACTACAGGAAAGAGTAAGGATCACTTCTCCCAAAGTCTTCCCATGAACTAAAGCAAGATCAAGGTCCTCTCTGGGACTAATGACACTCATTTCTGTTTCTCCTCCCTTCCTAAAGCCCCATTTACTCATCTGAAGACTGCCAATCTGCTCTTCAGTCTCCCATATCACGCTTGAGGATGTTTGACCCATTCTTCCATACAGAATTGTTTCAGCTCTGTGACATCTAAGGGTTTCTTTGCATCAACAGTTCACTTCAGGTCTTGCCACAACAATTCGCTAGGATTTAGGCAGTGCCTTTGATTGCCTAATCCAAAACATGAAATCTCTTCTTCAGTTATTCTATAGTTGGTTACCTGAAAGTTTATGGTTGTTACCCTACTGTAATCCACTTTCAGCTCAGTCTCAAAGAAAGAAGGGGTTTTTTGTTTCAGTTTGGCCAAATCAATGTTCTGACTTAAATCCAACTTAAATTTTAAGACAAGATCTGAAGCAAGCTGTTCATGCAAAGAAGGCTTCAAATGCCAAAGAGCTGAAACAGGTCTACATAAATGGGCCAAAATTCGTCAAGGGTGAAGTAAGAAACTGATCAACCCTTACAGGAAAGGTTAAGTTGAAATTATTACTGCTTAAAGAGGTGCCACTATTTACTGAATGATACTGTTAAATATTTTGGTTGACTAAATTATAAAAATATCATTTTATACAAGCTTTTTAATAAGGTTCTCTCTCTCATCTGGGTTTAGGTATTGAGTGTACATTTTGTTGAACTCTACAGTACCGTAAGGTGTTCGCAAACGTTTTCATAGAACTGTATTTACATAGTAACATAGTTACATAATGGCAGATAACATGTATGGTCCATCCAGTCTCCCCAACAAGATAAACCACTAGTATATGACAAAATATGTAATCATGATCTTGAGCTGTCCTTGCCATTTTCAGGGCACAGGCTGTAGAAGTCTGCCCGCCACTAGCCTTATTTCTGAACTACTGGATTTGCCACTTAAGCACAGCTAAGTAGTTTTGAGTCCCTTATATTTCCATATAGGAATCCTTTACGTTTATCCCATGCATTCTTGAATTCGGATATCGTTTTCATCTCCACCACATCCCACAGGAGGGCATTCCAGGCATCCATCATCCTTCTCCATGAAAAAGTACTTCCTAACATTACTCTTAAGTCGACCTCCTATAAGCTCCATTTATGTCCTCTAGTTTTACTGCTTACCTTTCTCCATATTAATACCTTTCAAACATTTAAACTGTATCATTTCACCCCTCCCTCTTTTTATCTAGGGTATACATATCCAGGTCCTCAAGTCTCTTCTTGTAGGTCTTTTGATGCAAACCCCACATCATTTTTGTCAATTTTCTCTGAACCACTTAATGTCTTTTTATGTACTTAGTAAGACGTGGCCTGCAAAACTGAATGCAATACTCCAAGTGAGTCCTCACTGGTGACTTGTACAGGGGCATCAACACTTCCTTTCTCTGGTGGTTATAACTCTCTCTATACAGCCTAGCATCCTTCTGGCTACAGCCACCATCTTGTCACATGAGCTGTGCTTATAAGACTCTTGCCTCCAATCTCATACATCTCCTTTGGATTTATGCAATCCAAGTGTATCACTCTGCACTTCTTCACATTAAATTTGAACTGTGACACATTAGACCGTTCTTCTAATTGCTGAGATCTCTTCTCATGCTTTCTACTCCCTCTGGGGTAGTCACTCTGTTGGTAATGTTCATGTCATCTGTAAAAAGGCAAACTTTTCCTTTTAACCCTTTGGCAATGTTGCTCACAAATATATTAGAGAGAATTGGTCCTAGTTCTGAACCTTGAGGCACTCTACTTCTCACCTTTCTTTCCTCTGAGTGGATTCCATTTGTCATCACCCTCTGTCGGTCAACCAGTTTCCAATCCAGTTCACCACTTGGGATCCTAACTTCATTCAAGATAAATGAGTTTGTCTTGTTGGGCAGACTGGATGGACCGTACAGGTCTTTATCTGCCATCATTTACTATGTTACTATATTCCACTCAGCTTACTCATGAGTCTCCTGTGAAGAACTGTAAAAAAAAAAAAAAAAAAAGCTTTGCTGAAATCCAAATAGACCCTATCAACACGTGTCTACTATCCAGCTCTCTTCTCTGATTACCCAGTTAAAGAAGTCTGACTTGTTTGGCATGATTTTCCTTTGGGAAAATCGTGCTGCCTCGGATCCCTCAACCCCACTATATTTTCTTTCAGCAGTGTGTTCATTAGTTCCAGCTACTGAAGTAGGGCTTACCAGGCTGTAGAGTTTCTCATGTCTACCCTGTCTCCACTTTTGTGAAGTGGTACCACATCTGTTTGTCTCCAATTCTGCGAACATCTCCTGTCTCAAAGGATCTATTAAATAAATCCTCGAGAACCTGTCAGGATTTCACTGCTCCCTCAATATTCTTGGATGTATCTCATCTGACCCCAAGGCTTTGTCTACCTTTAGTTTTTCCAGTTCTTCATTTACAATTTCTTCTGTGAACGATGTGATATCTACTCCATTTTCATATATACCCTCAGTAGCCTACTGTGGTCCTTCTCCAGGATTTTCCTCCATGAACACATAAGTATTTGTTTAGCACATCTGCTTTTTTCTCATCACCCTCCACATAGCGTCAGTCAGCAGTTTTCAATCTTACAATTTAATTTCTAGTCTTCCTCCTTTCTCCAACATACCTGAAAAAAAGTCTTTGTCACCTCTTTTAACATCTTTAGCCACTTTTTCTTCTGTCTGTGCATTTGCTACCTATATTTCCCTCTTTGTTTCTTTGAGTTCTAGTCGGTAATCTTGTCTATGTTCCTCTTGTTTCGTTCTTCTGAATTTCTTGAATGCTGCTTCTTTTGTCTTTTATTTTTTCAGCCACTTATTTGGAAAATCATACAGGTTTCCTTTTTCTCTTGCTTCTGTTTCCTTTCCTTTCATAAAGCTCTGTCACCATAATAGCAGCTCCTTTCAGCTTGGACCACAGCCCTTCCACTTCTTCTATTTTATTTATTTATTTATTGCATTTGTATCCCACATTTTCCCACCTATTTGCAGGCTCAATGTGGCTTAAAAAATACCTTATATGGTGTCGCCATAACAGGGTCGAGAATACAATTGGTGTTACAAAGAAGTTAAGGAAAACAAGAGGAATTGGTCAAGCAGTTATAGAAAGATACATTCTGATAAAGGTGGATAGGTGTTGTGGTTTGGTTAGTTTTGAGTTTTCGTGGTAGGCCTTATTAAAGAGAGGTTTTCAGAGATTTGCGGAAGTTACTTAATTCGTGGATCGCTTTCAAGTGAGTTGGAAGTGCATTCCATAGATGCGTACTCATATAGGAAAAGCTGGTCGCATGCTTTAGTTTGTATTTTAATCCTTTACAGCTAGGGGAAGTGTATGTTAAGAAAGGTTTGGGAAGATCTTTTAGCATTTCTGGGTGGTAGGTCCACGAGGTCTAGCATGTAAGTCGGGGCATCTCTGTAAATGATTTTATGAACTATCGTGTAGATCTTGAACGTGATACGTTCTTTAAGAGAGAGCCAGTGTAGATTCTTTCTTAGGGGTTTTGCACTTTCATATTTTGTTTTTCCAAATATGAGTCTGGCTGCGGTATTCTGGGCTGTTTGAAGTTTCTTGATGGTCTGTTCTTTACAGCCAGCGTAAAGTGCATTTCAATAGTCCACGTGACTTAATACCAATGACTGTACCAGGTTCCGAAAGATGGCCCTTGGGAAGAAGGGTTTTACTCTTTTGAGTTTCGACATGGAGTGGAACATTTTCTTAGTTGTATTCTTCACGTGATTTTCAAGTGTGAGATTTCGCAATCGTAACTCCTAGAATTTTCAGGTTGTTTGAGACGGGGAGGGAGAAGTTTGGGGTGGTTATGGTGGTGAACTTCTTTGTATTGTGTTGTGACGTGAGTATAAGACATTGTGTTTTTTCTGCATTGAGTTTTAGCTGAAATGCATCTGCCCAGGAGTGCATGATTTGGAAGCTTTGGTTGATTTTGTCATTGATTTCCTTTAGGTCATGTTTGAATGGGATGTAAATCGTAACATCATCTGCATATATGTATGGGTTGAGATTCTGATTGTCTAATAGCTTGGCTAGGGGTATCATCATTAGGTTAAATAAATTAGGTTAATATCCCATCAGCTCTTTCTTTAGGTACTCCTTCATTTTGATGAAGTCAGCATGTTTGAAATCCAGTACTTTGAGTTTTGGGTGTCTGCACTCCGCTTTAGCTCTTATATCAGCTGTAACACTGACTTTTCTGCTTACCCTACATCCTCTATTTGGAGCCAGTGTTCTTCCAGTTATTTTTTGCCTACTTTTCCCTTTCCTCAACCTTCCTTTCAACATCTGTCTTACTGCACCACTATTGCTACAGCCCCTCCAGCTCCTATTTTGCATTCCTTTCCTTTTGGTCTTCTTAACTGTCACTCTTTAAGAACAAACATGACCCTTTTCTCAATTTTAATCTTGATTTGTTTTGTCTCACTGAGACATGGTTACGTCCTGGAGAAGATTCATGTCTTTATGAATCTCAACCTTCTTTCAGTCATTTTACACTTCTTGGTCCTCTAAATGTAGTGGAGGCATTGCAATTCTTTACTGCTCTGGAAATATCCCCTCTTCATTTCGGCTATTCAGAAATTCTTGCTATTGTCACGTATACACAGCAGGAACCTGGGTTTGTGAGCCCTTGGGCCACTGCCGAGGAGCAGCAGCGGCAGGAGAATCACCCCAACACCAGATAAGGCAGACCGGAACTGGAACACAGTGGACTGGAGTAAGGCTTCACCTACACTTGGCACCTTTCACCAAGAGTTGAGCTCTGGGCTTCAGGCGGCCGGTAGGACTTGCAGGACAAGGCAGGACACAGCAGTAGGCTGAAAATTAACAGGAACACTAGAAACACCCTGGGTTCCAGGAAAAACAGCAGGCAAACAAACAATCCAGAAACAAGCCAGGTCAAGGCAGGCTGTAGACAGAAGAATAGTCCAATAAACAATCCGGGTCTGGGCAGGCTGTAGACAGAAGAATAGTCCAATAAACAATCCGGGTCTGGGCAGGCGGCAGGCAGAAGAATAGTCCAATAAACAATCCGGGTCTGGGCAGGTGGCAGGCAGAAGAATAGTCCCAAAAAAACAAGCAGAATAAAAGTCACCAACACGAAAAGCACAAAGGCACTGCAACACTTCACACCAAAGGAACGCCTCTGAAGAACCCTGTTGCAAGGCAACTAAGAACCTTACCAGGTGGTTAATAAAGGCAGGTCACAAAGGAGTTCACCAGGTATGGGTGCTGCTTGGTTCCAAAAAACTCCCAAAACAATCTGGAGAGTTGGAAGATCTTCTGGCACACGGTAAATGGTAAACCATCACTTCGCAGCATTCCCCAGGTCTAAACCCCGGGGACTGAGGTGACTGCGAGCCAGGGACCTGGGCACAACCGTGACAGGTATCCATATCACTGCCCATTTTCTCTTTATTTAGTTGCTTTTTATCGTCCACCCTCAATTTCCTCTGAATAGGACAGACTTAGATTTTAGGTGACTAATATTCACATTGATTCTTTTTCTCCCAGATCTACCTTTTTCCTTTCCCTGATCTCTGACTTAGGTCTATCACAATCGGTTCACTTTGCCACACATGTTGCTGGTCATACTCTTGATCTGGCCTTTTCTAATGACTGTGCCACTTTCTCTCTTGAAAAGTTCTCAAGTGTTCCTTTACCATGGTCCGGCCACTTTCTTATCTATTTATTTATTTATTTATGGTTCATTTGTATCCCATATTTTCCCACACATGCAGGCACAAAGTCGCTTACAGAAAATTAGGAAAATTACAAATTATGAAGGTACAGATAAAGCGACTAAAGGTTATACAAGGGGAGCATTAACTAACAGTGGAAAACTAGGCAAGATGGGGAATGTATTGGGGAATATTAATCAGCAGAGTAACTAGGAGAGCACGTTTTAACAAAGAGGTAAGTTTTCAGCAATTTCTTGAAGAGGATGTGGTCCATTTGCATTTTTAGATGCTTCGGCAGTGCGTTCCAGAATTTTGGGCAACAATAGCGGAAAGAAGAGGAAAAAATCATCTTGTATTTGATGCCCTTGCAGTTAGGAAAATGTAGTTGAAGATATGACCGTGCAGCAGGCACAGAATTCCTTAGTGGAAGATCAATCAAGTTGAGCACATAGTCCGGGGCAAGCCCATAGATAATTTTATGGGTTAAAGCACAGATTTTAAAAGTGATACGTTCCTGTACAGGTAGCCAATGGAGGTTGTAGTGCAGAGGCTGTGCATATGCGAACCGTTCTGCTTTAAGCCCCATACCTTTTCTTCCCATCAGACTGTTAGTAAGAAAGTCTCAATTCCAAACACTCTCTCATCCAGAGATTCTTTTTCTCAGATTCACACACTGGACTCTTCCACATGCGCCCCACTTTCTTCTAATCTATCCATCTCTTTCTCTTCTCTTTCCCCTGACAATCAAGTTTCCAGCTGGTTCTCCACAGACTACCGAGTCCTACCTACAACCTCAACCTGGGTCTTCTACAACTCATACTCATCCTAAATCCTCCTGGTATAATCCAACTTTAAGTCTTTTTAAGCGAAGGTACAGAAGTGATGATTTTGGGTTAAACGCCATACCCGAAGCACTCCGTCTCTGTAAACAATTGCGCATCTATAACATTGAACTGAGTAAAGCAAAGAAATAATTTTTCTTGGAGCTCTTCAAGACACCGGATAACCCCACTAAAACTATTTTAAAACTTGTATCAAATCTGACCACGAAACAGCCTGATTCTACTTCCTCTTTGATGCCCTTGCAGCCATCTTGACACAGGTCTCTACACTTGTTGCTTCACTTCCACAATCCGCTGTTGATTCTACCTCTTTACAAGAGTGCTCTTCTTCTTCTATAGACTGATCAATCCTTACTTTTACTTCTTCTATCTCCTCATTCCCAAATCTAACTATGTCTGCTCTGAAACTGAACATTTCCAACACCAAACTTACCTTTTGCCTCCCCCCCCAGGTGGTATTCTATTCCTTCTCATGATCTTCCCCCTAGTATAATTCAAATGGTGAACAAAAGTTGTCTTCGGGATTTGCTCCCATGAGTTGGAAACGTTTGTTAGTATGCCCAATCCTAAAGAAATCTAATCTCAACCCATCAGATCCCATTATCATCCTATTTCTAATCTGTGTTTTCTATCTAAACTACTAGAATGAATTGTTTATTCCCATCTTTATTCCTTTTCTGAAGACACTCTAATTTTTCATCATCGCCAAGTGGGATTTCGTAGTCATCATTTTACCGAATCTGTACTAACTAATCTAGTTAGTAATCTTCACTCTAGTCTTGATAAACACAAAATTTCACTTGATCTATCCTCAAAATTTAACGTTACTAATCATTGTCTCCTGCTTTGCCGTCTCACTGAGGTAGGTATTTCTGACACTGATTGGCCTGGTTATCTTCTTTCTTATCAGATCGCACATTTTCTGTCACTGGGGTCCACAATTTTGGAACACACATCTCTACAATATGGTGTCCCCCAGGGTTCTGTTCTTTCCCCCTTCTATTTAATACTTTCCTCAGTCCACCTGCTTCTCTTCTTCAAGATTTTAATGTCAACTTTTATATCTATGCAGACATTCTCCTGGTTTTCCCTTTTTTCCCCCATACCAGATTGATCTTTCTAAAGCAACTCTGCACTGTCATGGCTTACTGTTCACAGATTGGTCCTTAACCCAGACAAGATCATTGCATGTTGGATCACTGGCTCTTTTCCTATTCCAGCAATTCCTCTGACCCTTTTCAATCAATCTGTTCTTCTAGTCAACTCTTTTTGCTATCTCTGTAACATAGTACATGACAGCAGATAGCAGATAAAGACCTGAATGGTCCTTCCAGTCTGCCCAACAGTCACATTCATTATCAATTCAAGATTTAAATCAACAATGAACGTAATATTATTTACTTGATCATGGTCTTTCTTTGGAGTTTCTGGGACATAGACTATATAAATTCGCCCGTCTCTGTCCTTATGTTCCACCTAATGAAGTTGTTGTCAAAGCCCGCTCCAGCTTATCCAAATCCATCCAGTCTGCCGAACAGTCACATTCATTAGCAATTCAAGACTTAAATCAACAATGAACGTGATATTATTTACTTGATCATGGTCTTTCTTTGGTGTTTCTGGGACATAGCCTATAGAAGTCTGCCTGGCTCTGTCCTTATGTTCCATCTACTGGAGTTGCTGTCAAATCCCACTCCAGCCTATCCAAATCCGTCTTGTCATTTGTGGGACAAAAACTGTGAAAGTCTGCCCAGCACTGTCCTCACATTCCAAACCACTGGAGTTTCTGTCAAAGCTCTCTCCAGTCCACTGTAAACCGGATTGCCATATGCGGGAGTCACACCGTACAAGCCAGCCCAGCACTGGCCATAGCTGTTGCAGCCAGAGTTGCCATCTAAGCACCATTTGACTTGCAAACACATATGCAACCCTTTAAGTTATGTTTTTTATATCATTTATGTTCTAATTTGAGATCCTCTGTACTCATCCCATGACTTTTTGAATTCCGCCAGTTTTATTTTCCACCACCTACCTCAGGAGGTCACTCCAGGCATCCACCACCCTGTCAAAGAGAATTTTCTGACACTACTCCTAAGTCTACCACCCCACAACCTCACTTCATGTCCTTTAGTTTTACTGCTTTCCCTTCTCTGGAAAATATTTGTTTCTATATTAATACCTTTCAAGTATTTAAAAGTCTGTATCATATCTCCCCTGTTCCAGGGCAGAGGGAGCATGGAAACGAAGGAAGCTGACCGGCACGCTGCACCCCCCCCCAGCGGCGTGCACCCGGGGGGGGGGGGGTTCTTTCGCCGGGGGGGGGTGTGGTTGCGCTGCACCAGGGGGGGCGGGGCGCATCGGCGATCCGCCCCGGGTGTCAGCCCCCCTAGGAACGCCACTGCTCCCCTGTTCCTCCTTTCCTCTAGGGTATACATATTGAGGTCTTCCAGTCTCTTCTCATATATCTTTTGGCACAGCTCCATATCATTCTTGTCACCTTCCTCTGGACCGCTTCAAGTCTTCTTACATCTTTAGCAAGATATGGCCTCCAAAACTGAACACAATACTCCAGGTGGGGC
This sequence comes from Microcaecilia unicolor, assembly GCF_901765095.1. Taxonomy (NCBI): domain Eukaryota; kingdom Metazoa; phylum Chordata; class Amphibia; order Gymnophiona; family Siphonopidae; genus Microcaecilia; species Microcaecilia unicolor. Next base: position 397,103,234 of record NC_044032.1, on the reverse strand, counting down.
CTCACCAATGACTTGTACAGGGGCAACAACACCTTCTTTCTTTTGCTGGTTACACCTCTCTATATACAGCTTAGCATCCATCCATCTGGGTACAGCCACGCCTTGTCACACTGTTTTGTCTCCACTATCATCCCAAGATCACTCTCCCTGTCTGTGCATATCAGCCTCTCACCGCCTAGCACATATGTCGCCCTTGGATTTCTACTCCCCAAGTGCACCACTTTGCAATTCTTTCCTTTAAATTTTAATTGCCAAACATTAGACCATTCTTCTAACTTCCGCAGCCGCTCACAAATATACTGGACAGAATTGGCCCCAATCCTTGAGGCACTCCACTACTCACCTTTCCTTCCTCTGAGTGAATTCCATTAATCACCACCCTCTGGCGTCTGTCTGTCAACCATTCCTAATCTAGTTCACCACTTTGGGTCCTAACTTCAGCCTGTCAATACTCAAGAGCCTCCTATGAGGAACTGTGTCAAAAGCTTTGCTGAAATCTAAGTAGATTACATCTAGTGCACATCCTCAACCCAATTCTCTGGTCACCCAGTCAAAGAATAAAATCAGATTTGTTTGGCATGATTTACCTTTGGTAAAACCATGTTGTCTCAGACCTTGTAACCTACTGGCTACCAGGAAATTCACTATCCTTTCCTTCAGCATCGCTTCCATTACTTTTCCAATAACCGAAGTGAGGCATAACGGCCTGTAGTTTCCAGCTTCTTCTCTGTCACCATTTTGTGAAGAGGGACCACATCTGCTCTTCTTCAATCCTAAGGAACCTCCCCCATCTCCAAGGATTTATTAAACAAAATTTTAAGAGGACCCACCAGAACCTCTATGAAATCCCGCAATATCCTGGGATAGAACCCGTCCGGTCCCATAGCTTTGTCCACCTTCAATTTTTCAAGTTGTTCATAAAAACTTTCTTCCGTCAACGGTGATATATCCACTATATTCTCATATTCACCTTTGCCAGTCAATCAAGGTCCTTCTCCAGGATTTTCTTTCGTGAACACAGAAGTATTTGTTCATCATGTTTGTTTTTCCTCATCATTCTCCACATAGTGGTTCACAGCATCTTTCAGTCTCACAATTCCATTTTTAGTCTTCCTCCTTTCACTACTATACCTGAAAAAAATTCTTGTTGCTCCCTCCTTACATTTCTAGCCATTTGTTCTTCCGTTTGCGCTTTTGCCAGATGTATATCTCTCTTGGCTTCTTTCAGTTTCATCTGGTATTCCTCTCTGTGTTCCTCTTCTTGAGTTTTTCTGTATTTTATGAATGTCAACTCTTTAGCCTATATTTTCTCAGCCACTTGCTTGGAGAACGATATCGGTTTCCTTTTTCTCTTGCTTTTATTTACTCTCCTTACATAAAGGTTAGCCATATTTATAGCTCCTTTCAGCCTGGATCACTGCCTTTCCACTTCTCATATGTCTTCTCAGCCCATCAGCTCTTCCTTCAGATAATCCCCCATTTTACTAAAGTCAACATGTTTGAAATCCAGGACTGAGTTTTGAGCGGCTACTACTCTCCACTTTGGCTGTTATGTCAAACCAAACTGTTTGATGATCACTGCTGCCCAGGTGGGCAGCCTCTTGGACATTAGACACACTTTCCCAATTTGTGAACACCAGATCCAGCGTCACTCCTTTCCTCATGGGTTCTGTCACCATTTGTCTGAGCAGAGCACTTTGAAAGGCATCCACGATATCTCTATTTATTTCTGATTCCGCAGATGGAACTTTTCAATCCATATCTGGGAGGTTGAAATCTCCCAGCAGCACCATCTCTCTTTTCTTGCCCAGTTTTTGGATATCTGTAACCAGATCTTTATCTAGTTCCTCTGATTGTGTCAGAGGTCTGTAGACAACACATGTGGACAGAGGTTCCATCATTTCTTTTCAAGGTGATCCATATCACTTCCTCCTTTCCCCATGCCCCTCAGTTGCTGTGATATTGTTTCTCACATACAGAGCTACTCCTCCACCTTTATGACCATCTCTATCCTTCCTAAATACATTGTAGCCTGGCATGTTTGAATCCCATTCATGGAAATCATTCAACCATTTCTCCGTGATAGCAACAACGTCTAAATCTGCATCTAATATCAGGGCTTTCAGATCATGAACTTGGTTGCTTAGACTCTGAGCATTTGTAGTCATCACTTTCCAGCTACATTTTAGTGGCAGTCTCATCTTTTGTTTAGTTTTTTTCTTTAGTCTCACTTCCTGCTGTGTTGGTAAGAAGTGGTTTGCTAAGGTAGTCGTTTTCATTGTTCTCTTTGCTACTGTCACACCTTGTCTTTAACTGGGGGTGACCACTGGAATTGACCTGCCTCCATATGCCACCTCCACCTTCTAGGTTAAATGCCTAGATGCAAATTGTCTGAATTTCTCTCCAAGGATTTTTTTTCCTGCCACAGTGAGATGCAGTCCATCATTACAATATAGTCGTTTGTTTTTCCATGTATTGCCCCATCCTCCTATGTACCTAAAACCTTTCTGATGACACCAGGCTTTGAGCCAAATATTGAAATTCTCGGTAATTTGTAAACGTTTCTCTTCCTTTACAAATGTAGGTAGTACTTCAGAAAAAGCTACCTTTTGTACCAAATGTTTTAACCCCCTCCCCCAGCTCCTGAAAAGCTCTCTGCATTGCAAGCGGGGTATTATTAGCCAGGTCATTTGTTTCCAGGCGGATAACAACATCAGTGTTAGATTCCTTAGTTTCTTCTCTGATTACAGTCAGTATTTGTCTAGTATACCTGATAGCTGAAGAGCCTGAAAGACATTTCATATTGCTGGACCCCTTGAACTGTGTTTCAAAGTTAATGCCTCTGATAGTAGAATCCCCTAGCAGCAACAGTTTTATGGTTTGCGATTCCTTATTAGTGCTGGGGAGAGGGGTCTTTTCTCTTGGGACACCTTCATTGCTTTTTGCTCCACCTCAGTTCTACTTTCTGGAGCATCACAGTGCTTTAATGGAGCAAAATAATTCTGTAGGGGTAACAATTGTGAGGGTGGATGCTTCTGTGCCACATGTTGTAGTATATCTGAGCCTACTGTAACTCATTTATTCTTTGAGGCAGTAGTGAGAAATTGGTATAACTCTGTGCAGTGATAGAAGCTGCTTTAATTGCATCCAATTCCTGCTTTAGTTTGCTGAGCTCCTGTTTTATACTAGCAAGCTTAAAACAGATAGGCAAGCTTTAAGCCTCCAGATGGTGTGCCTTGGAACTAAAGTACCACAATTATTACACAGAATAAAAGTCATCTTGATTGGTTGGAATGGGTATGAATAGGTGTACTATGATACGGCTAACAATCTGTAAGATTGCCTGTGTATGACTGAGGAGTAAAGTTAATGATTTTTGGGTTGTCTATATATGACTAGAAAACCCTGCGGAGGGAGTAATGTTAATGACTTTTGGTTTGTCTATATATGAGCAGAAAAACCCTGGGAGGTTAGGAGGGACTAATAAGTCCCAGTGAGTCGGCATAGCCCTCTATCAAAAAGGTTCTGGGGCAAGTAATGACAGTTTGCTAAAATAATCAAATTCAGTCAAATTCAGCTAAAAACTAACTTTTCTCCTTAAATCTAAATAGTCCCAATAATTATAGCAGTCTCTGCAATGTAAATGCAAAATAAGCCAGTTATAAGTTTAAAGCTGCTTTTTTATTTAGGACTAGCAATGGAAAATAAACCTGGCAGAATTTGTCCACAGTATATAGCCAAAGTTAGAATGCTACAGCTAGAGTTAGCAGGGTAAAGGACAAGAAACAGTTTGAAAAGCCTATGCTCACTTACTGTCAGAGCTAGGCAGAGAGGGAGAAAAAGTTTTTTTGTTTTGTTTTTGTCTTCTTGGGGTCTGGGTTAAAAAACAGAGAAGTACACCACAATACAGATTTACAGGACAAATTAATTAAGCAATAAGTAATAAAGTCTAGAGAATAGATATATCAGGTTGCTAAACCTGTAGCCAGAACGTTGAGAAATTAAGAATGAAAATATCAAAACACTTAGCAGTATCATACTAGACTTACAACTATCCTTTGCCTAACATATCTCTTCTGTTCTCAAATCAGGTTTCTGCTCTCTTCATTGACTCCATTCTAATTGTTCATACTTTGACTTTGCCTCCTTACACACTCTGCTTCATGCTTCATCATTTCCAAACTCAACTACAGTAACTCTACACTTGTAGGACTCCCGAATTTTCAGCTAAAAAGACTTAGGGGCCATTTTACTAAGGCGAGTCCAACGCGGGTCCATTTGGAACTACTGCCCGGCTACTGTTTCTGGCTTTGTGAAAATTTTTATCATCTTCACTTGAAGAACGCTAATGCAATAAAATTCTAAATCATTATTACTTTTGTAGCAGACTAAAAAAAATTGGCACCTTCTTATGTTGATCATTTCTCATCTTCATATGAATATCTGAACTTAACAATCCTGAAGCAACCCCTTTTCATTAAATCACTAATATAAAACTAGAGAGGCCAAAACTGAAAAGCACTTAAGTGGCAGGCAGTGGTACTGGGTGTTTAAGGGTTTTTTAAAAAATATTTGCAGGGGATAGATGGAGAATTTTGGATTCTATAAAAGGGTGTTTAAATGTATAGAATACTTATATACAAATGCTAAACACTATTCTATAATTTCAGAGTGCAAATTTCTTAGTGCATAAATGCAACAGGGGTGTTCACAGGGGGGAAGCATGGGCAGGTCCAACATTAACACCTATGACCCACAGAATACTGAAATTATGTGCAGAAGTGCCACAGTTAGGCGTGCCCACATAAGCCAGCCACAGATCTGGGCACATAGGGCTAGATTCAGTAAATGGCACCCAAAATTAAGCACTTAAAATCCATGCTAGGCTAGTACTCTGTAAAGGGCACTCTACTGACAGCACCCTTTACAGAATACTGGTTTAGTGCATTTTTCGCACCTAACTTTGGGCACGAGCCCTTACTCCTGTTAAAAGCTGATGTAAAGACTCACGCTCAACTGATGGAAGTTAGATGCGCAAATCCAGTATTCTATAACAATGTACCTAATTTTTAGGAATGTCCCTGACCCACCCATGGTCACACCCCCTTTTGAACTGCACACTATGAAATGCAGGCACGCATGTTATAGACTAGAGCAGTGGTTCCAAAACCTGGTCCTGGAGGCTCCCCCAGCAAGTCAAGTTTTCAGGATACCCACAATGAATATTCATGAGAGATTTGCATGCATTACCTTCACTGTTTGCAAATCTCACTCATGAATATTCATTATGGGTATCCTGAAAACCTGACTGGCTGGGGTGCCTCCAGGACCAGGTTTGGGAACCACTGGACTAGAGCTTGGGGATATCCATGGCACGTTGCTGTGGACTTAAACTAGTATTCTATATAAATATCTACATGCATAAGTGTTCTTAGGCTCACAGCTTGTGCAACGTGGGCACCTAAATTGTGGCACCCAGTTATAGAGATGCCCCTATATGTCCCAAATTATCCATCTGACAAGGAAGCAGGAAATGTCTAGGTAGGCCACACAAATAGTAGGTATGACTTTGAATGTTCGATTTTGATGCTAGAAGTTATACATGGATATTCAATGGTGCTACCTAAACGGATAGCATCGCTGAATATGCATACAATTAGAAACATCTGAATTAGATGCTTCAAATTATATGATTTATGAATCTAAAGAGTCACAGAAATTAAGAAACTTCACCATACCTGACTTGAAAATTACATGTAACTTACCTGTCCTCAAATTCTGGTTTACTGGGAGACTGGTGAGGAGTATAGTAGCTAGTTCGAATGGTCTCTTCCTGGCTGCTAATGGTTTCATATTGACTTTGAGAATGAGCCAGTATGCTGCCCGGAGTTTGGTAGAGCGCTGAGCTCCAGACAGGGCTTGTAACCTCAGTTGGTGTGGCAATTAAATCTTCTTCGCCAGTTCCACTACTGTCACTGTAGCTGTCTCTCCTAGAGGGGGATTTCATCCGCTTTTTGTTCTTATCGGTGACATCATCATTTCACTTGGGCTCTCCTCCTCTGATCCTCTTGCAGTGAATGAACAGGTCTCACACTTTTGAAATTGATTTCTGGAAGTGGTTTCGTGGGGGAATTCAAGGGACTCTGCACCAAAAGACATGTGTTATCTTTAAAAAGTATGATATCCATTCAGCATACTTAAATATGACTGAAATAAAATTAAACATAAAAAATTATAGACCTCATTTTATCATTCGTTGCAATCATATCTGTACAATACTTGTATGACTTTAATGTCTTAATTTTATTGTTGTTTTTGATTTTTGCATATTTTTTTTAATTACTTGTTCACAACCTGAAGTGTTTTTTTGGAAAGAGGATTCTACAAATTTAAGCATTTTAATAAAAATAGATCAATCTTATATGGAGGTAGTGAGTGAATTATCTGGAAACCAAATACAGGCACAGCAAACAGGAAGAATCTCTACTGGACAGAAGCACAAACAGAAGAAAGTAGAGGCTGGCCAAAAAGATGATCCAACACAGGAGATGTAGCTTAATATCACTTTATTCACAGTACCAATAGAAAGACCCGACGCGGTCTGTATTTCAGCGGCACAACCCGCCTGCCTCAGGGGTCACAAACAAACCCTATAGGCAATGAAGGGGTATAAAACACTGGTACAATGAACTCTTGTGAAACACAGGAAAGAAAGGAGATGACCTGGCCAAACAGAGCAGCCAAAAGGCAGTTACTTTGCTACATGAAAAAAAAAAAAAAAAGAGTTTGATGGTGACTCGTGAGGCAAGTGGGTTGAGTTAAAATGACCCATAAGGCAGGCGGGTTGAGCTAAAATGACCTATGTTCATATCAGATGTTAACAGAGCTGAATCATGACTTAAACCCATGAACATCTGACTCCTAGTACTAAGCTCTAACCATCCTCTTTAAAGGTGAAAACGTGTACATACATGGGGTTATCTTATAAACTGTTTATGTGCAGGAAATTGCTCTTTTAAAATTGTATCGAGGTTATACATGCATAAAAGCATGAGTGGTGATAATAATGTGCATACTTTTATTCAGACGACATGTAGGAGTTCTAAATGTAAGTGTTTGGGAGCACTGGGGAGGGATGGGGGAAATGTGAGGTACATATGAACACTCAGTGCTGTGGAGTGTGTACACCACCCCTTAGACTCAGACTCCTCTATTTTTCTACTGTCTGACTCCGACTGTTATTAGGCTTTATATTTTTTGTTCTGGATCTAAAGTACCTGGTAAATATAACTTTAGGTCTAGGACAAATATATGCTAAATTTACCATATATTATATTGTCATAAGTTTTTATTTTGAAGCTGGAGTTGAAGTCAGTACATTTTTACCAACTCCAATCCAACTCCACCCACAATTGCTTCCAACTCTGACTCCACAGCTCTGGTCACGACTACCTCAGAGCAAGTGTAACTTTGTTATGTGAGTTTATATGCATTGTTGGGAATTGATCAACGAAAGTACTTTATAAAAGGGACATATGCTTCATAAGACAGGAATAAATAGGCTAAATTCTAAATGCACCCCAATTATGTATTTAATAACTTACTTATTGTATCAGCTACTACCTATAGGCTCTCTTGAAGCTAAAGATCTCTGGCAGAAAAGTTCAAAGAAAGTTCAAAGAGCTGGTACATCACCTGCTCAATTATACAAGATAATTGCTGGCAGATAGTTATATGTAGTTTTGGAGTAAATATTCAGCTGGCAGTGGTCAGCTCATTTTTGGCAGCCAGTGGTGTTATGTCTGGATATTCAATGCCTAAGCAAAACTGGATAAAGCTAGGACTGTGTTTTGTGAAGCCCAATTTGTCCTGTTAACTTAGGCAGTTAAGGGCTGAATTATCACCACTTAACTACATAATTGTGACTCCGCCCCCAGACCAGTTACTTTGTGTTTGGCAGTTAGTACTAACTAGTTAAGAGGCTCTTTTACTAAGCTGCAGTAAAAAGTGGCCTGCGGTAGTCTGGGCATGTGAATTTGGTGCGCGCTAGGCTATTTTTTTTTTTACTGCGGCTGGGAAAAGGTTTTTTTTTTGGTAAGCTGGTAAATGGCTGTGCACTAAAATTAAAAGTAGCATGTGGCTGTTTACTGTCTGAGTATTTACTGCCACACACTGACCTAGCGGTAAGGGCTCAAGCATTACTCATGTGGTAATCAGTTAGTGCGTGCTAATGTGGCCATGCTGCCAATTACCTCCAGGGACGCCCCCCCCCCCCCATGGTAGGAATTAGAAAAATATTTTCTACCGTGGGAAATAGCGCGCACTAACTTCGAAATTACCACCAGGTGCCCGCGCTACCCAGGCGGTAGTGTCGATGTGGCATGTGCTACTCGTGCGATAGTCCTACTGCAGCTTAGTAAAAGGGTCGCTAAGTGATTAATTGGCCAGGAGCTTCTGCTGCTCAGTTAAACTGCTTTTGAATAAAAATAAATAAATACATGTGTGCGAAGGCCACGTAGGTGCTTATTTTATAAAGGCACATGGCCCATTACAGGTATGTATCTTTATAAAAATACTAAGGGTAAACTAGATTGTGCCTAGATTGAAGCTGTGAATATTTATGTCTGCTAGGGAGCAGTCGTAAATGTTTGCACATAAAGTATGTGTGTACATACATATTTCATGAAGTACATGTGTAAATTGTGACTTTTATAAACTTCTATCTATACTGGATGAAGGCTGTGTGGACACTGACTATTCTGGTTTATGTAGATTATAGGGGACAAAAAGTTGAGACATTCGATAAGATGCAGTAGCTTTTAAGTAACAAAACAAAGTTGTATGACGATCCAAAGAATGCAATTCCATTCAGCTTCTGTTAAATACAGTTTTTGAAAGATCATCAGCAGAACAATGGATCGATTGATATGAAAGTCAGAGACAACTTTGGGAAGAAATTTGGGATGCATACAAAGAATGACTTTGTTGTGAGCAGACTGAGTGGTATGGATTACAGTGGACTAATGCTTGTAGTTCACTAATCCCTTCCAGATGATGTGATTACTGTAAGAAAAAAAAGTTTAGCACATAAGATATTTGAGGGATGCTAGTCCCAAGGGAGCTTGAAGAAACTGAGCAAGAACAACACTGAGGTCCCAAGTAGTTACTGGTTTACAGAATAGAGGTTTAACATGTAAAAAAGTTCTTTCACGAATCAAGAGACCAAAATATGGAGAGAAATGGTTTTTCTCCGTTTTGTCATAATAAGCAGGTAAGGTAGCAAGACAGTGAACTGAAATGGTTTGAAGACCTGAATTGGACAAATGGAGGTAGTCTAAGGCCTGTGGTATAGGGGAATAAGCATGATTTATGATACTTCTTTTGACCCAGAAAGAAAACGTTCTTCACTTGGAACTGTAAGACATTTTAGTGGAACACTTTATTGATGCAAAAATGATAACCTGTATACCTTGGGTCACTGGAAGGTAAGCAATCATTAGCCTTCAGTATCCAAACTGCGAGGTGCAGGGATTGCAGGCTGTGGTGAAGAAGTTGGCCATAGCTGTGTGTGAGAAGAAAAAGATGATTTCCCAGTGGAACTGGTTGACATACAGCTAGCAACAGGTGTAGGAATGGAGAAAACCATACCTGTCTGGGCTAGCTAGGGCAATAAGAATGACATGAGCCATGTCTCACATTATTATCTGAAGGATATGGAAGATAAGTGGAATGGGTGGGAATGCATACATGAGATTTTGTCCCCAGTTTAGAGCAAAAGCATCATAGAACAGAAGAGAGGGCTTCTTGTTGTCTTGAGAAGCAGAGAAATCAACCTTTGGAGTCTCCTATTTAAAGAACAGAGAATAGAGCTCTGACTGGTTCTTGGACATTCGTGTGGGTCTGCTGACTGAGGGAATCTACTAGATAATTTACCTTGTCTGGAACATATATAGCTTGAAGTGTGATTCTTAGGGAACAGGCATAATTTCATATGGCTAGAGCTTCCTGACAAAGAGAATATAACCTTGACCTTCCTTGTTTGTTGAGGTAGCAGCCAAGCTATTCTTTGTGCTGAGATAGCTACTACTGAAGATTAAAAAAAACAATCACCACAGGTAACTTTAGCCAGAAGAAATACATATTCTTGGATGGAGGCGACAACAGAAGACTGTTTTATCAAGATGTGGTGAAAATGAAGCATCTGGATCTGAAGAGTGAGGATCTTTAGTGTGATCAAACTCTGGTAAGTCTTCCTACCTACAATATCTAGAATTCTAAGATCCTTGCCAGGAGGCATACTGGTGTTGGGTCTGGCTGTTTTGGGTTTTTTGATGGAAGATTCAGAGACTACAGACTGTTAAGGAAGCTTGAGTATCATGGCCAACAGCAGAGAAGATTTTATATTTCAATTCTAATCATTCATTCATTCATTCATTCATTCACAGACTGCTTGTACTGACAAAAGTGGCTTCTAGATCTCAACATGCAAATCTAGCAAACCATGGTCAACAGGCAGACATAGGGATTCCTTAGGCAATTTCATAACCTTCAGGATAGATTGAAAATCACTCTGAGCTTGTGGGGTTTTTGTAGGAATTACAGACAGAGATTTTTATTAGGTTCAGGAGAAATTTTGGTTAAGAAGAATCCTCCTGCTGACCGGGAGGCTTGTGTTCAGGAACAGGAATAAGCTGGGAAAGATTATGGAGGTATTGGGGAATTACTGTACATAGATATGGAGAACCTGTGGTAGATGTTTCATCATCCAGGCCTCTAAGTGTAGTGACTAGATCCAGTGAAGACCAAACATCGTCCTCAGAGGGAGAAGATGGTCTTAAGGAACAGAGACCTCTTCATAGTAATCTTCTGCAGATAAATGATATGTGGAATCCTATCCCAAAGTACTAGGAGTTGCACAGTGCCTTAAGCCAAAAGTAAGGCTGAACTTACCTTTAAAAAGTTTTGCAACAGCTGCAGAATGGCTGAGTTAGCATTGTAATTAATATGGAGAGCAGATGGTACTGAGATGAAAAAGTATGCTAAGGGGAAAGTACAAAAACTAGTCCAATACACCATCACAAATTCAAAATATATCAATATATGAATCTATTGTTTTCATATGACAACAAAGAACAAATAACCTTTAAAAATATATAATGCACAGAAAATTTAAATATAGGAGAGCCCTCAGAATATAATATCCCACATTGTGCAGCTAGCATTCTCAAGCTGCAATTGCTCAAGTTGTCATTGTTTTTCTCTTTCATCAGGAAACTCCCCTCGCACACAACTACCTAATGTGCTCAATCTTCATATATCTTTTATATTCATAACTGTGCAAAAAATCTTAAACATTCTAATATGGTCCCCGTTGTATTTTATAAATTTCAATCCAAAATTTGTTTTTAGAAATGTACTTATCTGGAGTTCATATAAAGTGCCACACTTAATTTAAACAGGCTTGCTTAACAAACACATAGCACCTCCTGATGCCCCACACCGTGAGTTTCGTCAGCAGACTGCCTCAGAGACTTGGGTGAGCTCAGATAGAGAAATTATGTCTAGCAATAGCTCCCAACTTTTCATGAAGACTTTTCATGAATTTGTGATGGTGTATTGGACTGGGTTTTGTGTTAGGTTTCAACAGTGTGCCAGTTCTTTTGGGATTTTTTTTGTGTTTATAAGGGGAAAGTACAGGCATAGGCTCAATAAAGAACATGTCTACTGCAAATGTTTTTTTCCTGAGGAATCACAGGTCTCTTAATAGCTCATGAGGGAATTACACAAGGAGACAGAGATTTACTTACAGTCTTTGTAGAATGTTTGTTATCAGAACAGTGACTGGCTATAGGTAGCCCATCACGCTGAGGAAAACTGTGTGCAGTGACCTTTATGAGCTCAGTATCTTTCATTTTCAGTTTCTTTTTAATGGCTTTGTCCTCTGAAAGAGGAACAAAAAGGGACCTAGAGTAACTGATTGGGTTAAAAATTGATTGAATGGAAGGAGACAGAGGGTAGTGGTAAATGGAGCTCGCTCTGAAAAGGATGTCGTCAGTGGAGTACCACAGGGATCGGTCCTAGGGCCGGCTCTTTTTAATGTCTTTGTAAGTGATATTGCGGAAGGGTTGTCTGGTACGGTTTGTCTCTTTGCAGATGATACCAAACTCTGCAACAGGGTGGACACCCTGGACAGCGTGAATGACATGAGGAAGGACCTCGTGAAGCTGGACGAATGGACCGATATTTGGCAACTAAGGTTTAATCCCAAAAAATGCAGGGTCATGCACTTGGGTCGCAAGAATCTGAGGGAACGGTACAGTATAGGGAGTGAAGTGCTTCAGTGTACGAAGGAAGAGCGGGACTTGGGAGTGATTGTGTCTGATGACCTTAAAGCTTCCAAACAGGTAGAAAAAGCGATGGTCAAAGCAAGAAGGATGCTTGGGTGCATAAAGAGAGGCATGACCAGCAGGAAAAAGGAGGTGATAGTGCCATTGTATAAGTCTCTAGTGAGGCCCCATTTGGAGTACTGCATACAGTTCTGGAGACCGCACCTACAAAAAGATATAAGCAGGATGGAGTCGGTCAGAGGGCGGCTACAAAATTTGTAAGCAGTCTTGAACGCAAAAATTATAGTGATAGGCTTATGAACCTCAACATATATACGCTGGAAGAGAGAAGAAAGAGAGGAGATGTGATAGAGACGTTTACATATCTCAAAAGCATTTGTGTAAAGGAAGACAGCCCTTTTCAACTGAAGGAGAGCTCTAGAATGAGGGGGCATATGGCAAAGCTAAGAGGGAATAGGCTTAGGAGTAATCTAAGGAAGTACTATTTCACAGAAAGGGTGGTGGAGGCGTGGAATGGCCTCCCGGTGGAGGTTGTGGAGTCTAGGACTGTTCCAGAATTTAAAAAGGCATGAGATAAGCATGTGGGATCGCTTAGGAAAAGGAAGAATTAGGGGTTACAGAGGATGGGCAGACTGGATGGGTCATACGGCCTTTATCTGCCATCATGTTTCTATGTTTCTAGGTGTAAACGCATGATCTCTGATATCTGAGCTGCTAGTTCAATGTGCCTTCTTTGTCATTGATGTAGAAAACTCCCAAATGACTAGGCAATTTTTATTTCTTTTTACGTGCTACCCCAGAAGTTCTGCTTGCTGAGGTGGAGAGAGGTGAAATAAGGCAAACTATATCTTTGTCTGCAAGTGCCTCAATTGGCCCTTTAGGGAATGCGGAAGTGGGGCAACCGTGAGCACAGAAAACAAGGCAACAGGTAAATTCTCTCTTTTTACAAAACAATAATGTGTAGTGCTTCTGAAAGGAGAGAAGAGCGCTATACAACTGCTTGCTCTGACAGAAAGAACAAGACTGAGGCACAGTGGGGGTGGGGGGGGGGTGGGTAGGATTGAGCGGGAGTACCAGTGTGAGCTCAGAGACTTATAAAAAACAAAACAAAAGATCCCTAAGCTAGGAAGAGCAAATGGATCTGTCCAGAGGACTTCATCATCAAATGTGTCTACATATCCCCTGCTTCTCAACAGAGAACAAACATTTATATTCTCCTCTTGGAGCTTCTTTGTGATTCCTTTAAAATCCCTTCTCTTCTGCAAAATAATGGGAAACAAATGTGTGTAAATTTTGACTGTCTGTCAATCTCACTTTATCTGGTTCAATTTCCTAACCACTTGCAGGGCCCTCTCTGAGTATTCCCTGGAGGCTTGATCGAGTGTTGATTTTCAGCCCAAGCACTGATTTACACTGCAAAGCCCCTCTACAAATACTTCTAACCTTGTCCTCTGCTTCTTCAATCCAGTGTCACAGTCCACTCAAATTTGCCCTTAGCTGCTCCAGACCAGTATCAATGTCCTCTCATAGTCCTGCCATTTCAGCCTTTAATTCATTAAACATTGGTAGAGCTCCACTTGGCTGGGCACCTGGTCACCCTCTTCTTCATACTCATGCACTCTTCCCTGCAAGCTCACTTCCCTATCCTCCTCACTCTGATCTCTCACCATCTTGGAAGCCACTTTCACTGGGTAGTCAGCGCTGCTACAGGCAAAGGCTTTTAAATCAACTACTTTCTTCTTCCCAGCCATTCTCAGAGCACTGGGATCATTCACACTACTTCTCTTTACTTCTTCACCCACTAAGGACCCAAAATGCTACTCTTTTCATTGTTTTCAACCAGGTTTTTGATGGAGCACTGTGCCTACATCTCTGTCAACGTCGATGACTCTACTTCCTCCCTCACAAACTGTAGCTTCATTCCTGCTCCTTCCAAACGCCACTCCTGAATACATTATATATGGGTGATGTGAAAGTACAAAACTTCTTATCACCTCATGTGCTTTTACATGCGTAACCCTTGGGGCAGTTTTATAAAAGCCTTTTCACGTGCTAAAAACTCTTTATAAAATTCTCTCTTAAGTATATAGAGTTTGTAAACTTACCATTAGTGAATGTAAACTTACCATTAGCGAAGGGCTGATATCTGGTAGGACTCCAGGAGGAGGTCTGCACAGAAGTAAAGTAACATCTGGGGAGGTTCCTCTAAGTGCTGAGATTACCTCCTGAAGAGGAAAAACATTTGGTCAATTATTTGACTCTAAGGAGGTAATTTCATTACAGGTCACCTAAATGAAATGTCCAAAATGATGCCTATTTTATGCCTGTTTTGTAAAGGCAATATATGTTTCCAATGTACCTTTATAACTAGGCTCCTACAACACAACCTTCAGTAGTTAAATTATCTCACACAAATGTACACCTGCAAGAAAGGTGTAAATGTGTGAACATCCTCTATGTGTGTACATGCATAGTTTATGTTTCAATCATTTTTATTAATAACTTCCAATATGCCAAACAGACAACATAACCGAAAGATAAGTACAGAATGGCAGTTCCAACAAACCGAGCTAAGCATAACTCCCACCCCATCCCACCCCTTCTCATAGTCCGTGCATCCAGCTATTACAGGAAATCGACATATATTCTACTAGAACAGTACACTCAAAGATTTAATAATTGATTGCGAGCTCTCAATGTCAGTGTCCCCCAGAATGGTTCCCATATAGACTGGAATTGGCAACCAGTAGCATGTGCAAAGTCTCGAACCCCCAAACGTTCCATCTGTAGTTGAATTAGCATCAGTGATCTCCAATAAGGTGGGGGCCAGAAGTATCGAACCAGGAGATGAGGATACTCTTTATAGTCAATAAAACCGTTTTCTTCAGGAACAATCTAAAACCTCAAGGATAAGGCGTTCCTTCTTGGTGGACCCCAAACAGCAACAAAGGATCTCTTGTAAGAGTACATTTCCAAATACAGTCATCAAACTGAAACAGCCATGCCCAAAATTGCTGCACAGTTGACACAATGCCAGAACGTGTCCCAGTGTAGCATCTCTGTTTTGACATTTAGGACAGAGAACTGCTGCACTCACACCTGCTTGCTGAGCTCTATGGGGTGACACAAATAGACGAAGTGCAAATTTGTATAGAGTTTCCTGAAGATGTATGTTGATTGTGTAGTTTCGTAGGTCTAAAAGACCACAGTTGTTGTTCCGAGAGGCGACAACCTAGGTCTACCAACTATTGTGTGGAGATGTGCACATAATTCAACTCCTCGGTCATTTCTTGCAGAAATTTGTGATGAAAAGATAAGGGAACTTTAAGCTGGGCTTCCAATGAGAGCGCCTCTGCCAGCAGATCTTGGACATCCTCAGTCTAATCCATGCAGATAATCCTCTCCTCTCTTTTAACATGGCTGCCGAGACTTCCAGCGGCGGCCTTGCAAGACTGCTGGAAGTCTTGGCAGCCATGTTAAAAAAGCAGAGAGGAGAGGATCAGCACTGTGGTACAGGGCAGGAAAGAGTGTGGATCTTTCCTGCCCCAAAGAAGCGATTAGACCACCAGGCTGCCTCGAGCTATGTGCCGGGAGGGCACCCAGGATCAGAAGGGAGGTGGATGGATGGAGTCAGAAGGTAAAAGGGTGAGTCTGTTTCTCCTTCCTTATGCTGCTGTCATCGCCATACACTCAAAAGAAAGCAAGTGAACCTATGAGCTGCTGCATCCACATTGTCGTTCTTTGTTGGTGCCATTTTTATTTAATCTCCCTTATATTTTTAAACATGCCGGCTTGTGCAACATACAGATGCACGTAAAGGAAGTATAATGATGGAATAACTTTTCATAGAGTAGTAATTTGTTATAAATTGTAATCAGTGTGTTATTTGGAGGGGCTGGTTAAATGGACACCCTAGCATGTGGTATATTCGTGCAGATATTTGTTTCTCAACGTTCAGTTTCTATCTATCTATTTACTTATTTGTGACATTTGTATCTCACATTAAACATGAATTAAGTTGAAACCTGGGGGAATTTAAAATATTTTTCCCCTGTGCCTACATCAAAAGAAAAAGATGGCATGTGGGAACTTTCTCCATTTGTTTTGTGAATTGTATTGGTATATTATAAAAATGCACTTGCCGTTTTTACTACTACTTTTTAACAAAAAGGTATTGAATAAGTAGAGAAGGGTTTCCTTCATGCAGAAGTTTTGTCCAGCATCAGTCTAAAAGAGCCAACATTGTCCAGTTCAGAACACTATTAGTTGCCAAGTTTATATAAAGTTAATTATGTTCAGCAGAAAATAAATCTGTTGCCTCAGCCTGCTTGCTATGTGAATACTGCATCAAATATTACATATTAAGGGCATTTGCTTTAAACTTTGTTTTAATTCATTTATTCAGTCCTTACAAGTACATGGTTTTGCTTTTTAATCCCAAAGGTGAATCCTAAGGGAGGTTGAACAATTAGATATAAACTGTGTTGTTTCTGACTTTACTTGTTTTGCAATTTGGAGTGCTTTGGGTCCTGTGCTGATCTGTACATCTGCTGTCTTAGAGTACGGAAGAAAATGATGTATGTTACTTTTACTAGTATTTTTACTGCTTATAGAATCTGGCTTTCTTGGGAGGGGGGGGGGGGGGTCAAGGTGACTGCGGCATGACAAGGGCTTGGCGGGCTGGGAGCTGGGATGGAGATTACTTGTGGCAGGGATGGGTTAGATTCCCACGGGGATGTGCGGGGGAAGGTTAAATTCCCCACAAGGATGGACTGGGATGGGTTAGATTCCAGCAGGGATGGGTTGGATTTCTGTTCCCATGCAACTCTCTACTCCACACTTCATCCATGAGGTGAAAAAGTTGTGCCCCATTGCCCGAGGGAAAAGCAGGATTATTGCTGAGTGAGAAATAGGAGGTCACAGCTGCAGAAAAGTGGTGTCGTCGGCATAACCATCTTCACGTTTGCCGGCCAGTTCTCAATAAAGGGTAAATTTTGAAGGTCCCCACGGGCACAGCACCCCCAGTATGCAGCACTACACTGAAGGTTGAAGATGAGGCAAAAGTTGAGTTTCCAAAGACATGACAGAAAATGTAGATGTTCCATGGTACCATTCAGGTGCTGTATGTCACTAGCCACATTAAGATAACGAAAATTAAGCAACCCCATGCCCCCATAAGACTTTGGGGTCTGCAGGATCCTCAGCAGCAATATGGATCATCGACCTTGCCATAAGAAGCCCTGCACAGCATTATTTAATGTCTTCTCATCTCTCATAGGAAGGAACACAGGATAACATCTGAAAGAAATACAACCACTTGGGTGCAATTAACATATTCAAGAGGTGAATCCATCCCCATAGGGACAAAGGGTATGCCTTCCAAATCTGGAGTTTTCCCAGTGTGTCCTCCAAAAGAGGGCAGAAATGTATGGTATATAGCCTAGTCACATCACGAGGGATTTGTACCCCAAGATATTTTACTTGATCCACTGCCCAAGCAAATCGGAAAGTGCCTTTCCAGTTCATCTGAACATCTTGTTGCAAAGGAAATGCCACAGATTTCTGGTAATTTAATGTAAACCCTGAGAAAGAGCCAAATGTAATTACCTGTAACAAATTGGGCACTGCCTCCTCTGGCAGAGTCAATAAAAGCATCAGATTATCCACATAAGCTAAAGTTTTAATTACTGTGCCATGTAGTATAATCCAAGGGATTTCCTCTGACCTCTCAATAATACGTATCAAGGGCTCCAGTGAGATACTACTACTTATCATTTCTATAGTGCTACAAGGCATACACAGTGCTGTAACCATACACAAACAAGACAGTCCCTGCTCAAAGAGCTTACAATCTAGATAAGACAGGTAGACAGACAGACAGAACAATTAAGGGTAAGGGAATAAAGAGGAGGATAAAAGGACAGGGCAAGTGAGTAGTGGTTAGGAGTCAAAAGCAGTGGTAAACAGGTGGGCTTTAAGTTTGGACTTGAAAACGGCCAAAGACGGGGCTAGACGTACAGGCTCGGGAAGTCTATTCCAGGCGTGAGGTGCAGCAAGATAAAAGGAACAGAGTCTGGAATTAGCAGTAGAGGAGAAGGGAACAGATAAGAGAGACGTATCTACAGAACGGAGTACCCGAGGGGGGGTGTAGGGAGAGACAAGAGTGGAGAGGTACTGGGGAGCGGCAGATGAATGCACTTATAGGTCAATAAGAGAAGTTTGAATTGGAAATGGATAGGGAGCCAGTGGAGTGACTTAAGGAAAGGGCTAATGTGAGCATAGCGACTTTGGCGGAAAATGAGTCGCGAAGCAGAGTTTTGGACTGATTGAAGAGGAGAGAGATGGCTAAGAGGGAGGCCGGTGAGAAGCAGGTTGCAATAATCAATATGGGAGGTGATAAGAATGTGGATAATGGTTCTGCTAGAGTGCTCAGAGATGAAGGGACAGATTTTGCTGATGTTATAGAGAAAGAAACGACAGATTTTGGAAATCTGCTGAATGTGAGCAGAGAAGGAGAGAGAAGAGTCAAAGATGACCCCAAGGTTAAGAGCTGATGAGACAGGAAGAATGAGAGTACCATCCACAGAAATAGAGAAAGGGGGGAAAGGAGTGGTAGGTTTAGGGGGAAAGATGAGAAGCTCGGTTTTGGCCATGTTAAGTTTCATAATAAAAAGAAGGGGCGACAGAGGGCATTACTGTCTTGTGCCTCGCTCAATCCCAAATGGCACAGTTTGCTCTCCATTAACCATTAGTTTAGCCAATAGTGAATTATATAAAGCATGTATTGCCTGCAAGAACCAGCCCGTGATTCCCTCCCTCTCTAACACTGTAAACAGATATTTCCAATCCATCTTATCAAAGGCTTTCTCAGCACCTAAGCCGAGGGCCAATGCAGGGAGGGTCTGCCATTGACAATACCTAATTGCCAACAGCATTTTCCGCACATTTATTACTGATTGACACTCCTGTATAAACCTTGTTTGCGTATCACTGATTAAAAGTGGCATATATTTAACTAAGCGGGTAGCCAAAATCTTAGATAAAATTTTAATATCAACATTGATCAGTGAGATGGGCCTGTATGAATTTGGCAAGTCTACTAGTTTGCCTGGTTTAGGTATTAGTGTGATCAATGCTATGTTTTCATGTTGCGGGAAAGCACCAGTAGCCACTACCTCAGCATAGTAGTTCAACAATGGTTTGATTAATGGGAACTGGAGCATTTTGTAAAATTCCCCACAGTAACCATCCTCACCAGGGGCAGTATATGTTTTCAAAGTTTTTATAGCTTGCTGCAATTCTTTACGGGTTCATTCAGTGCCCGTATGGCCTCCGGTGATAAAGAAGGAAGTTGGGCCTTGTTTAAAAAAGAACAACAATTTGCATTGACCAAGGATGATCTGAGTATAAAATCTTAAAATGGTCTACAAATAGCCGCGTTATCTGATCTGGGCGAGTCGTAGTTGAATCTTTTAACAATGGAATAGCTCTGGTGCCTCCCCAGGCTTTACCATATGCGCTAGCATTTTCCCTGACTTGTTACCAAATCTATGCAGTTCATATTTCCCATATATAAGCCCTCGACAAGTATGCTTGTGGATTATAGTATTTAAAGTGGTTTGTAGTGTAAGAGTTCTTTTGTCCGGGGTGTGGGAGTGTGTGCATATTGATGCTTAAGTTTTTGTAACTGTTTTTCTTTATGGACTATGCTTGATGCGATAATCTTATTCCGATGGCCAACATATGCTATAATATCACCCCTAAGGACCACTTTTGCTGTGCTCCAAAATAACAGAGGTTGAGACTTATGCTGCACATTATGAGCCTCAAATGTTGTCCATTTATCCGTTAGGTACTTAAGAAATTTAGTATTATCAGCCAAATAACTTGGAAAGCGCCATCCTCCACCCAAACCTGTCGCACACTGGAAGTGCCATAGTTACCCAAAGAAATGATTGGGTATTTCAGCTGGTCCTATCACTGCTGCCCGGATGGAGAAAAATGCAGAGGAGACCATAATGTAATCTAAATGGGCGGCAGTATTGTGTGCCCGGGACATATGGGTGAAGTCCTTATCATTAGGGTGGAGCAAGCACCATAGGTCTACTAAGTTAAGTGCCAGGACAAAATTGTGTAAGACCTTGCGCTTCACAGTACCGGTACCTGAGGTTAAAGGGTCACCTGATTTGTCTAGGATGGGATCATATACCACATTCATATCTCCAGCAATCACCAGCCCCTTTTCTTTACAAGGCAACAATTTAGCAAGTAAGGCAGGATAGAAACCAGCATCAAAAGGAGTTGGGGCATATACCGAAAGTAGATAAAATTCTTTCCAGTGAACCCATACCTTCAAAAATATATATCGCCCGGGGGGGGGGGGGGGGGGGGGCTAAAAATTAAGTCAGCCTTGTATGCTAATGATTTATGAAACAAAATGGCTACCCCACTATGCCTACCACCAGTAGAGGCATAAAATACTGCACCCACCCACTGTCTCCTGAGTTTTTCATGTTCCTCATCAGTAAGTCACATTTCCTGCAGGCAAACTATGTAGTGCAGTCAAGATTTTGCTACGCTTAACAGGGGAAGTAATCCCTCTCACATTCCAAGTCCGCAGTCGACAATCAGACACCATGACCGATCATGAAAAGGCCAGGAGAAAAAAAGAATACCACTGAGGCACATTGTGAAAATCTAAGGCACCCAGCCTCACCGCAGATACAAAAAAAAATCCATGAAGGAGCTCACAGAAGATCCAGTCAATCTGATCCCAAGGAGGCAGTGCCAGCCAAAAGCAATATACAAAAGATGCACGGACCAAACCACCCTATCCACTAATACCCCAAAACAATCTCAGAGCAACAACCCTTCTCCCCCACACCCACACCGCCCCTCCCCTTCTCGCCAGCCCAAATACCCAAGCAACCCTCAAAATTCACCACAATTCACTAAGGAAACTGTAGCAAAGGGAGATCTTTCAAATGTTTAGGATCCCCCTTCCCCCACACAGAGCGAACATACCAAAGAAATACATTTATTAAATGCTCCCCCGTACACAAACTGGCAAAAAAAATGATAAACCGGCTCATTTTCGAAAGAGATGGACATTCATCTTTTGACATAAATCGGCACTTGGACAACCATCTCTCACAGACGTCCAAATCGGTATAATCAAAACCCGATTTTGGATGTCTCTGGAAAAAGTCCATCGCTAGGACGTCCAAATCTCAAGGGGGCATATTGGAGGCATGGTGAAGGCGGGATGGGCGTGCCTAACACTTGGATGTCTTTGACTCATAATCGAAAAAAACAAGGACATCCTTGATGAACACTTGGACATTTTCACTCGGACATGTTTTTTTAACGAATAAGGCACAAAAAAGTGCCGGAAATGACCAGATGACCACCGGACAGAAATGGGGATGACTACCCGTTACTCCCACAGTAGTTACTAACCCCCTCCCACCCTCCAAAAACATCATTAAAAATATTACGCGCCAGCCTCTAAGCCAGCCTCATATGTCATACTCGGGTCCCTGACAGTGCATGCAGGTCCCTGGAGCAGTTTTAGTGGGTGAGAAGTACAAAAAAGGACTATTAATTGGGGGGGGGGGGGGGAGCTGAGCTACAATCTGTCTGACTCCTTCAACGCATCACATGATCTCCTCACATGCATATTTTATAAAATACATGTGTGCACCACAATTCCATCCAAACCACTCCCATGAATGCCTTAAATTAGCCACTACAAGTGCACTTGTTACCCAGCTAAAAGTGCTGTTTGAAAAGTGTCCACAATGTATATAGGTAAAAGTAAGCACCTTAATCCATATAGTACTTACTTTTTATCTGTATTCTTGGAATGTTCCCAGGTGGAATTAGGCCAAGGTAGAGAACAACATGTATAGTTTTCCATTTTTCAATCCTATGTGTATTATTTTCCCCAGTAAAAATCAACTGCATGAAAAGGAGGTAAAAAATCTCTGCAGGTAATTTTCCCTCATGCAATTTTCAAAATGATACTGGTGCAAAATCCTGGGGAAAAGTACTTTCTGATTTTGTACCTGCTCATACGGTTTTATGTTTCAATGTTTTTTATTGATGACTTAACAACAGATATACAGTCAACAGGCTGTGTGGACAAAAATTTGCAGTCAATAAGACAAGACAACCCCCCCCCCCCCCCCCCCCAGAAACAATCATCTAATTTAAAAAACATATTCCTACATAACTCCAGATGATCCCTACCCCCATCCTCCCTAGCTTGTACAGCAACTTATCCGATGGAAGTGAAGATAAAACTGGTGCCACGGGTCAACTATGCAAGTAAACATATTCCTCCAGAAAACAAAAAAAGGAACATAATTACTGGAAGCTTCAAAAAGCAATGCTGTAGAAAAAGGGACATACAACCAGAAACATTCCCTCCATCCCATCCAACTCACTGAGACTGCTCCCACATCCTATAACAACAAATCCTCAATCCCCACCAAAATAGAGTCCCAGACACTGAGTTTGTTAAAGTCTCCTGGAACCTCCAAAGCATAGGGGGGCCCCAGACTGAATTTTCCATCCCTATACCTTCACCCTCTCTCCAGCACACTCCAACCCTACCATACTCACTAGGTCTCATCCACTGTCTTCTCAGGAATGTAATTTACTCAGCAAGTAACTACATCCTAATAGTGATAGCACTTGATGATAGGAATCCCAAATGAGCAAAAACCTCTGCATGCACTTATGAAAAGAGGAGATATCCTGAGCCTCCCAAAGAGCCAAAGCATGCACCTGGTTCCTCCAACCCCAAAAAGAAGGAGCATCCGTAGAGACCCAGATCTGTAGCATACTCTTGAGGGCCACCAGCCTCAACTTTTGAAATAAGAGAAGCTGTCCCCTCTCTCCCATGGCACCCACATCTACAATCCACAACAAATAGGCCTGTGGAGTCAGAGGAACCATCAGGTGCAAGGCAGAAGCAAAAAAAAAAAAAAGGCTCTATTCCCTTCAAAAGCTCCAAACCTTCAGACAACTCCAGGAGGAATGAAAAAATACATTTTCCTCTGTAGAGTATTTAAGACACTGTGTGTGACACTGTGCTGTAGGCACAAGCCGCACACGAAAAAGCTGCCATTGAGAAATATAAGCCCTGTGCAAAATTGTAAAAAAAGTTTCCTGAAGGACCATTGTCACCTCCATCTGTGGTGTCTTTTTCAAGGCTAAAAGCAGGTCCCAATCTCATGGGGAGGGGGGGGGGGGGGTCCCAAGGTCCTGTTCCAATCTAGCTCGCAGCTACCCAAAATCCTTCCCCACCACTCGCTCACTGAGTGCCCTGTGAAGGCCAGCAGCAGACAGCTGCTCCTAGATGGAGACAAAAAAGGTCTGTATACTTTCTCCCATCTGCACTCCCAGAGTTGCCCATGGTAGACTAGCATGATAGTGTTTTAGCTGGCAGTGAGTAATGTGGTTTCCCCACTCCCTAAAGTCCAAAGTGATAAGGTCATCCAATGGGTTCAACTCTCCTGCTGGAGCAAGTACATGCTCCAGAAGGATCAAACCCTGGGCTTCATACCAAGCAAATGCTCAGTTTTCTTTTCTAGGCAGAAAGGCTATATTGCCATGAAGGGATAGCTGATCCGTCACCGCTGGGTTCCCAGGTATTCTGTAAAGTACAGAGAAGTATATTCTGGCCCCAAGAATGGGGAAGCACCCGGTATGGAGCCTGTAATAAGGAAAGAAAATTGTAAGGTGAAAATTAAGCTCTCTCATAAAAAATAGGAGTATAGCCCTTGCTGCTTGAAAACCAGTCATATAAATGGTGTAATAGGCAGGCCTGATTATAAAGCCGAAGATTTGGGAGACCCAGACCCCCCGTGGCCCAATTACCCACCAACCAGTAATACTGGAGTTTGGTCTTCCACCAGCCCAACAAAATCTGGAAAGCAACCTAGAAAAACGAAGAAGATCCCTATGCAGTAATCTAAGGGGGAGAGTCTGAAGTAGGTAAGCCATTTAGGAAACAAAACCATCTTAATCAAAAATATCCGCCTATCAGGGACAAAGGCAAAGGATTCCAAGCCTCCAACTGGTGACGCGTCTCCTCCATGAGTTTGGGAATATTCACACGATACAGCTCACCAGTGCTCATCCCCAACTGTATACCAAGATACCGAAAGTCACTCTGCACCTATGGAAGAGGAAAATATCCCCCCCCCCCCCCAAAGCCACCTGTGTCGTCTGAGGACAACAATTCTGATGTCTGGAAATTAAAGCTAAAACCAGCAAAATCACCATTACTCAGAGAAATACTCCAACAAGGCAGCCAAGGTATTATATGGATCCAGTATGTGAACTAAAAGGTCATCTGCAAAAGCAGCCAATTTAAAACAATGGGCCCCTAGGTCCACCCCTCTAATCTCCAGGTTGGCATAAACATCTCGGATCAAGGGATCCAAAGTTAATCAAGAACGAAGAAAGCGGATATCCCTGACGAGTGCCACAGAGAATAGGGAAGGCCTATCATAAAATCCCATTGATCACTATTTTCATCCTAGAGTCAGTATACAAAAGTTTAACAAAATGGACGAAATGATCTCCAAAACCGTACCTTTGCAAAACAGGGAACAAAAAAATCCCATCTAACCCTGTTGAATGCTTTCTCAGCAAAGACACTCACTAATAAAGAAGGTAAAGCCTCTCTTTCCCGATGTTTCAAGGAAGCAAGTATACTGTGTACATTTTTAACAATAGAACGCTCCTTAACAAACCCTACCTGAGCCTTAGCCAATAGGGTGGGCAAGAGTCACGCCATCCTGTTGGCCAAAACTTTAGCCAGGGGTTTAGTCTCCACATTCAACAGGGAAATCGGCCGATAGGAATCCAGCAACAGCGGGTCTTTCCCTGGATTCTAAAGGAACAATGTGGGCCATATTCAGCTCACCTGGTAAATGATCTGAATAAAGAAGAGCGTTAAACATATCAGTCAATGGTTGAATTACCTCATCTCCCATCTATATATATAAAAGGCACTTTGAAGCCTCAAGCCGGAAACTTGAGGCGCCCGATATATCCGGTTTGGCCTGCAGGCTCCAGTCACTGTAGCTCCGCCCTCGCGTCAAAACGTGATGACGTTGAGGGCGGGGCGGCCCTCGCAACCACGTCACTGAGGGACGAAGGGACGAAGAGGAGAGGTGTGCAACTCGGAACGGAGGCACAGAGGGGGTGTCTGCAACTCGGGAGGGAGGACGGGGGGGGGGGGGGGGGGGGGATTACCCTGCTAGCGCCCGTTTCATTTTTGCCAGAAACGGGCATTTCTTACTAGCAATCTTATAAAATTCAACACAGTGTCCGTCAGATCTCGGCGCCTTAAGCAGCGGACACTGATTTATAGCCCAAACCACTTCTTCTGAGGAGACAGAAGCCCTCAGGGCCTCTCGCTCTTCTGGTGCCAAACAGCCCCTCCGATTTTAGATCCCCTTGTAAACCTTCATCTACTGGCATAGTGTAGAGTCTCTGCAAGTGAGCCCGAAGGCAATCCGTGATCTCCCGATTGGTATGAAGAAGCCCACCCCCCTGCGGTCCGTAGCGTATGAATTTGATGGGGACCAGTTGTACGAGACACTTATCATGCCAACAGGCTACTCCCCTTGTTCCCATGGCAGTAAAGACAATATTTATAGTATGCCAGAGATTTAGTCGTTCGTTGATATAAAAGCTCATTTAGCAAAGTTTGGAATTACAGTAAACGTTTATCCGCCCCCATTAGCTGTCTCACCATAGCGTTAGATGGCAAGATGAACCTGCCACTCCAACTGAACGATTTCACGATGCTGCGCTTTCCTCCTATGACTAACATAGCTGATAATCTCACCAAGCAACACAGTTTTTGCGGCTTCCCAATACAAAATTGGCTGGGCCACGTTATGCTGCTTATAATCTTTCCACTTTTGCAACAAAAAATCCTGGAATTGGCCATCCCATGTCAGCCAGAGAGGAAATCTCCACACAGAAGGGCTCCCCTGTTGAAGCCCAGGCATGATGTGAAATCTCACAAGGCCCTATTTCTACCCGCTGCACCCAAGTCAGTGTGTCTGATAGTAAAAGATAATCTTTGCGTGATTGGGACAAATGTGCTCCAGAAAGATGGGTATAATCATAGTCAAATGGATGCAACACGTGCTAAACATCAATAAGACTTAACATGTGACACAAGTAAGGCAGGACCCGATGTGAGAACAAGCATTCCTCCCAGGGATTATGAGACCTATCCAACTGCGGGTCCCAAACTGTATTAAAATCATAAACGTTATTCAAAACAATACACTGCCTGTGCATGGTGACCTTACAGATGACCACCCAGACCTCCACATCTGCATAAAGTAGTTGTAAATGGTCTAGAACCCACCTACGAAAAAGGATCGCTACCCACCCTCCCCTTTTGTTAATGGCAGAATATGCAACACAGTCTGCCATCCATCAACGCTTCAACTTGTAATGTTCAAGATCTGTCAAATGTGTTTCTTGTAATAATGCAGTATCTACACGGTGTCTCTGCAAGGCTTGCAAAATTTTAGACCGTTTAGAGATACCCCTTACATTCCAGATTACTATTTTAACCATTGTCACTCCAGTCTGCAGAATGTATTTCAAGAAACAAAACTGAAAAAAGAAAGGAGTGGAGGAGTGGCCTAGTGGTTAGGGTGGTGGACTTTGGTCCTGGGGAACTGAGGAACTGAGTTCGATTCCCAGCCCAGGCAGCTCCTTGTGACTTTGGGCAAGTCACTTAACCCTCCATTGCCTGGCGCATTGAGCCTGCCATGAGTAGGAAAAAGTGCGGGGTACAAATAAAAAAAAAAAAAGTAGGCTGTCCCAGCTGCCAGCCCACTTTAACAATATATGCAGCAGAAGAAAAATGCTCAAAGCAACATACAAAAAAGAAGGCACTACCTCATCGCCTAGGTATGGGCAACTTTTAGAGAGAAAGTATAAATTTGTAGGTATAAGTACCCAAAAACTGTGGACAGACGCTTCATCACATATTCAAAATATATGCATGGAAAACTTGTGACAAATGGTTGGGGGGAGGGGTGCCCGCACCCATTTGCACCTGTTCTTATGTACTTAAATATTAGCCTTGCTAAAACTTCTTAGATATAAAATATCAAGACATATTCAGGTGCTTAAGAACAGTGTTTCCATCAATTTAATCTGTTACTTCATTACGTGACTCCTCACTACTGCAGACATTTCATCATATATTCAAGCTAAATGCATTCAAATTATATGAATGGAAAATTAGCAGCAAATTGGGGTGGGTGGGGGTGAGGGATGCCGGTAATTGCAGCTTCTTTATGCAGATCTCCAAAGGAAACCAGACGTGACAGCACACATTGGCACCTGTTCTTTTGTGCCTAAATATGAACCTTGCTAAACATATACTGAAGCCATGCACCCCTGACACAGCTCTCCAAAATGCTACCTCATTTCCTTCCCTCATCCTATTTCCATCCTCCCCAACTCAACTGTGATATGTGCTACGTAATTGCCTACCGGTGATGAACTATCCCAGTTTTGACCTATCATCATTTTTGCACACGTTTTCAATGCTTATTCATTGTGCATTATGGGAGATATGCTATTTTAAATATAAACTAGTGAAAAAGGCCCGTTTCTGAAAGAAATGAAATGGGCGCTAGCAAGGTTTTCCTCGGAGTGTGTATGTTTGAGAGAGAGAGAGTGTGTGTGAGATTGAGTGTGTGAGAGAGAGTGAATGTGCGAGTGTGTGTGTGTGTCAGAGAGAGAGTGAGACTGGGTG
Source organism: Microcaecilia unicolor (assembly GCF_901765095.1). Lineage (NCBI taxonomy): Eukaryota > Metazoa > Chordata > Amphibia > Gymnophiona > Siphonopidae > Microcaecilia > Microcaecilia unicolor. The sequence continues at coordinate 397,075,073 of NC_044032.1, read as the reverse complement.
CGAGTGTGTCCGTGAGAGAGAGTGTGTGTGTGTGAGAATCAGAGTGTGTGCCAGGGGCCCCTCCCTCATCCATCCCAGTTCCAGGGTCCCCCCTCCATCCCTCCCTCCGAGTTCCAGGGTCCCTTCTAGTTTCAGGGTCTCCCCCCACCCTCCCTTAGAGTTTCAGGGTCCCCACCCTCCCAGTTCCAGGGTCACCTTCCCTCCCTCCAGTGGTGTGCCAGTAAATGTTTAACAGGCTCTCTCCCCAGTCCACCTCTGCGCCCCCACTCGTCCACCTCTGCGCCCCCGTCCGCCTCTGCACCCCTCGTCCGCCTCTGCACCCCCCCCCAAATTGCAGAGCTGGCTATAGCCGGGGAGAGAGCCTGGGGGGAGGGGGCAATGCATTACTCCAGGGAAAAAAAAAATTAAATGATCCCAGGTTCCAATCTAATTCATGTTTAATGTGGATAAAATGCCATAAATAAGTAAATAAATATAAACTTTTAATGTTGAGCATCTGATTCTCAAAGTGGACATATTCCAAACACTATAATGAAAATAAAATGATTTTTTTCTACCTTTGTTGTCTGATGACTTTGTTTTCTGATCATGCTGGCCCAGTATCCGATTCTGCTGCTATCTGTCCTGTTAACTCCGTTTCCAGGGCTTCCTTTCCATTTATATCTTTACTTTCCGCCTTTCTTCTTCATTTCTTGCCCTACATCAGTAAGTAAAAGCTGGGTCCTCTGCAGACTTGACTGTCCAGTGGATCCAGCTTCTGCCTATTTTCTTCATCCATGTGCAGTTTTTCTCCTCTCTTCCTTTTCCCTCATTACTACTACTACTACTACTACTATTTAGCATTTCTATAGCGTTACAAGGCGTACGCAGCGCTGCACAAACATAGAAGACAGACAGTCCCTGCTCAAAGAGCTTACAATCTAATAGACAAAAAAATAAAGTAAGCAAATCAAATCAATTAATGTGAACGGGAAGGAAGAGAGGAGGGTAGGTGGAGGCCAGTGGTTACAAGTGGTTACGAGTCAAAAGCAATGTTAAAGAGGTGGGCTTTCAGTCTAGATTTAAAGGTGGCCAAGGATGGGGCAAGACGTAGGGGCTCAGGAAGTTTATTCCAGGCGTAGGGTGCAGCGAGACAGAAGGCGTGAAGTCTGGAGTTGGCAGTAGTGGAGAAGGGAACAGATAAGAAGGGTTTATCCATGGAGCGGAGTGCACGGGAAGGGGTGTAGGGAAGGACGAGTGTGGAGAGGTACTGGGGAGCAGCAGAGTGAGTACATTTATAGGTTAGTAGAAGAAGTTTGAACAGGATGCGAAAACGGATAGGGAGCCAGTGAAGGGTCTTGAGGAGAGGGGTAGTATGAGTAAAGCGACCCTGGCGGAAGACGAGACGGGCAGCAGAGTTTTGAACCGACTGGAGAGGGGAGAGGTGACTAAGTGGGAGGCCAGCAAGAAGCAGATTGCAGTAGTCTAAACGAGAGGTGACAAGGGTGTGGATGAGGGTTTTGGTAGAGTGCTCGGAAAGAAAGGGGTGGATTTTACGGATGTTGTAGAGAAAGAAACGACAGGTCTTGGCAATCTGCTGGATATGAGCAGAGGAGGAGAGAGAAGAGTCAAAGATGACCCCAAGGTTTCGAGCTGAGGAGACAGGGAGAATGAGAGAGCCATCAACAGAAATAGAAAACGGGGGGAGTGGGGAGGTGGGTTTGGGGGGGAAAATGAGAAGCTCGGTTTTGGTCATATTTAATTTCAGGTGGCGTTGAGACATCCAGACAGCAATGTCAGACAAGCACGCTGAAACTTTGGTTTGGATGCAAGGTGAGATATCAGGGGTAGAAAGGTAGATTTGGGAGTCATCAGCATAGAGATGGTAGGAAAAGCCATGGGATGAGATTAATGAACCAAGGGAAGAAGTGTAGATAGAAAAGAGGAGGGGACCAAGAACAGAACCCTGAGGTACGCCGACAGGCAGAGGGATAGAAGTAGAAGTGGATCCACCAGAGTGAACACTAAAGGTTCGGAGGGAGAGGTAGGAAGAGAACCAGGAAAGGACAGAGCCCTGGAATCCAAGTGAGGACAGGGTATCGAGAAGTATGCTGTGATCGACAGTGTCAAAAGCAGCGGAAAGATCAAGAAGAATGAGGATAGAATATTGACCTCTGGATTTAGCCAGTAATAGGTCATTGGAGACTTTAGTAAGCACAGTTTCGGTTGAGTGGAGAGGGCGAAAACCAGATTGTAGTGAGTCAAGAATAGTATGTGAGGAGAGAAAATCAAGGCAGCGGCGGTGAACAGCACACTCAATAATTTGGAGAGAAAAGGAAGGAGGGAGATGGGTCGGTAATTAGAGGGATAAGTAGGGTCGAGTGAAGGCTTCTTAAGGAGAGGTGTGACCACAGCATGTTTAAAGGCCGCAGGGACAGGCGCAGTGGAAAGTGAGAGGTTGAGAATGTGACAGATAAAAGGAATAAGAGCAGGAGAGATGGCATTAAGAAGGTGGGTGGGAATGGGATCAGAGGAACAGGTGGTACATTTTGAGGAAGAAAGGAGAAGTGTAGTTTCCTCAATAGTAACTTCAGGAAAGGAGGAAAGGGAATGAGGGGAAGGAGAGAGAGGGGAACGGACTAGTGGAGGGAGAGGTGGTGAGGTAGAGAAAGCAAGGTTTATCTTTTGAACCTTGTGGTGAAAGAATTCAGCAAGGGTCTGAGGAGATAATGAAGGGGGAGTTGGGGGAGGGGGCACCTTGAGGAGAGAGTTCAATGTGGTGAAGAGAAGTCGAGGATTAGAGCCAAGAGAGTTGGTCAGTTGGATATAATAATCCTGTTTGGCACGTAAAAGAGCAGATTGGAAGGAGGTCAGCATGAACTTAAAGTGTAAGAAATCAGCAAGGGCCCGAGATTTCCGCCAGAGGCATTCGGCGGAGCGGGTACAGGAACGTAGGTAGCGGATATTAGAAGTCAGCCAAGGTTGGGGTTTTGTACGCCTTACAGGGCGGGTCATCAAAGGTGCAAGAGTGTCTAAGGCACTCCTTCCTCACTCTTCCCTCCCCTCCATGTCCAGCATTTCTTCTCTCCCTTCCCTCTCCTCCATCCACCCATGCCTCCCTCCCTCCCAGTTCCATAGTTCGCCTCCCAGTTCCACGGTCCCCCTACCAGTTCAAGGGTCCCTCCCCCTCCCTCCCTGTTCCATGGTCCTGTCCCCTCCCTTCCTCCGAGGTGCTTGGTGGGGGGGGTTGCTATTTGCTGTCAACCTACGGCGACACTGCTTCTGGCGTCCAGCAGCTAAGTCCTGTCGTGACCCACAGGCAGCTGGAGCTCCCTCATACTCTTTCAGTGACACACATTGACAGGGAACGGCTGGATAAACTGTTTTAGTGATATGTAGTTTAGATTTCATGATATTGATATGTACAGATGTGTAGCTTTCAAATAAATGAAAAAGGTGTGCAGTAAGAAAACAAAAACAAAAACCTTTGTCCTTTACCTGTAAAGGCGCAGTTTATCCAGTAGAAACAGCTTTAGACGTGTTTCAGATGGAAGAAGGGAAAAAAAACCCGACAATGTGTATCAGCAGCTCGTAGGTGTGCTTGGTTTTGAGTGTATGGGAATGACGGGTGTGTTGGGGAGTGGAAATAGAGATTAACCAATGGGCCTCGTTGCTTACATTGTAGTTGAGTGGGTCAGTTCCACTCGTGTGTAGTAATCCTCCTGCTGCATGGCCAGAGTCGGAGAGGACAGGGGGGTGCAGCGGAACAGTGAGCGAGCGGCTGCGGGAGGGTGGCGATTTTGTTTGGTTTTGAGTGAAAACGACAATGTGTATCAGCAGCTCGTAGGTGTGCTTGGTTTTCAGTGTATGGGAATGACGGCTGTGTTGGGGAGTGGAAATAGAGATTAACCAATGGGCCTCCTTGCTTACATTGTAGTTGGTTGGGTCAGTTCCACTCGTGTGTAGTAATCGTCCTGCTGCATGGCCAGAGTCGGAGAGGAGAGGGGGGTGCGGCGGAACGGTGAGCGGGCTGCTGTGGGAGGGTGGGTGAGGGGGAGTGTGGGCGGGGGGATGGGGTGCAGTGGCGATTTTGTTTGGTTTTCAGTCTATGGGAATGACGGCTGCGTTGGGGAGCGGAAACAGATTAACCAATGGGCTTCCTTGATTTGTTCAGTGTGTTTGCTCCGCCCTCGATATCATCACGTTGTGACGCAAGGGTGGGGCAGACTCTCATAGCCAAACCGGATATCTCGGCCGCCTCAAGTTTCCGCCTTAAGGCTTCATTCGAACATTGGAGGTGCCTTTTATATATAGAGATATCTTTGCTCACTTTGCTGCGCAAGTTTTCCAAGAATATAATTTAAGTACATTTAGCTTTCTGCATGTGAAAAATGTCAGGTGATGAAAATACGCCTCAATATGAACCTTGTGAAAATTTTCCCCCAGATTCTATATACTGCAATTTGAATTGTGCACGCAAGTCAGGTTGTATTCTGATTAGCGCGCACAACTTATCTTAACAAGTCAATTAGCACCGATAACTGCAATTAACAAGCAATTACTGATACTAATTGGCATTAATTAGAATTTACACGCACAACTTTCTAAGCGTATTCTGTAAAGTGATGAGGTAAATTCTAAGACACAGATTTGAAAATGGGGCATGGCCATGGGCAAGCCGTGGGCATTTCTAAAAAAAAACTATGCGCATTGTTATACAATACACCTGGTCCACGCCTAACTTAGGCATAGGCATTTACAGCAAGTTTTATTTGGCGAAAATGCCTGTGACTAAATTTAGCCCTGTGGATGGGTACTAGGCATAGTACCCATATTCTAGGTAGTTTATAGAATATGTCTAGGCGTATTTTTTTCTGCCACTGATTTTTAAGGTGCAATATATAGAATCTAGCCCTTTATGTGTAACAAGTTTTAGCAAAGCTCATATTTAGGTGCAAATGAACAGATACAGGTGTGTTCTGGCATGCCCCACCTCCCCATTTGTCACAAGTTTACCACATATATAATATGAATACATTTAGCTTTAATACTTGATGAAGTGTTGTTGCGTGTTGAAATATGCACAGTGATTAAGTGTCACCAAATCCCCAAAGACTTTGCACCTGGCTGCAGTTTTGAAAACTGCCCCATCATCAGAGCACCGGGCCCCACTTTACCCTAAAGACGGCTCTGCTGAAGCTCAGTAAACAAAATGTGGTATTCTGACCTGTTGGGATACTCCTTTTAAGGAAGCCCCATTCACTTTCAGGATCACGTCCCCCACTCTCAATTGCCCACTTTCAGAGGCAGGCTGTCCAGGAAAGAGCTTCCGAACTCTCACAATACTTGAGCTCTGCTGTTCAGGAGTTAGGTTCTCCTGTCGACAAAAGCTGAAGCCCAGGCCAGAGCTGTTCTTCAGAAGTCTTACTTCAAATGTGTTTTCTGTAAAAGAAGTCTTCATTAATACGGGCTTCATATCCTTAGAACAGTCTTTTCATGCTATGCTTTCTAAAGCCCCATCTCCTTCCTCTGTCCCACTCTGGCACTGTCCTATTCTTCCCAAATCACCTGAACCTTTCTCTCCCACCGCCACAATATATTTAAAAATAAATAAATTCACATAGCACATCCCCTCCCTCAGGGAGAATCTGTTTCCCTGGTGTCTAGTGGCCCAAACGGGTCAAGACTGGTAAGCCTTTCTTCCTCCCTTCCGCCCAGAATTTTAAAAACATGTCCCTTATGTCTAGTGGCCACCCCCACCCCCAGTACCTCCATGGTATGAGCTCTGCCCACTGGTTCCTGCCTCCAGTGCAGTCATTCTGAAAATGGTGGCTCCTGCCACGCACCTGCCTTATATGTCAGACTGACCCCACAAAAAGTTAGGATGACATTCAGTAGTCAACTTATACATTTAAGTTGGTTGAATATATGCATAAAATATCAACATTATTTATACCTATATGTGGCCAGCATCATGCTGAATACTGCTGTCATTGAGGTCACTTTTCTTGTTTGCTTTATTTTATGAAGTTTATTTGAAACTAGTAAAAAAAGCCCGTTTCTCATTGAAATGAAACAGGCGCTAGCAAGGTAATCACCTTCTGCCATTAATGTTTTTAAGGGAAGTTCCAGCATCCACCCTCCCTCCTTCCCAATTCCAGGGTCCTCCCTCCCTCCCAGTTCCAGGGTCCCCCCCTCCCTTCTTCCCAGTTCCAGGGTTGTCGTCCCTCCCTCCGAGTTCCAGGGTTGTCGTCTCTCCCTTCCTCCCTCCCTTCCAGTTCCAGGCCCCCTGCTTCCGAATTTTAAAAGTCATCCTGACTTACCTCGTCGGGGTTACGGTGGCCAGCAGCAGCGGTAAAAAGCGTGCAGGCTTGGCACTTACTTCAGTTTTCCCTTCTCTGTCTCTCAGCTCTGGTCCCGCCCTCATTTCCTGTTTCTGCAAGGGCGGGACCAGAGCTGAGAGACAGAGAAGGGAAAACTGAAGTGCCGAGCCTGAACGCTTTTTACCGCACGAGGTAAGTCAGGATGACTTTTAAAATTCGGAGGGAGGGGGCCTGGAACTGGAAGGGAGGGAGGGACGACAACCCTGGAACTGGGAGGGAGGGGGACCCTGGAATTGGGAGGGAAGGAGGGGGGACGGACGACGACCATGGAACTCGGAGGGAGGGAACGAACTTCCGGTGGGTGAATATTATATGCAGCCTTCCCTTCCCTCTGAGGGCAGGGCACTGAGAGCGAGTGCGAGGCCTGTGGTTGGTCCCTTCTCCTTCTGATGTCGCGTTTCTTCCCCTGGCAACTATACAGAGTTCCCCTTGAGGGCGGGGCAATTATGAACCCTACAAACACTACACGGCTTCACTGCCACACTGCCATGGAGTCAGCTTCAAAACATTGGAGGTGCGAATTATTATATTAGATGTTCTTCCAAATAAAGAAACAGAAAAAGAAGCTGTGAAGGACAGTTTTATAAAGGGCACCTAAATTTTTGTGCCAACTGCATGCACTAATTTAAAGAATAAGTGCACTTAAGTGTGCAAAATGATGTCACACATCTGCTAGCTGCTATTCTATAATATGGTGAACTAGTAGCACGATGTGAAACAGCACATGGTCTGTACCAGTGACAGGAGCATGGATGTGTCATGGGTGTTCCACCTAGCAACGCACATACTTATAGGATAGTATCAGGTGTATTCACTGCAAGGTGCACTTAAGCCTGCCATTGACCTGGTGTAAGCTGTCATGCCAAAGCAGATTAGTGCTACTATTCTATTACAGGTTAGGTGTGCCTTAAGGCTGTTATAGAACTGGCGTTAAGAGCACTTCTTTCTCACACCTATATTTAGGTGACACTTTATAAAATTGCCCCCACACTACATAATGAAAATCAATAATAATAATCTTCACAAGCTTATACGGTGAGGAGAAAAGATCCAAACCTCTTCTTAGAGTTCAAAAAGAAGGAAAATAAGGATATGGAAACATTACAGCTGTATAACATTACATCCTTCACAACAATACACATTTCTGTAAAAATAAATAACTGGTACATTTTAAACTGCTTAGGGGATCTTTTACTAAAGATTAGCTCGAGTTATCTTCAGTAGGACCCACAGGAATAAAATGGGCCCTGCTGCAGATAACGCGAGCTAACCTTTAGTAAAATACCCCTTTAATTTGTAATAACCTTGCACACAGAATGACAGTAAAAAGGTTAAAATGGAAGGAAAAAGTCTCAGAACCCGACCTATGTCATTTAAATAATAGGAGTTAATATGTAGTGACTTCATAGGCATAAAAAACCTCCCATACCAAACTGTTCAGGTTCTATACAAAGCTTAAAAATATAACCTTTAAAAAGTGGCTTATCTTAATTCAGCAAGCTCAAACTGTCAAAATCCCACCAACAATTTTCACCAATAGGCTTCTTAAGGGTGTAACAGGATCAAACTTAAGTTTTTAAAAAAAAGTTTACATTGGAGAGATAACACTTGTCAGTAAACTATGCACACTGCTGACTTGTCAGCATCACTTAGGATCCCGTTTACTAAGCCACGGTAGGCTTTACGTGTGTGCAGCACACGCCCAAATAAAACTACCACCAGGCCTGCACCCCTTGGCGGTAATTTCAGATTTGGAGTGTGCCCTTAACACCTGGATGAATTACTTATTTCCTCCCATGCACGTCATTTCTGGCGGTAATCGGCAATTGGCAAGCGCTGACTAGTCACCATGCATGTAGCATGTGAGCCCTTACTGTTAGATCAATGGGTGTCATTAAGGGCTCAGGCCAGTTTGGGGCGCATGCTGGTTTCAATTTTACCGCAGGCCTTTTCCCGTCCCATTAATAAAAAGCCCTTTTTTGCAGACGTGGTAAAAACTGGCCCGGCACACGGCTTAGTAAAAGGGAACCCCAGTCTCCAATATGTCAACTAGGTGCCCTCCCGTTCTTCAGAAAGATGAGAATGCTAATGTCATATCCAGAAAAAAAAATGACCCAATCAGAAAAACAAACCCTATTTGAGTTTTAAATGTAAACCTTGTGGTTCCTCTGATTTTAATTTCATTTCATTTTTGTTCACATTGCAAAAGAAGTTTAGAACTCTTCTGACCATCTTCAGGAATGTGATCCAAAACACAACAGCATAAATCAGAGAACTTATGATGTAACTCAAGGCAATGTTCTACAGCTTTTATGTTCAGTCCGTCATGTGAGGGAATCCATGGAACCCTTAGATCATCAAGGAGCAAAATGGGCACTCAGGAAGGACAAGGCCATAGGCGGAGAAACTGAATGAATTTTTTGCTTCGGTCTTTACAGAAGATGCAAGAGATCTATCTGTACCGGAAATAGTTTTCAAGGGTGATGATGCAGAGGAACTGAAAGAAATCTCAGTGAACCTGGAAGATGTACTGAGCCAAATCGACAAATTAAAGAGTAGTAAATCACCTGGACCGGACTGAATACATCCAAGGGTACTCAACGAACTCAAGTATGAAATTGCTGATCTGCTATTAGTAATATGTAACCCATCATTAAAATTGTCCATAGTACCTGAAGATTGGAGGGTGGCCAATGTAACACCAATTTTTAAAAAGGATTTCAGGGGTGATCTGAGAAATTACAGACTGGTAAGCCTGACGTCAGTGCCGGATAAAATAGTGGAAACTATTATAAAGAATAAAATTACGTAACACACGGAACACATAAATAAACATGGTTTAATGGGCACAGTCAGCATGGGTTCAGCCAAGGGAAGTCTTGCCTTGCCAATTTGCTTCATTTCTTCGAAGGCGTGAATAAACATGTGGATAAAGATAAGCCGGTCGTGGGATAGGAGGCAATGTCCTTCTGTGGATTAGGAATTGGTTATTGGATAGAAAATAGAGGGTAGGGTTAAATGGTCATTTCTCTCAATGGAGGAGGGTGAATAGTGGAGTGCCACAGTGATCAGTACTGAGAATGGTGCTATTTAACATATTTATAAATGATCTGGAAATCAGAACAAGTGAGGTGATTAAATTTGCAGATGACACAAAACTATTCAAGGTTGTTAAAACACGTGTAGACTGTGAGAATCTGCAGCAAGACCTTAGGAAATTGAAGACTGGGCATCCAAATGGCAGATGAAATTTAATGTGGACAAATGCAAAGTGATGCACATTGGAAAGAATAATCTTAATCATAGGGTCCATCCACCTTGGAGTTCAGCACCCAGGAAAAAGATCTAGATGTCACTGTAGATAGTACATAAGTACATAAGCATCGCCATGCTGGGACAGACCAAGGGTCCATCAAGTCCAGCACCCTGTCTCCGACAGCAGCCAAAAGAACAAACAATTTGTCCCACCCATCTCAGAAATAGTGGACTATTCCCACATCCATTCAATAACATACTATGGCCTTTTCTTCCAGGAAGCCGTCCAACCCTTTTTTAAGTCCGCTAAGTCAACCGCCTTAATCACTTCTTCTGGCAACGAATTCCAGAGTCTAACTACGATTCATCTTAAATTTACTACACTGCAGCTTCATCACATGCCCCCTTGTCCTAATACGCTGAAATCTTCTGCTCAGTGTGCGGCAGCAGCCAAAAAAGCAAACAAGATGTTAGGAATTATTAGGACAGGGATGGTGAATTGCGTTCAGTTCTGGCCGCCGTATCTCAAAAAAAGATATAGTGGCATTAAAAAGGGTTCAAAGAAGAGCGACTAAAATGATAAAGGGGATGGAACTCCTCTTGTATGAGGAAAGGCTAAAGAGGTTAGGATTCTTCAGCTTAGAAAATAGATGGCTGAGGGGAGATATGATTGAGGTCTACAAAATCCTGAGTGGTGTAGAACGAGTAGAAGTAAATCGATTTTTTACTCATTCCAAAAGTACAAAGACTAGGGGACACTAGGGGGCACTCGAGGAAGTTACATGGAAATACTTTTAAAACAAATAGGAGGAAATATTTTTTCACTCAATGAATAGTTAAGCTCTGGAACAGTTTGCTGGAGGATGTAGTAACAGCAGTTAGCATATCTGGGTTTAAAAAAAGGTTTGGACAATTTCTTGGAGGAAAAGTCCATAGTCTTCTATTGAACAGACATGGGGAAGATACTGCTTGCCCTGGAATTGGTTGCCATTATTTGGGTTTCTGTCAGGTACCTGTGACTTGTTGGCCACTACTGGAAACAGGATACTGGGCTAGATGGACTATTGGTCTGACCCTGTATGGCTATTCTTTTTTTGTTAAATTCCTCACCACCATGGAATGGATAAAAGTTTGTAGTATAAACCATAAATAGCTAAAATTAATCTCAATAGTTAAAGGAGGAGCCAGGGGCACTCCAGGCGGGGAACTTTAAGCTTTCAATTGTGTGGCAATACTCAACTCAGTCATTTAAGCAACCATGGAAATAGCAGAGAAAAACATATCTGTATTTTATCTGTGAATTTTTGGCAATCGGGATCAGGGGCATAGTCATCAATGTGGGTTACCCTTAAAATGCGTTATTTTACAGTTAGCCCCAGTTATTAGTAACGAACTCCAGTTGCAAAAAATGGAACCTGTGGTAAAATAATACATTACATTAGCCCATATTGATAACGTCATTTAAACAGATATGACCACTGAAAATACAAAGTTAAATGACTACCTGTAGAGCTTAATGCATTCTGTGCTTGCCTAAAAATTTACCTCAATGAGCAAGAAGTACTGAATTCCAACTTTTGTGCCTAATAGCAAATGTAAGTGGAATCAAACATATTTATATGGTAAAACAGCTTTATGACAGTTCTCTAGCATGAACTCACCATCAGTGACAAAGCTGTAATCTTTTGTATTCGCAGTTTTTTTCATTTGCTTCTCTTGTGGTTGACTCAGGATGATCTGATTTGGAGGGGTGCTCTGAGGCGTAACTGGAGCATGCACCTTGGCAACCGGAAGTTGTCCCTTTTCTAACAATAGGATTACCACCTGCAAAGCCATTATCAAAGCTCAGTACAACCTATAAATATTATGAATTTAAGAAATAACATTAATTATTTTAGTATTTTTTTCCAATCTTTGCAAGGCAAAAATCCAACATAACAGCCTGCATTGTTTGCATATGAAGAGAAAGTGAAAATACTTACCTGTAGCAGGTATTCTCTGAGGACAGCAGGCCTTATATTCTCACAATTGGGTAACACAACCCGTGTTGCCCAGTCCAGCACTTATAAAAAAAAAAGCATAAAAGAGTTTTGTGGAGCACGAGGTACGCTCCACTGCGTGAGAGCACAGTTTCCGGAGTACAATACTAAAGCAAAGGAATATAATAAATGCCTGATCTCTGCAACAACACAAAACTAAAATACGGAATGGACAAAACACAATTCTTCCGTTGTACGATGACCTTATGTGGCTGTACCACATGAACTTTATCTTATCTCAGCATCACTCTGTATTTGTTAACACCGAAGTCTGCAAACGCATCTCCGGCACTATGTAAGCCACATTGAGCCTGCAAATAGGTGGGAAAATGTGGGATTCAAATGTAACAAACAAACAAACAAATAAATAAAAAACAGGAGACAACTCCAAAGGAAAGTGGGAGGGTTTGGGAGAACTTAAGGCCTGCTGGCCTTGGAGAATACCTGCCATAGGTAAGTATCTTTGCTTTCTCAGAGGACAAAAAAGGCCATAATTCTCACAATTGGAGAATCCTTAGCAACCAGGCTCACTGAAAACAACAATCAATGGTCAACTGGGCCTCACAACAGCGAGGACATATTACAAATTAACCTGAAACTATAATCTGAGTGAAGTGCAGCCTGGAACAGAATAAAATGGGCCTAAGAGGGTGGTGTTGAATTCTAGACCCCAAACAAATTTTGCAGTACTGTCTGCTCAAACCAACTGTAGCACTGGGTGTCCTGCTCAAGGCAGTAATGAGGTGTGAATGTGTGGACTGAAGACCAAATTGCAGCCTTGCAAATGTCTTCAATGGAGACTGACTGCAAGTGAGCTACCGACACAGCCATGGCTCTGACACTATGAGGCAGATGCAGCAACCAAACGTAAAAAAATCTAAATCGTTAAAGTCCCTAACGATTTTAAAATAACGAAAAATGCACCAAAAAAAAAAGTCACACATGCTGGAATCGGTATTGAAACGTACAATGTATCAAAGAATCACAATACACATCGTTAATCGGCCCCCAAATCATGCGCAGAGCAGCCAAGCGTTATGTTAGCTGCTCTGCGCATGCCACAAACAGTCAAATCACAAGCACATGGCAAATTGAATTGACACATAAAAAAATAAAACTAAAAAAGGATCGGGAGGGGGCAAGGGCGCTCATCAGGAGCGTCCTGTACGGACGGCCTTGCCCCCCCCCCGCCGCTGCTCCCCACTTTCCGCCGCTCCCCCCACCCCGAAAAAGCAAAATTGTAGCAGCCCCTGCCCCCCTCCCTTCCTCACTACTCTCAGCTCCGCCTCCCGACATCCTCCGTCTGTGCCCCGCCCCCTTTGGGGGTCGTCGCCGCCATTCCCCTTCTCCATCGGGCCCCCCTCCCTCTTACCGGGCCCGTGCAGCGCCTCTCTCCTCTGTCCGAAGGCGCTGCACGGGCAAGAAGAACGCTGAATCAGCTGATGCCTGCCTTCGCGATAGAGCGTCTTTCTCCTCCTGGGCCTGCCCCTGTCTGACGTCAGACAGGGGCGGGCCCAGGAGGAGAAAGACGCTCTATCGCGAAGGCAGGCATCAGCTGATTCAGCGTTCTTCTTGCCCGTGCAGCGCCTTCGGACAGAGGAGAGAGGCGCTGCACGGGCCCGGTAAGAGGGAGGGGGGCCCGATGGAGAAGGGGAATGGCGGCGACGACCCCCAAAGGGGGCGGGGCACAGACGGAGGATGTCGGGAGGCGGAGCTGAGAGTAGTGAGGAAGGGAGGGGGGCAGGGGCTGCTACAATTTTGCTTTTTCGGGGTGGGGGGAGCGGCGGAAAGTGGGGAGCAGCGGCGGGGGGGGGGGGCAAGGCCGTCCGTACAGGACGCTCCTGATGAGCGCCCTTGCCCCCTCCCGATCCTTTTTTTAGTTTTATTTTTTTATGTGTTTTCTGAGGTCCTTTGGACCAATCACAGCGCTTTTAGCTCTGCTAATGCGCTGGGATTGGCTCAAAGTTTGTTTATTTTTTCACTTAACACTTTTTCCTGGCACAGAGCTGTCCTAACGAGAGGTCCAGACCTCTCGTTAGTTTTCCTGCCTTTTTCCTGCGTAAAGGCAATCGGAAAAGGTTAGTGCATGTCGTTTCAATGGGGTTTTCACACTAATTGCTCATCTCCATTCCGTTTTCGTTAGCTGCTACTGTCGTCGGAAAATAGGCTTAAGTGCATGGAAAGGATCGGAAATTCTTCCCCGAGGGCTCATTTAACGATGAAAAACGTTTAGTGCATCTGCCTCTATGAGTCCTGACATGACTTGCTAGGCTCAGCCCAGCCTGGGCATAAGTCAGAGAAATGCAATCTGCCAGCTAATTAGAGATTGTGCGTTTCCTGAGGGTGACCCCCAACCTGCTGCAATCAAAAGAATCAAAAAGTTGGGTAGACTGTCTGTGAGGCTAAGTCCACTGCAAGTAAAAGGTCAATGCTCACCTGCAGTCCAAGGTGTGCAAGGTGCTCTCGCCAGGATGGTCATGAGGTTGGGGAAAGAATGTTGGCAAGACAAATCGACTGGTTCAGATGGAATTTCAACATAATCTTAGGCAGGAACTTAGGGTGGTTGTGGAGGACTACTTACTCTATTATGAAGAAACTTAGTGTAATGTGCATCCACTACTAAGGCCTGAAGCTCATCAACCTGCGAGCTGACGTAACAACCACAAAAAATATGAACTTCCAGGTCAAGTACTTCAGATGACAGATATTAAGTGGCTCAAAAGGTGCTTTCATCAGCTGGGTGAGAACAACGTTCAGGTCCCATGACACAGAAAACAGGATCTAGGGCCTTGTCCTCACACCAGATGGCAAACCCCCTCCATTTAAAAGAGTAACACCTCTTGGTGGAATGTTTCCTGGAAACCAGCAAGACCCAGAAAGATGCAAGGAAGCAAATTCTAAGCTCTCAACATCCAGGTCGTGAGGGCCAGAGACTAGAGGTTGGGATGTGGAAGAGATCCCTTGTTCTGTGTGATGAAGGTCAGAAAACACTCTAATCTCCACAGTTCTTCAGAGGATAACTGCAGAAGAAGAGGGAACCAGATCTGCCTGGGCCAATATGGAGTGATCAGGATCATGGTTCCTCAGACTTGCTTGAGTTTCTGCGAAGTCTTCCCCACAAGAGGGATGGGAGGATTCACATCCCCCAATAAAGTAGGAAGGCATTTGACATTAATCTGCTATGGGCCTTGAACCTGGAACAGAACTGAAGGACTTGAGTTGAGTGGCAAAGAGATCCACCAAGGGGGTGCCCCACACTCTGAAGATCTCATGGGCAACTCCCATGTTCAGAGTTCACTCATAGAGTTGCATGACCCTGCTTAGTCTGTCAGTCAGACTGTTGGATTCACCCACCAAGATGGCCTCCTGACACAGTGGGTGTGATCCAGTACTCCACAGCTTGTTGGTGTAGTACATTGAACCTGATTGTTTGAATGAGTACAATTTGGTTGGACAGCCGATCTCTGAAAGCCTTTAGAGAGATACAGATTGTCCTTAGCTCCAGGAGGTTGATCTGAAAATCTGATTCCTGAGCTGACCAAGTACCTTGGGTTTGAAGTCCATCTACATGAGCCTCCCGCCCCAGGTGGAATGGATCCGTCTTCAGCACCTTCTGGGGCTGAGGAATGTGAAATGGAAGTCCCACCATCAAATTGGACCGAACTGTCCACCAAAGTAGAGACAGAATCAACTCTGGTATTACTTGGATGCCATCGGCTAGGTTCCCCGAGGCTTGGTACCACTGGGAAGCTAGAGTCCACTGGTAAGATATCATTGAAGATGTGCCATGGGCATGACATCGACAGTGGAGGCCATGTGGACTAAATCTCAACATCTTCCAAGCTGTAACTTACTGGCTGGCTCAGACCTGAGTGGTGAGAGCAACGTGTCCACCCTTGGCACAGGGAGTAAACCCTGTGCCTGTGTGAGTCCAGTAGGGTTCTGATGAACTCCTATTGCTGAACTGGATGGAGATAGGACTTGGGATAATTTAAAATGAACCCTAGGAGCCCCAGCACTCAAATAGTTCTCTGCATGGACTCCTGAGTACCATCCTTCAAAGTGCTCTTCACGAGCCAGTCATCCAGACAGGGGAACACATGAACTCTCAGTCTGTGCAATGACGCTGCGACTTCTGCAAGACACTTGGTGAACACTCTGGGAGCCAACACGAGGCCAAAAGGCAACACGTGGTACTGGAAGTGATGTGTCTCCAGCCAAAACTGAAGATACTTCCTGTGACCTGGAAGTATCAGGATGCGAGTGTAAGCATCCTTTTAAGTCCAGAAAGCATAGCCAATCGTTTCCCTGAATCAATGGAAGAAGGATGTCCAGGGAAACCATCCGAACTTCTTTGACCAGGAATTTGTTCAGGGCCCTTAGGTCTAGGATAGGACGCATCTCTCCTCTTTTCTTGGGCACAAGGAAGTACCTGGAATAGAATCCCAGCCCTTCTTCCCCTGGTGGACTCGACTGCCTGGGCCTTTAGAAGGGCGGAGAGTTCCTCTGAAAGTACCTGCTTGTGCTGAGAGCTGAAGTGAGATGCTCTCAGTGGGCAATTTGGTGTCTGTTGATGCCAATTTAGGGTGTAACCGAGATGGACTATTTAGAGGACCCACTGGTCGGAGGGGCCACTTTTCTTGGAAAAATTTCAGCCTTCCCTAACCAGTAGGTCATCCGGAACAGTCACAAGTATCGTGCGAGCCCTTACTGTTAGGTCAATGGGTGGCGGTAAGGGCTCAGACAATAGCCATGCACTACATTTAATTTTAGCACACGGCCATTTACTGCTCCATTACAAAAGACCTTTTTCCTAGCTGCAGTAAAAATGGCTCAGCACGCAGTAGCACAGGCCACTTTTTACTGTGGCTTAGTAAAAGGACGCTAACTAACTAGCCAATAGGTGAACTAGTCACAGCCTCTACAGTTGGAGCTGTACCCAGACAAATGTTGAGATTCGTACTTCGTTACTTCAAGTGATATTCAGCACCAACCAGCTAAACTTCACCAGACACATTTACGTACTGCAATAACGGCCTAAATCTGATCATCCAACCTTTCTTAAGCCTCCATTAAAAAAATTCCAATGTTCCCTGATCTGCCTCTTCCTCTTGGCAGATTCCCCCTACCCTCATTGCACTTGGTTCTCGGTGGTGCCACAGGAAGGGCAGGGACATATTTAGACATGGAGGAAAGGGGAATCAGGAGGGAAATCAACTTCCGCTCTGGAATTGTTTTAACAGTCTTGGAAGGTGGACATCACTTCAGTTCTCTTATTCATTTTTTACCTGCCTATCCCCAGCGATACTAAGCAAGGCAAAACAAATGTATAAACACCAAAAAGAAGAAAACAAAATTATATTCATACATTAGTATCACAATACAATTAAAAAACAGGATATTGGGTGTATGGAGGGGAATGAGGGCACATGCAGTTCTTAATGATGCCAGGCAGGAGGAAAATCCTGTCACAAAGGGTCCACTTGGGGTTTGTGTTGCTTTTTTCTATGTCAGGGAAACTCATGGGGGGGGGGGGGGGGGGGGGGAATTATGGATTGCTAGGTTGGTTTGTCTGTTTTGAAATATATAAGGCACAATATTCAAAAAAGCTGAGTTGGGTCCTATTTTCAGGCAAATTTATAAGCCTAAGGAGTCATTTTGCTAAAACTTTGCATGCGCTAAATGCCAAGAAGCCCATTTCATACCCACGGGCTTCTTAGTATATAGCACATGATAATTCTGTTAGATCGTGCTAAGCTTTAGTAAAAGGGCCCCTAAGCTTTCAGCTGAAAATTCATCTTAATTTAGGAGTTTAAAAATTATGCTTATAAATTACAAAAAAAAGCTATGCTTATAAATTTAGGCCTGTCATTCATTTGCTTCCCTGGGTTGTGCGCATTCTATAACCGTGAAATGGAGTCGTGGTCATAGAAAGTTTGATAGTGTTTTCAGTGTAAGAGGAAACATTTTAACAATTCTTTTAGACAGGGAAAACAGTCAACTACAAAGTACCAGTTCAAGCTCCTCTTATTGACCTATAAGTGCATTCACTCTGCTGTCCCTCACTACCTTTCCACCCTCATCTCTCCCTAGACTCCTTCCCAGGAACTCCGTTCACTAGGCAAATCTCTCCTAATTGCACCCCTCTCCTCCATCGCTAACTCCAGACTCAGTTCCTTTTATCTCGCCGCACCTTATGCCTGGAATAGACTTCCTGAGCCATTACGTCAAGCTCCATCCCTGGCCGCCTTCAAATCTGGGCTAAAGGCCTACCTGTTTGATGCTGCTTTTAATTCCTAACTTGTCACCTGCTCGTAACCTTTATCTTGTCTTCCTCTCTTCAATAGTCCCCTTTCCTTATGTGTCCTGTCTGTCCTACTCTTATCCCTTATTTGTCCTGTCTGTCTATTCTGATTTAGATTGTAAGCTCTTTTGAGCAGGGACTGTCTTTTCTTCATGTTCAATTGTGAAGCGCTGTGTACGACTGGTAGCGCTGTAGAAATGATTTGTAGTAGTAGTAGTAGTAGTAATAGTAGAAAAGTAAACCAGCCAGGCATTTAACAACTATATATTTACCTCCAAATTCTATAAATGGTGCTAAATATTTGCACACACAATTAAATTGAACAGAGCCAATTAGCATTGATAATTAGGCCCTATCAATTATTGGTGTTAACTGGCATCAATTTAAATTTAAAAGCAGCTCCAAAGGGGTGTGGTCATGGGAGCGTCCTGGGCAGATCAGGGGTGCTCTCGCAGTTTATGTGTGCTTAGAATAAGGGGGTTCCGCATCTAATTTTGGTGCAAGGATTTCCACCAGGGTTCAGTTGGTGTAAATGCTCACGCCTAAAGGTAGTCACAGATCTTGGTGCTAAGTGCTATTCTATAAATGACACCTAATTTTGAACGTCGTTTAAAGAATTGCAGTCTGTTATTTTTTTTTGGCGCTGATGTTTCGGTGTCATTTATAGAATTTGGTCCTTAGTGTAATCTGATTGTTTAAGCTAAATGGTACTATGTACCTGCTCAGTGTTCCGTAATGCTTCCACAGCTTGTTTGTGGGTAGCACCTTCCAGACTAGCACCATTGACAGACAGCACACGGTCTCCTGGAAAGAATGAAAGAAAGGCTTGAATAGAAGCTGATTAGAATAAAAACACATTGCTATCTGTGCTGAAACCCAGTTTATCATTGTGTGCTTAGTAATGCAGTTTTCTTCACATAAAAACTTTTCAGGTGAATTCCTGACTCCAAAGATTGTAATTGTAGCTGAGTTCATTAAGAATGGCAGCTTTCTTCAAAAGCAGCTACTTTTATCTGTAGTTATGTGGTAGTCTCCTGCTTTCTGTGCTAGACTCACTTAGTGGCATAGACAGTCAATTTTGGGTGGGTCTTAGCCCAAAGTGGGTGGACATGAAATTTTTTCTCTGCTCCCCCTTCCCCCTGGTGCCACCAACTCAGTTTTCACCAAGGCGTGGGATGACAGCATCAGCAGCTAAGGGACACTGAAACTGAATGCTGAGTTTGGACAAGGAAGTTCTGGCTGCCTTTGGAGGTGGTCCTCAGTTGGTGAGTTTGGGAATCCCTGCCAGATGCAACAACGCCAGGCATGCTGGGGCCCAGGGCAGAAATTAAGGAGGAAACCCTCTGCTATTACTACCACACACCAAAACACCTTCACCAAATATAGAACAAGTGATCACAAATTAGAAATAAAAAGGCAAAAAACTCAGCATGTAGTGCAACAGTGGAGAAATAAAAATCATTTCCTTTTTGTACTGAACACAGTGCAAAGACATTTGCCAAGTATATTTCCCATTCCAGTTAATAAATTCATAATAAAATACTTTTTCTGCCATTGTCTGGACATATTATTTTTCCATCATGTTGGTCCCATTTTCTATTTTCTGCTTTCCATCTGTCTTCTGCTAGTTCTCTTTCCAGTGGCTGCTATTTGTCTTTTCTCCTTTCTTGTTTTATTCCCTCACTAGTAAAAAAAAGCCCCGTTTCTGATGCAAATGAAACGGGGGGGGGGGGGGGGGGGGGGGGCTAGCAAGGTTTTCTTCAGAGTGTGCATGTGGGAGTGTGTGTCCCTGCCCTCTGCCCTCTCTCCCTCCCCCTCCCCCCTTGGAGTCCAGTCCTTCAGTGTTAAGTTTCCTGCTGTTCTGTGTTACAGAGAGAGTGAGGGCATCTCTCTCCCCTCCCCCTCTGAGTCCTTCACTGTTACAGAGCGAGGGATTTCGTGCTGTGCTGTTTTCCTTCACTCATGGGGAAACCGGATATCTCTGGCGCTTCACACTTCCGGCTGGAGGCTTCATAGAACGTTGGTCTTGCCTTTTATATATATAGATAGATGGCCTGTCTCTGACAATTATTTTTTGCTTTTAGTTCTTTCCTGCCTTTATGTCTACTCAGTTGTCTCCCTTTTCTTTCATTCTACTTTTCACCTCCCTATGAACTTCCCATTTTCTTCTCTCAACCCCTAGCTCTTTCATTTCACTCCTTCCTCAGCATTCTACTCCCTCCCACCACATTTCTACCTTGTAAACTCACTATGCTCTCACTTTTCTCTTTGCCACCCCCTCTTCTGGGCTCTCCCACATGGTTTCATCATTCCCAGCATCTTCCCTCTCTCATCCACCTTCTACCCTTGTAACCTAGCAATCTCTTCACTCTCCCCCTCCACTCTCCCCATGGCCTGACATCTCCCTGTCCCTGTCCCTTCCACTTCACCCCCCACCCAGCATCTTCTTTGTACCTCATCTCTCTTCCTTCCTGCTCCCTCCCCCTGTAATCCAGCATCTCTGTTTCTCTCCCCCACCCTAAAAAACTTGGTTAAGCATTCCTCCCTCTTTCCTGCTGTCCTTCCAGCTGCTCCATGGTCCAGAGTATATCCCTCTCTCTTTCCTCCCTCTCTGTCCCTGTGGTCCAACATTTTTCCTTCCCTGCACTTCAGTCCAACATATGTCTCTCTCTTCCTTCCCTTGTTCAATCCAGCATCTCTCCCTTCCACCACTCTGTCCAACATTTCTCCTCTCCCTCTTTCTTCCCTTTCTACCTCTTGTTGTGTGGCAACCCTCCCTTCGCCTCCCTCAACCTCAAGGTCCAACATCTCTTGCCTCTCTCTCCCAGTCCTCTATACTTCTGGCTCCAGCATCAGTCCCCTGCATCGATCCCTCCACCCCCTTCTCCAACATCTCTCTCCCCCTCTAGCCTCCCTATCCCTCGAGGCCAGGCCACTCTATAATGAAGAGACACACTAAGGTAGACCGGGGAGAGGGAGGGAAGGAGATGTTGGACAATGGGGTCAGTTTGCCTCCTGACAAAGGTGCACTGCTTTAGTCCTTCCAAAATCTGTCCAATAATTGTGTCTATCAACCAGCAGGTGGAGATAGAGAACTGAAAACTGAGTTGAGACATTTCTCTCTTTGCATCCAGTCCAAACAAGAAGAACAAACTCAGAATAAACACAACCTTAAACAATAACCAGATGAGTACATATAAGTACATAAGTATTGCCATACTGGGTAAGACCAAAGGTCCATCAAGCCCAGCATCCTGTTTCCAACAGTGGCCAATCCAGGTCACAAATACCTGGCAAGATCCCAAAAAGTACAAAACATTTTACACTGCTTATCACAGAAATAGTGGATTTTCCCCAAGTCCATTTAATAACTGTCTATGGACTTTTCCTTTAGGAAGCCGTCTAAACCTTTTTTAAACTCCGCTAAGCTAACCGCCTTTACCACATTCTCTGGCAACGAATTCCAGAGTTTGATTACACATTGAGTGAAGAAAAATTTCTCCGATTCATTTTAAATTTACTACATTGTAGCTTCATCGCATGCCCCCTAGTCCTAGTATTTTTGGAAAGCGTAAACAGACACTTCACATCTACCTGTTCAACTCCACTCATTATTTTATAGACCTCTATCATATCTCCCCTCAGCCGCTTTTTCTCCAAGCTGAAGAGCCCTAGCCGCTTTAGCTTTTCCTCATAGTGAAGTCGTCCCATCCCCTTTATCATTTTTGTCGTCCTTCTCTGCACCTTTTCTAACTCCACTATATCTTTTTTGAGATGCGGCGACCAGAAATGAACACAATATTCAAGGTGCGGTCACACCATGGAGCGATACAAAGGCATTATAACATCCTCATTTTTATTTTCCATTCCTTTTCTAATAATACCTAACATTCTATTTGCTTTCTTAGCCGCAGCAGCACACTGAGCAGAAGGTGTCAACGTATCATCAACGACGACACCTAGATCCCTTTCTTGGTCCGTGACTCCTAAAGTGGAACCTTGCATGATATACAGTGGGGGAAATAAGTATTTGATCCCTTGCTGATTTTGTAAGTTTGCCCACTGACAAAGACATGAGCAGCCCATAATTGAAGGGTAGGTTATTGGTAACAGTGAGAGATAGCACATCACAAATTAAATCCGGAAAATCACATTGTGGAAAGTATATGAATTTATTTGCATTCTGCAGAGGGAAATAAGTATTTAATCCCTCTGGCAAACAAGACCTAATACTTGGTGGCAAAACCCTTGTTGGCAAGCACAGCGGTCAGACGTCTTCTGTAGTTGATGATGAGGTTTGCACACATGTCAGGAGGAATTTTGGTCCACTCCTCTTTGCAGATCATCTCTAAATCATTAAGAGTTCTGGGCTGTCGCTTGGCAACTCGCAGCTTCAGCTCCCTCCATAAGTTTTCAATGGGATTAAGGTCTGGTGACTGGCTAGGCCACTCCATGACCCTAATGTGCTTCTTCCTGAGCCACTCCTTTGTTGCCTTGGCTGTATGTTTTGGGTCATTGTCGTGCTGGAAGACCCAGCCACGACCCATTTTTAAGGCCCTGGCGGAGGGAAGGAGGTTGTCACTCAGAATTGTACGGTACATGGCCCCATCCATTCTCCCATTGATGCGGTGAAGTAGTCCTGTGCCCTTAGCAGAGAAACACCCCCAAAACATAACATTTCCACCTCCATGCTTGACAGTGGGGACGGTGTTCTTTGGGTCATAGGCAGCATTTCTCTTCCTCCAAACACGGCGAGTTGAGTTCATGCCAAAGAGCTCAATTTTTGTCTCATCTGACCACAGCACCTTCTCCCAATCACTCTCGGCATCATCCAGGTGTTCACTGGCAAACTTCAGACGGGCCGTCACATGTGCCTTCCGGAGCAGGGGGACCTTGCGGGCACTGCAGGATTGCAATCCGTTATGTCGTAATGTGTTACCAATGGTTTTCGTGGTGACAGTGGTCCCAGCTGCCTTGAGATCATTGACAAGTTCCCCCCTTGTAGTTGTAGGCTGATTTCTAACCTTCCTCATGATCAAGGATACCCCACGAGGTGAGATTTTGCGTGGAGCCCCAGATCTTTGTCGATTGACAGTCATTTTGTACTTCTTCCATTTTCTTACTATGGCACCAACAGTTGTCTCCTTCTCGCCCAGCGTCTTACTGATGGTTTTGTAGCCCAT
Source organism: Microcaecilia unicolor (assembly GCF_901765095.1). Classification (NCBI taxonomy): domain Eukaryota; kingdom Metazoa; phylum Chordata; class Amphibia; order Gymnophiona; family Siphonopidae; genus Microcaecilia; species Microcaecilia unicolor. Next base: position 397,051,930 of record NC_044032.1, on the reverse strand, counting down.
TCCAGCCTTGTGCAGGTGTATGATCTTGTCCCTGACATCCTTAGACAGCTCCTTGCTCTTGGCCATTTTGTAGAGGTTAGAGTCTGACTGATTCACTGAGTCTGTGGACAGGTGTCTTTCATACAGGTGACCATTGCCGACAGCTGTCTGTCATGCAGGTAACGAGTTGATTTGGAGCATCTACCTGGTCTGTAGGGGCCAGATCTCTTACTGGTTGGTGGGGGATCAAATACTTATTTCCCTCTGCAGAATGCAAATAAATTCATATACTTTCCACAATGTGATTTTCCGGATTTAATTTGTGATGTGCTATCTCTCACTGTTACCAATAACCTACCCTTCAATTATGGGCTGCTCATGTCTTTGTCAGTGGGCAAACTTACAAAATCAGCAAGGGATCAAATACTTATTTCCCCCACTGTAGCTATAATTCGGTTTCCTCTTTCCCACATGCATCACTTTGCACTTGCTCACATTAAATGTCATCTGCCATTTAGACGCCCAGTCTCCCAGTCTCGTAAGGTCCTCTTGTAATTTTTCACAATCCTCCTGCAATTTAACGACTTTGAATAACTTTGTGTCATCAGCAAATTTACCTCACTAGTTACTCCCATCTCTAGGTCATTTATAAATATGTTAAAAAGCAGCGGTCCCAGCACAGACCCCTGGGGAACCCCACTAACTACCCTTCTCCATTGAGAATACTGACCATTTAACCCTACTCTCTGTTTTCTATCTTTTAACCAGTTTTTAATCCACAATAGAACACTACCTCCTATCCCATGACTCTCCAATTTCCTCTGGAGTCTTTCATGAGGTACTATGTCAAACGCCTTCTGAAAATCCAGGTACACAATATCAACTGGCTCACCTTTATCCACATGTTTGTTCACCCCTTCAAAGAAATGTAGTAGATTGGTGAGGCAAGATTTCCCTTCACTAAATCCATGTTGACTTTGTCTCATTAATCCATGCTTTTGAATATGCTCTGTCATTTTGTTCATAATAATAGTCTCTACCATTTTGCCCGGCACCGACATCAGACTCACAGGTCTATAATTTCCCGGATCTCCTCTGGAACCTTTTTTAAAAATCGGCGTTACATTGGCCATCCTCCAATCTTCCGGTACCACGCTTGATTTTAAGGACAAATTACATATTTCTAACAATAGCTTCGCAAGCTCATTTTTCAGTTCTATCAGTACTCTGGGATGAATACCATCCGGTCCAGGAGATTTGTTACTCTTCAGTTTGTAGAACTGCCCCATTACATCCTCCAGGTTTACAGAGAATTCATTAAGTTTCTCCGACTCGTCAGCTTCGAATACCATTTCCGGTACCGGTATCCCACCCAAATCTTCCTCGATGAAGACCGAAGCAAAGAATTCATTTAATCTCTCTGCTACGGCTTTGTCTTCCCTGATTGTCCCTTTTACTCCTCGGTCATCTAGCGGTCCAACCGATTCTTTTGCTGGTTTCCTGCATTTAATATACCTAAATTTTTTTTACTATGTGTTTTTGCCTCCAACGCAATATTTTTTTCGAAGTCCCTCTTAGCCTTCCTTATCAGCGCTTTGCATTTGAATTGACATTCCTTATGCTGTTTTTTAATTATTTTAGTTGGTTCCTTCTTCCATTTTCTGAAGCATTTTCTTTTAGCTCTAATAGCTTCTTTCACCTCACTTTTTAACCACGCCGGCTGTCGTTTGGTCTTCCGTCCTCCTTTTTTAATACGTGGAATATATTTGGCCTGGCTTCCAGGATGATGTTTTTGAACAGCATCCATGCCTGATGTAAATTTTTGACCCTCACAGTCGCTCCTCTAAGTTTCTTTTTCACCGTTCTTCTCATTTTATCATAGTCTCCTTTTTTAAAATTAAACGCTAACGTATTTGATTTCATATGTATACTTCAAAGCTAATATCAAATCCGATCATATTATGATCACTGTTATCAAGCGGCCCCAGCACCATTACCTCCCGCATCAGATTATGCGCTCCACTAAGCACTAGGTCTAGAATTTTTCCTTCTCTCGTCGGCTCCTGTACCAGCTGCTCCATAAAGCTGTCCTTGATTTCATCAAGGAATTTTACCTCCCTAGCATGTTACAGTTGCCCAGTCAATATTGGGGTAATTCAAATCACCCATTATTATTGTGTTGCCCAGTTTGTTTGCATCACTAATTTCCTTTAACATTTCTGCATCCATCTGTTCATCCTGGCCAGGCAGACAGTAGTACACTCCTATCACTATCCTTTTCCCCTTTACACATGGAATTTCAATCCACAGTGATTCCAAGAAATGTTTTGTTTGTTTCCTATAGAAATTTTGAATCTATTTGATTCAAGGCTCTCGTTAATATACAATGCTACCCCTCCACCAATTCGATCCACCCTATCACTACGATATAATTTGTACCCCAGTATGACAGTGTCCCACATGTGTTGACCTCTTTCATCTTTGAACAACCTGTAGAGAACAAGAGATATGCAGGAAGCACCATCCAAGGTGACAGTTGATATTTGAACCGTTACTTTGCCCCAGCTAAACATCTCTGAAACCTTGGGCGTGCCTCTGGAATATTGGCAAGGACTGATGCAAAGAAAATGATCAGGTAAGACCTAATTTCTCCTTCCAATGCATTGTTTCCCACTATTCCAGAACCTGTGGGGTGTTCAAAAGCAAACCCTAGAGTGAGTGGGATCCTAGCACCGTCACCACCCTGAGGACTGAAGCCCCAAAACTGGTTTTGAGCATGCCACATCTGCGCTGTAGTGCTCGGCAAAGGTATGCAGCATTGATCATGTTGCCACCTTGCAAATATCTGCGGGAGACAGTAAGGTAGTCTCCACCCAGGATGTCACTGTATGTCTTGTAGAATGAGCCCACAAGGCCTGAGGAGCCTGCTGTCCTGCAAGCAAATAAGCTGATGTAATAGTCTCCTTCAGCCATCTAGCAATTGTGGGCTTGGAAGCCATGAGGCCAAGGCACAGTCTATCTAATTTGCAAAACTTACTTATGAATTCTAGATAACTAATGAGGACTCTATGCACATTGAAAAGTTTTAAGGAAGAATACCGAGACACTTCGTCCTCTCCACAAAAGGACACAAAATCCACAGACTGGTTGAGATGAAATGCTGATACCACTTTTGGAAGAAAGAAAGGAACTATGCGCAGGGAGACCCTTGCCTCCAAAACGCAAGGAAAGGGATCCCGACAAGAGAGAGCCTGAAGCTTCAAAACCTTACGTGCTGACACAACAGCCAACAAGAACACTGTCTTTAGCATAAGATCTTCCAAAGAGGCCTTCCAGAGTGGCTCAAAAAGAGGTTTCTGAAGGGCCCAAAGGACTAAATTAATGTTCCATTCTGGACATGGCGTACAGAAGAGAGGCCGCAAGTAACCCACTCCCCACAAGAATCAATATCCAGATGAGATGCAAGAGATATCTTCTGTAGTCAGCCTCTGAAACAGGACAAAGCCTGAACTTTTAAAGAACCCATTGCCAATCCGACCTGTCTGGAGAAATGCTAGGATGTGCACCATCTGAGCAAAGAAGGGAGACAGTCAGTGCTCAGAACACTAGCCTTTGAACATCCTCCACACTCTTACATCTACCATGGTTGTAAAGCATTTCCAAGCCTGAAGCCACGTAGGAATAACTGAATCAGAATAGCCATTTCGTCTCAACTGAGCCCTTTCAACGGCCAAACCATAAAACCAAAGAGGCATGGATTCTCCTTGAGCACCGGACCTTGTTTCAGTATGCCGTGTACCTGCGGAAGACGGAGAGGGCCCTCGTCCAACAGATGAATCAGGTCTGCCTACCATGGCCTCTGCAGTCAATCCGGGGCTACAAGAATTATTCCACCCCACTGTAATGTGATCCTTTTCAACACACAGCCTACTATGGGCCAAGGAAAGAAGACATACAGTAGATATGTCTCTGGCCAGGGATGCAGTAGGGCATTCATCCCCAATGAGCCCAGTTCTTTCCAATGGCTGAAGAACTTGGGCACTTAGACATTCCTTTTCATCGTCATCAAGTCCAGAAGTGGAGAACCCCATTGGTCCACTATCAGCTGAAACCCCTGGCTGGATAGCTCCCATTTTCCTGGGTCCAAGGAGTGCCCGCTGAGAAAGTCCACCTCTATGTTCAAGGACCCCACGATGTGAGCTGCCAACAAGCAGAGAAGATTTTTCTTTGCCCAACTCATGAGGGAGGATGCCTCCACCGCCATCAGACAACTGCGGGTCCCACCTTGCTGGTTGATCTAAGCCACTGCTGTAGCATTGTCAGAGAAAACTCAGATCGGGGCCCCCACCAGAAAGGGTGCAAAGACGCGTAAGGCATTCCACACTGCTCTGAGCTCCAAGCGATTTACTGACCACTGATACTCCTGTTCTCTCACTGATACTCCAGGTGCTTGTGCCAGATGAAACCTGTAATGAGCTCCCCAACCCGACTTGCTGGTGTCTGTTGTCACCACCTCCCATTGTGTTATCGGTAAGGGAGCTCCATCTTCCCTCAGCTGTCTTTTCACCAAGCTGAAGAGTCCTAGCTACTTTAGCCTTTCCTCATAGGGAAGTCGTTCCATCCCTTTTATCATTTTCGTCACCCTTCTCTGTACCTTTTCCAATTCCACTATATCTTTTTTGAGATGTGGTGACCAGAACTGCACACAGTATTCAAGGTGAGGTTGCACTAAGGAGTGATACAAAGGCACTATAACGTCCTCGTTTTCCATTCCTTTCCTAATAATGCCTAACATTCTATTTGCTTTCTTAGCCGCCGGTGCACACTGAGTAGAGTGTTTCAACGTATCATCAACGATGACACCTAGATTCCTTTCCTGGTCGGTGACTTCTAATGTGGAACCTTACATCATGTAACTATAGTTCGGGTTCCTCTTTCCCACATGCATCACTTTGCACTTGCTCACATTAAACGTCATCTGCCATTTGGATGCCCAGTCTCCCAGTCTCGTAAGGTCCTCTTATAATTTTTCACAATCCTCTTGTGATTTAACAACTTTGAATAACTTTGTGTCATCAGCAAATTTAATTACCTCACTACTTACTCCCATCTCTAGATCATTTATAAAAATGGACCTCTAAGCCCCCTCATGATTAATGAAGATGGTACTCCTGACGCCAAAGATGGTACTCCTGATGCCAAAGAAGGCTCCTCAATGAAAAACACCTCCAGTGCTTCAGAAATAAGAGTACTGAGTTCCTCTTTATGGAACAAGCTCAGTACTTTCGGATCATCTCCCTCCTCCAACGGCTCCTTCAATGATAGCTCCTCCTCTGAATAAACTGAGGCCATATCAGGTAAGGAGGGAAAAAGCAGAAACAGGAGTGAGCAGATGAGGCTAAATGAGATCTCTTCAGAGGCTGAGGAGAAGGGGGCAGAAACTGAAGCACCTTGCAGCAACTCTGATTATCTCTGCTTCAGTAAATGGGCCTGGTATTAAGAGCAATATAAATTCCAGAGAAAACAAAGATCCCAACAAAGCTGAATGCTCTGTCAAACCCTGAGGCTATAAAATGGCAGCTGTGCTCTGTGTGTGATCAGAAAGAGGCTGCTCTTCACTCCCAGTTGGGCCCGACAAAGTGGCGCCTGTTCCTGTGCTCTCCTGCATCAAACTGTGCACTTGTCCTTCCAGTCAGCCCAAAGACCCTGGCATATTTGTATGCTGCTCCAAATCCCTAGATGTGCTGCCACTGACCATTTCCTCCTTGCCCTGCAGAATTCCCAGCTTGAACACACTGCAACTCCTTGACGCTGGCTGGCAGGTCCCACAGCAGGAACACTGCTTAACTGCCTTCGTGGGAGTTGCCATTCACCCTGTCAGAAGCACAGTACAATATGTCCTAAACGAGTGAGTCAGGATCCCTCCCCTGCACCAAGTAGAGCTTGCAGCCCTCCAAGTGATTCTGTCAATATTTAGTTGGTCTTACCACTGCCAGTTGCTCCCCCTATGCTCCTGAGCTCCACAGAAAAACAGGGGAGAGGTTAAGAGAGGGAAGACGTAAATTTGCGGGGCACCAGAGGCAGGGATCTGAAGACCTCCAGATATGACTCTGCAGACTCAGGCCACCCACAAGCTCAACTGGGGACAAGTTCACCAACTGGACCAGGAGCAAAGCACTCAGAAACAGAGGCTGAAAAGTGTGTCCATCCACCTGCTGGAGATAGAAAATACTGAGGAGATGGACTGGATGATAAGAAAGGTATGTCTCAGATCAGTTTCAAGTTCTCTATCTCCTCCTGCTGGTCGATGGACACACCTATCTCGCAGGTTCTGGAATAGTAGGAAGCTACGTAATGGAAAATGTTCTTAATATTTAAGTTAAAAGGGTAGATTGCCTGAATGTTGCTCATTATTTGTTCTTTTTTCATTATTTACTTACAGCAACTCAAATACTTAGAACCCAGCTAGCTCAAGAATGTGAAGCATAGAGACCTTCAACCAGTAAGAAAACAGCTGGAATTCTTGGGAAGTCCATCTACATAGCAGATGTCAGCACCTAAGGACCAATTTGCCCACCCAGTCTGCCTGGCTGTTCTGTCCCACTGCACTAATTAATGATGGATTCCAGCTGTCAGTTAAACAAAAGTTTTTCACCTGTAGCATATCAGTCCTTATCCAAGTCAATTTTTTTCTCATCCCTTCTTGGTTGTCTACCATTCTGGGTAGAACAGTACAGCAGCATACAGTTTCCCATAATTAAAAGAACATCTAGGGCCTTCCCATAGCTGTCTTTTACCCAATATTTCAACTTTGTTCTTAACTACTGTCCTTTATGCATAACTAAATTCTTTTACAGTACTGGCTTCTAGTAGCTCTGTTTGTTGGTTATTCCAGGCATCTACCACCTGCTCTCTAAAGTATTTCCTCTGAGCCTCACTTATTCTCCCAGGCCTCAGCTAATCCAGCTATCATTTCAGCATCTATTTAGATTTTGGGTTCTGGTGCATTTCCCCTGCTCAAATGAGATGTATGTATTGGAAAAAGGTTGAAATGGCCAGTCTGATACATCTATTTAGCTTTCGCCAGGATGTAATTCAGCCATGGGGATATGAATTGTTACTAAAGTTTTCAATCAGCTCCTCAGTTTGTTAGCTCTAATGGAGATGGACTATATTGTGTAATTGTTCCATACAGCACAAAGTTTAACCACGTTATTAAAAAGCTGAGCAATTCATATCTCAATCACTCGCATAACATTTTATTCTTCCTGCAAGCAGAGAGCTCAGGAAAATTCTAACCAGTTAGTTTAATTTTATTGCAGCAGATATTATATGGGGGTTATTTTATAAGCATCATTTCCATGTTTAAATAACTGCACACTCATACAAATGAACACTTCTGAATCTGATGGGTTCGTGCTGCTCATTTTTCCATGTGTGTTATTTAAAAAATGGCTGCTCCCAATGTGCGTGCTGGCAAATACACATGCACTCTTCTAATTTCCTTATAGGCGTTTCATAAAATGTTCCTTGTTGAGCCAAGTCTTTTGTAAAATACTACCGGAATTGTGCATGTCACAAACAGGATGCCTCAATTCCAAGCTCTGCATTCTATGTCAAACGACTTTTATGTCTGCTAGTTTACTATAGATACAATCATTTACCTTTATGAATTCTACCATCATATTCAGCTGCACCATTAGGAATAATGGCCTTCACATAAATGCCACCATGTCTTACACTTGTATTTACACCACCCTAAACAAGAAGAAAATTATGATCATCTTTAAACATCTATACAATTTCAGACATGCACTATTCTGAATAGAAGCCATCATCCACTGAGTCATAAGGGCTATATTTTTATCTTAGAGACAAATTTTATAAAATAAGTGCAAACATTCATGTTGATTAGGCACGTAAATGATTAGAATAATGGCATATATCTGCATATGTGTGCATACAGGTAGGTAAATACCAAAAACCTGCTTAACCGCTAGTCTGTAAATATGCATATGGTTTTATATAGTGTGCATTTTACTGGTAGGCCTACATATAGGTGGTCTGGGTACAGCATGGGCTTGATTCACATTTAAAACATTTAACTTACAGAATACTATAAGTTACGCTCATATCTCTGGCATTTAGGAACATAGCTCTATGGTATAAGTACATATATACCCAGATATGCTAGTATTCTGTAAAGGAAAGCTGGAGCCTACTTTCCTTTATAGAAAAGATGCCACACAGGTGCACATTTACAGAATTATTCCTCACATGGGAAAAACTCTTTAGTTCACTTGATCCTTTGAAAATTAAATAAATCATAGTATTAATAACAAAACAACATACAGAAGAGAATGTGGATAAAATAGACTGCATATTAAGTAATTATATAGGCATATGCAAGTCACTGTAAACCGTTTAAGCTGAAATTTTCCTTTATGCAGAATTATGAATAACAATTCATCAGCAAAACAAACCAGAAGAAAGTTAATACTAACATTTAGCAATGTGAAGCAGATTGTACACTGGGGACTCAAGACACACAGCGCCAGATTCTACATATGGTGCCATAAAAATCGATACTGAAAGAATACACCTAGGCGTATTCTATAAACTACGCCTAAAATTAGGCATGGTTTATAGAATACACCTAGCACCCGTCCACACAGCTAAATTTAGTCGAAGGCATTTAGGCTGAGTAAAACTTGATGTAAATGCTGTCGACTAAATTAGGCGCGGAGTGGGTGTATTCTATATCAGCGTGCATAGATTTTAGAAACTCCCATGATCCACCCATTCCACACTCATGTCATGCTATACCAGTAGACAGTGTTTGCATAGTAGTTTAGGTTTATTTACATATTTACATGTGGGATACAAATGCAATAAATAAATAAATAAATACGTCATGACCTACCATCCATTTACATCTTTGGAACTCTCAATCCACTCTATACACACCTTCAGATTCATATTACGCTCTGTTGACATTTAACATAAGTATTTTTGAAGCAATCCTCTTTCGACCTCTGTATATATTTACCACTTGTCACTTTTACACTATTAAAAAATGACTTTGCTTTTGATATATATACACATCGCCGTCAGTTGTGCTTTTTTTAAAATACGTTTTGGAGCTCATTTTCAAAATAGAAAAACGTCCAAAAAGTGGCATAAATCTGCATTTGGACGTTTTTCTCACAAAACCTTCCAAATTAGTATTGTCAATGTTTTTCACAAAAATGTCCAAATTGGTATTTTCAAAACCAAATTTTATTTTTTTCCTATGAAGTCTGCCAGAAGGGCGTTCAAATTACAAAGTGGCATGTCAGGGGCGTGTTAAGGGTGGAATCTGGGCGTTGGATGTTTTTCAGCCATAATAGAACAAAACAAAACCATCCAGGACTAAAACTAAGATGTTTTGAGCTAGACCTGTTTTTATAACGAATAAGGTACAAATGACCAGATGACCACTGGAAGAAATCAGGGATGATCTCTCCTTACTCCCCCAGTGGTCAGTAACCCAGCCTCTATGCCAGCTTCAGATGTTATACTCGGCTCCATTAGAACAGCATGCAGGTCCCTGGAGTAGTCTAGTGGTGGGTGCAGTGCACTGCAGACAGGTGGACCCAGGCCCATACCTCCCTCTACCTGGAAATCCACTGTACCCACATATAGGTGCCCCCTTCACTCGAGCTAAGGTAGTGGTGTACAGTTGGGGGTAGTGGGTTTTGGGGGGCTAAGCAGACAAGATAAGGGAGCAATGCTGACATGTGTACCTGGGAGCATTTTATGAAGCCCACTGCACTGCCCCCTAGGGTGCCCTATTACTTTCCTGGGATGTCTGGGGGACCAGACTACTAAAAATGCTAGCTCCTCCTACATCCCAAATCATAAAACCTTGTTCAAAACAGTATTTTCAGAAAAAAAAAAAAGAAAGCCATTTTTCTTTTTTTCAAAATGACTTTCTTTCCTATTCAGAGTTTGGAGTTTTTTTGTAAAACATCCAAAGACGAACTTAGAAGTCATATCAAAAAAGCTCCTCCATGTGCTCTAGCTGCATGCTCTCAGATAGCAGGATTGTCATCGTGTTGGTGGGTTTCACGTTTGTAATCCCTGAATCAATTTCATTCATACATGCTCAGATTCCCATGTGGCACGCCGCATCTTTTTTTGTATATATTTGTATTGATCTTAATGTACTTGTCCCGATGCACTGGTGACATATTTCTATGCAATTAATGTTGGAATTTATATCCATATATTTTCAAATATTTATGGCTCACAATTATGGGATAATGCTTTTTTCATAACACAACCGACACCACGAGCATATAAGGATCCTCCTATGTAACCTTTATATTCTTTTGCAAAAGCGCCGAGATGATAGATCCTTTTTTACTCCTTAATTCTTTAACTTTTTTGTGTTGGCACTTACAGCGCTACACTAGTTGACGATATTTACATAAACCATCGCGTCATTTATGTTAATTTTCATACACCACGGCTTCCAATGTTCACGCTTTTTGAAACTTTTAAGTTAAACTTGGACTTTCATTCTATTCCATTTTGCACTTTGTCGCTTGAACAGATATACACTATTTCAGCATTTATGCTGATACTTGACAAGGGTCTTTTTAAAGGTAAGCATCTCTCTATTTTCTTCCGTATGTTTCTCCTCCATGTTTAGGTTCAGCTTTGTTTGGCGTTCTGCTGCACATTCATCTTTTATATGTGTGCCATGGTCATTTGACTTTGACCACACTCTTTGTGCTTTAGCAACACATTCTTAGGAAAGGAAGCAGTTTAGTTTACCCTGATGGTATATTTCAAATGTATAATCTGCAGATTATAGTTTCAAGTTTGATAATACTATTTAAAGATAAGGAGGCATTTACATACTGTACTGTTATTATGAAGGAGGTCTATCAACACATTCTATAACTTCCATTGCCTTTACTCGTTTTTTTTTTTGTTACATTTGTACCCCGTGCTTTCCCACTCATGGCAGGCTCAATGCGGCTTACAGGTACTTATTTGTACCTGGGGCAATGGAGGGTTAAGTGACTTGCCTAGAGTCACAAGGAGCTGCCTGTGCCTGAAGTGGGAATTGAACTCAGTTCCCCAGGACCAAAGTCCACCACCCTAACCACTAGGCCACTCCTCAGTTTCCCCCTTTTCTTATTATGTTACCACCACTGTTTCTATTTTTAATTCATAATATATATCACCATGGTTGTGGTTGTTTCCCCCCTTTTTAAGATGTCACCAGCATCATTTGTTTAGCATAACCATTATCTTTTTTTTTTTTAAAGTATCTTTATTAAGTCACGGTGAAATTACATTAACCAACAAAGTGTTCATAGGTTCACAAACTGTCCAGCCGGACAAGAGAACAACATTAAGTAGGGGATCTCTACACACAGCTGCAATTCATTCTGATAATTGTCACATTACATATTTCACATATTTTGGAACTATTCTCCTCAACAGACATTTTATATTTATATTTATGATAATTAGTTTTCATACACAATTTTATAGATGAACCCTTTGCTCCAGTACTCAAGGAATACCTTTCATTGAAGAATTATTTGTCCAAGTTAATAGGTTAGTTCCCGTCTTGATTGTTTTAACTTCAAGTCTTGTTTAATTTAACCTCTGTCATTTATTATTCCGGTTTTTTTTATTTTTCTAAGTGCTAGTCTATAACCTGTTGTATGTAGTATTACTTTTTATCATTTTTTACTGTTTCAGCCTTTAGATTTTAATATGATCTGGGGCATCAGAACAAACACTTATGTTCTAAGATTTGTCCTCCAGTTTTCATTTTGCAAACATAGGGCCCTGTTTCCTAAGCCACGCTGTAGGCACGCAAATCTTTTAGTTCGTGCTATCATTAGAGACACCCACAGGAATATAATGGGTGTGTCTATCATTAGCGCATACTAATTTTTAGCAGGCGTACCTTAGTAAACAAGGGGCCCTGTCTACTTAGGCACATTAGCATTTTTAATGCACCTACAATTAGCGTGTTTGCTAACTGTGAAGGTGCCTATAGGGATATTGTAGGTGCGTACACGGTTAACACGCGTACATGGCTAACGTGCATTAAGAACGCTAGCGCGCCTATAGCATGGTGGGTCCAAGGTCATTAAAGATCTAGACACTATTCTTTTCATTGATTCTTTTTTTTTTAATTGATTCATGCTTAAGTCCCCGAAAGACTAGTTAGAATTCTTGTCCTGTAATATACATATAGATGTATTGTTCACTAGATCCATTAAATTATACATTGTGAGAACCCTCCAGGGGCTCTTGAGGTTGGAGTACCGCCTCAGGAGGGACTGGTGCAACGTATCGTTTATTTTTGCTTTTTCTTTATATTGATGCTATTGAATCTGTGCATGTGTAAAAGTTTTATGTTTTGGGACACCAATAAATTTCTCTCTCTCCTCAACCGTATTATTGAAATGAAAGATGGACGTCCATCTTGTTTCGATAATACAGGTTTTCCCGCCCCTCCATCGGGACATTTTGCAAAGACTTCCTGAACAAAATTTGGGTGTCCATTTCGATTATGCCCCTCCATAATTCAAAAAAGATATAGCAATTTTGTTTTTTTAGTTCTATCAGTACTCTATTGTGTATACCATCTGTTTCAGGTGATTTGCTACTATTTAGTTTGTCAATTTGCCCTAGTACATCTACTACTACTTAACATTTCTAAAGCGCTACTAGGGTTACGCAGCGCTGTACAATTTAACATAGAGGGACAGTCCCTGCTCAAAGAGCTTACAATCTAAAAGACAAGTGGACAGTCAGTCCGATAGGGGCAGTTTTAAATTGGGGCAGTCTGGATTTCCTGAATGGTAAGAGTTAGGTGCTGAACGCAGCATTGAAGAGGTGGGCTTTAAGCAAAGACTTGAAGATGGGCAGGGAGGGGGCTTGGCTACATAAACAAATTCACTATACTATATGAATCACAATCAGGATTTCGACCCCTACATAGCCCCGAAACAGTACTACCCACTCTCCTAACCAAATTCAAAGAAGAAACAATAATAGGCAAGAGTCTACTCCTCCTCCAATTTGACATGTCAAGTGCATTCGACATGATTAACCCATAACATACTGCTAAGACTCCTTGACTACTTCGGAATCAGTGGCGACACTCTCAACTGGATTAGGTGTTTTCTAAACACAAGAACATATCAAGTGAAATAAAAAACAAACATATCGTCACCTTGGAAACCAGGCTGCGGAGTACTGCAAGGATCACCATTATCACCAATCCTTTTCAACCTCATGATGACTCCACTAGCCAAGACCCTATCCACCCAAGGCCTTAACCCATTCATCTACGCTGATGATGTTACACTCTACATCCCATACAAACATGATCTGGCGGAAATCACCAACGAAATCAAACTAAGCTTAAACATCATGAACTCATGGGCAAATGCATTCCAAATAAACTAAATACAGAAAAAACACACTGTCTCATCATCTCATCCCAATACAATACATATAAACCCACAAACATAATCACCCCAGGATACACACTCCCTGTCTCAGACAACCTGAAAATTCTCGGAGTAACAATCGATCGTAATCTATCACTAGAGACCCAAGCGAAATCCACCATAAAGAAAATGTTTTTCTCAATGTGGAAATAAAACCATTCTTCTCAAGAGAAATATTTCGTAACCTGGTACAGTCCATGGTACTAAGCCACGCAGATTACTGTAATGGAATCTATGCAGGATGCAAGGCTCAAATGATAAAGAAACTTCAGACCGCCCAAAACACAGCAGCCAGGCTTATATTTGGAAAAACTCATTTTGACAGCGTCAAACCACTCAGAGAAAAATTGCACTGGCTACCAATCAAAGAACGTATTACTTTCAAAATCTGCACGACTGTTCATAAAATTATTTACTGCGAGGCTCCAGGATACATGACAGACCTCATCGACCTGCCAACCAGAAACACCACAAAATCGTTACACGATCATACCTAAACCTCCACTACTCAAGCAGCAAAAGACTCAAATACAAATCCACCTATGCAACCAGCTTTTCCTATCTAAGCGCACAACTATGGAACGAATTACCTAAAGCAGTAAAATTTAGGTAGTCGAGTGTAGTTTTTACTGCTTTAGGTAATTCGTTCCATAGTTGTCCGCTTAGGTAGGAAAAGCTGGTGGTGTTTCTAACATTACCAAAAAAACTGAATGGGGAAGGGACTTATAATTGCTGCATTCGTTCACTGTGCTCTGTCTGGAGGTTACAGATTAAAAAAAACAAACAAACTCTGAACCACTCAGTGGATGGGGACCCTCACTCCATGCACTGAGCCTGGCAATCCCACCATGCTGCCACAAAAAAAGGAGAACTAAAGGGTCTGTCATGAAACGCCTAATACCCGCCTGGGGTTAACCCTGCGGCCACCTGGAGGGTCTGCCCTCAGCACTGCTCAGACCCACCTGCACCTGCTGCATGCTCTACACTAGCACCCTCCACCCCACCGACTGGGTCCCACTTGCCTCTGGACGAGTCTCCCACTCTCAGGTTATTCCCCAGTGATTTCTAGGATACTGGGGCCGCACTCTCAGGGGTCCCACAGTTCCTGGAAAGCACCCACAGATCTTTGTGTTCAATTCTGGTCGCCGCATCTCAAGAAAGATATAGTGGAATTAGAAAAGGTGCAGAGAAGGGCGACGAAAATGATAAAGGGGATGGGACGACTTCCCTATGAGGAAAGGCTAAAGTGGCTAAGGCTCTTCAGCTTGGAGAAAAGGCGGCTGAGGGGAGATAAGATAGAGGTCTATAAAATAATGAGTGGAGTTGAACGGGTAGATGTGAAGTGTCTGTTTACGCTTTCCAAAAATACTAGGACTAGGGGGCATGCAATGAAGCTACAATGTAGTAAATTTAAAATGAATCGGAGAAAAAGTTTCTTCAAACGTATAATTGGGCTCTGGAATTCGTTGCCAGAGAATGTGGTAAAGGCGGTTAGCTTAGCGGAGTTTAAAAAAAGGTTTGGACGGCTTCCTAAAGGAAAAGTCCATAGACCATTATTAAATGTACTTGGGAAAATCCACTATTTCTGGGATAAGAAGTATAAAATGTTTTGTACTTTTTTGGGATCTTGCCAGGTATTTGTGACCTGGATTGGCCACTGTTGGAAACAGGATGCTGGGCTTGATGGACCTTTGGTCTTTCCCAGCATGGCAATACTTATGTACTTATGTATATGATCCAACACACAATCTACCAAGATCCTTAGTCAGTCCAGGACAACAGAGACAATAAACTAATACAGTTTATTGTCACAGTGAACCATATAAAAAAAAAGATGGAAAAGTAACAGGCAATAACAGTTAACTGGATATGGATCAATATTAAAACTGTCTAAACACTTTGTCACTATCTGGGTAGTGCCTGGGAAGCTTCAGGAAATTAACTGCTCACAAACCTTGAAAAGAGCCTCAAGACAGAGATCTTAACCTCTGTGTTCCCATACTGAGACTAAAAATTACCTCGCAGCTTAGGCAGGAAAAAACGGTCACTTCTGTAACAGCTTTACAAAAAAAAGACAGTCACCATCTGCTGGCCAAACAAGGGAAATGGACTGGGAACAAATATGTCATACATTCACATAAGTCGTCACAGACATGTCCCGTTTTGTCAAAGGGTACTTGAAACAACAACCCTCACACACTACTGCTGCTGCTTTAAATTGCACATACAAGTTGCAGAAGGTGAAGAAGAGAAAATATTTAAAAACCTTGTCAAACAGTACCGTGACACTTATTCCCAAACTGTCATCTTTCTTCGGCAACTCCACTTTGAAGATATCTCCAGGTTTAAGTGGTGCTGTGGAGTGCTTTCTAGAATTCATTTTCATGCTCACAGAGGAAGAGTCCTATGCAAAGAAGAAAATAGTTGTTAAATTATGTGTTAACTCATAGCATATTTATAAGATGAGCCAGGAAGCTGTCTCATAGATAAAAAGTAGTCTCATCTTTGCTTGGTTAGCCATGTGGGTTCTGAATATCGGTCAGCACCCGCATAATTTCCGGGTCTGCCGATGGTCCAGATATTCAATGCTACAACAACAAATATCTGGGACTAATTTAGCCAGCAGCAGTCAGCATTTAAAGAAATGCTGACCGCTGCCAGTTGAACACTGAACTATTTGTTTACTGACTCTTAGGGGGCAATTCTGAAAACTGGGTGCCTTCGTTTAGGCGTCCCAATGCTGCGCGGTGAAAGCCTATTCTATAATGCCATTTTGGCACCCATATTCTGTTACTGAAAAATAGCACAAGCAAATAAATTTTACCTAGCTGAATCAGTTTCACATGCTGTTAAAAGAAAAATATTAGAAACAGGAAAAAGCAACACTGGGCCTTCAGGATACAGATAATTGTCGTCCTTTTATTTTGAAAATGACCCGACATGGGCCGTGTTTCAGTGAACAAAGGCCTGCCTCAGGGGTCAGAAAGTTCTTATAGGTATAGTCTTGGAAATTTGGAGAAAAACAAACAATCAGGGCATTTTGCCCAAAGCGTAGTAATTATTCGTGTAATCAAAGAAAACACTATAGGTAAAAAAAAACCGCCAATAAATATGGAGGTCCCTTTTTCCTGTGTGAGTCCTGAGCCAAATAGCCCTGCTGGCCCTTCCTATGATAGGTTCTTTTGATAAATATTACGAAGTTTGTTTAAACAGTTGTTATAGTGGTTGTTAAAACAAATTCAAACAGAAGAGCAACTGAGATAGAAACAAAGGGGTTTGCTCTTTGAGAAAGGGACACACATGAGTGGTTTGTATTAATTAGGCACTCTATCACTGTAATGAATTTCTTCTACTGTATAAGCTCAGTGCTATGAAAATGAATACTAATTCACAGCAGTGATACAACCAAAACCCCCTGAAATAATAGAATCATCACCTCTTAGGAAACCTCTGAACGCCTGGCATTGAACAGCTAGAATAATGATGTCTAAGAATGGGCAATGTCTGAGAAAAAAACAAAAACAAATCCTAACAGATAAAATAAAAATACTTAACATCTGTTTTATACTTCAGACACATTTTCATACATTTCTAGTATTATATTTGCAAAATAAATAAATAAATATCATTATCTTTACTGTCCCTTCACATGCATATGGGGAAAATCTCAATGCTTTGAGATAGGTGAAATTTTGTTTGGGAGAAAAAGGAAAACTACTACTACTACTACTATTTAGCATTTCTATAGCGCTACAAGGCATACGCAGCGCTGCACAAACATAGAAAACTGGGAATTGTTCTGGTAAAATAGGAGAAAAATTCCCAAGATGACAGATTCTGAAACAATGAAGAAAGGGAGTGATTGGATGGAACTTTGATACTCAAGCTGACATAATAGATACTAAGGGCCCTGTTTACTAAGGCATGTTTATTTATTGCATTTGTATCCCATATTTTCCCGCCTATTTGCAGGCTCAATGTGGCTTACATAGTACCGTTAGGTGTTTGCCCAGTCGGCTGATAACAAATACAAGGTTGTAAAGTGATCGAATGAGGTATATGTGGAGGGTCGGAAGGGATGAAGGTTGTGTGTTGTCCAGTATGATCATTAGGCATGCTGTGCTTTGGGTGAAGAGGTTTACGTAGGGTCGTTGGGGTAGGCCTTTTTGAAGAGGTTGGTTTTTAGTGATTTCCTGTCGTTCAAGTGGTCATGGATTGTTTTCACAGCTTTTGGGAGGCCATTCCATGGTTGTGCGCTTATGTAGAAGAAGCTGGATGCGTAGGTTGTTTTGTATTTCAGTCCTTTGCAATTTAGGTAGTGTAGGTTTAGGTATGATCTTGCAGACCCGACTGTTTCTTGTTGGTAGATCTATGAGGTCTGTCATGTTTCCTGGGACTACGCCATATATGATTTTGTGGACTAGAGTGCAGATTTTGAAGATGATCTATTCTTTGATTGGGAGCCAATGTAATTTTTCTCAAAGGGGTTTGGCACTTTCGAAGCGTGTTTTGCTGAATATCAACCTGGCTGCTGTATTTTGGGCAGTCTGGAGGTTTTTTGTTAGTTGTTCCTTGCATCCTGCGTAGATTCCGTTACAGTAATCTGCATGACTTAGGACCATTGATTGTATTAGGTTCCAAAAGGTTTCCCTTGGGAAGAAAAGTTTTAATCATTTGAGCTTCCACATTGAATAGAACATTTTCTTTATTACAGAGTTTACTTGGCTCTCGAGAGTAAGGTTGCGGTCAAGTGTGACGCCGAGTATTTTCAAACTGTCTGAAGTAGGGAGGGTGTGTCCTGGGGTACTTATAGTTGTGGGTTTGCATTTGTTATGTTGAGAAGTGAGGGTGAGGCAATGTGTTTTTTCAGTGTTCAGTTTCAGTTGGAATGAGTTTGCCCAGGAGTCCATAATGTTCAGGCCATCATTGATTTTATGAGTTATTTCTTTCAGGTCACATCTGAAGGTGCAGATATAAAATTACTCTTCTAGAATACATGTACATAACAGGTTGCCTAGGTTGTATGGCCAAGTAGGTGCCTACTTTGAAGAGATTAAACTTTATAAAGACACAAATATAGCAGCATTATAAGAAAAGATGTACAAACCAGAATTAAGATGTTCAGGTTGGGTCTTAAGTATTTTAGAACTAAGTCTGTTACCAGGCTCTGCCAACATAGAGCCTGTTCTAAAATACACGGAACAATGGTCACTTTATGTGTCAGAAGCACCCGTTTTAAAGACATAAACACCAGCAGGTATTCTCCGAGGACAGCAGGCAGATTGTTCTCATATGTGGGTCGACGTCCGCGTCGGCCCAGGAAGCGGCAAATTTTTCCAAGCAAAAATATAAAAGTTTTGCCAGAGTCTTCTGGCGCGCAAATTGCAAGCACCGCGGATGACTTCCCGCCCGTCGCTCTAGTGTGCCCCTTCAGTTAAATCAAAAAGCATATAAATAACTAATATCAACCCCAAAGGGGAGGTGGGCGGGTTTGTGAGAACAATCAGCCTGCTGTCCTCAGAGAATACCTGCTACAGTTAAGTATCTTTGCTTTCTCCGAGGACAAGCAGGCTGCTTGTTCTCACCTGTGGGATATCCCTAGCATCCAGGCTCACTCAAAATAATGAACATTGGTCAACTGGGCTTCGCAACGGTGAGGACGTAACAAACATTTACCTGAAACTATAACAACTAACTGAGAGTGCAGCCTGGAACAGAACAAAAATGGGTCTAGGGGGGGTGGAGTTGGATTTTAAACCCCGAACAGATTCTGTAACACTGACTGCCCAAACCGACTGTCGCGTCGGGTATCCTGTTGAAGGCAGTAGTGAGATGTGAATGTGTGGACTGATGACCACGTTGCAGCCTTGCAAATCTCTTCAATGGAAGCTGACTTTAAATGAGCCACTGACACAGCCATGGCTCTAACATTATGAGCAGTGACATGGCCTTCAAGAGTCAGCCCAACTTGGGCATAAGAGAAGGAAATGCAATCTGCTAGCCAATTGGAGATTGTGCGTTTTCCGATGGCGAATCCCCTCCTGTTGGGATCGAAACAAACAAACAATTGGGCGGACTGTCTGAAGGGCTTTGTCCGCTCCACGTAAAAGGACAATGCTCTCTTGCAGTCAAAGGTGTTGTTATGACCCGGTAGTAGTGAGCCTCTGTGCCCCGACTGAGCATGGCTGAGATGGAGTGAAGCCGTACTCAGTCAGGCAGCCAGACAACCCCTAGCTTCACCTGGGAAGCGACCACCGTTCACCGAGAGTTGAGCTCTCAGCTGCAGGTGGCCACCAGGACTTCTGGAACCGGCGGGGTTGCACAGCCGCTGACCAGGATGGCAGGAAACAGACACAGTCCAGCACCAGAACTCCGAAAAGGCAAGAATAGTCAAAAATCAGTCCAGGGTCAAGGCAGGCAGCAAACAAGCGAAATGCAAGAAACTAGCCAAAGTCCGGTACACAGGAAATCAGGAACAGAAGATAGCTGGCAAACAGCACTCCGACAGCAACTCCTCAGAACAACTGAGGCCGAAGCAAAGAAGGCCTGGAGGCAGTGCTTTAAATAGTGAAGCAATCAGAGCAAACCAAACTCAGGTGAATCCAACATGGCAGCCCCCATAGGAGATCCTCCCAAGACCAGATATGGAGTTCCTTCCTGTTCTCATTTAGACAAGATGGCTGCCCCCTCCTGAGCTAGCCAAGATGGCTGCTGCTCTTGCTCCAAGCCGGATGACGGCTGCCAGACTTAGGAAACTGAAACAGACCCTTAAGACTGAACCTTGTCCCTTTTGGATGGAGCTGCAGAATGACTTAGCCAGGAGGAGCGTCGAACAGGTGAGGGACGTAACAGGTGTGCAAACTGTTTTCGCCAGGGTGGGTATGAGGAACGGGAAAGAATGTTGGCAAGACAATTGACTGGTTCAGTTGGAACTCAGACACCACCTTCGGCAGGAACTTAGGGTGCGTGCAGAGGACTACTCTATTGTGATGAAACTTAGTATAAGGTGCATCCACTACTAAGACCTGAAGCTCACTGACCCTATGAGCTGAAGTAACAGCCACCAAGAAAATGACCTTCCAGGTCAAGTACTTCAGATGGCAGGAATTCAGTGGCTCGAAAGGAGCTTTCATCAGCTGAGAACGATGTTGAGATCCCATGACACAGCTGGAGGTTTGACAGGGGGCTTTTACAAAACCTCTCATGAAGCGAACAACTAAAGGCTGTCCAGAGATAGACTTACCCTCTACACGGCGATGATAGGCACTAATCGCACTAAGATGAACACTTACTGAGTTGGACTTGAGACCAGACTCTGATACGTGTAGAAGGTATTCAAGCAGGGTCTGTGTAGGACAAGAAAGAGGATCAGACGGCAAACCTCCTCCATGTGAAAAAGTTACATCTCTTCGTGGAATCTTTTCTGGAAGCAAGCAAGACTCGAGAGACACCCTCTGAAAGACCCAAGGAGGCAAATTCTAAGCTCTCAACATCCAGGCCGTGAGAGCCAGAGACTGGAGGTTGGGAGGTAGAAGCGACCCCTCGTTCTGGGTGATGAGGGTTGGAAAACATTTCAATCTCCACGGCTCCTTGGAAGACACCTCCAGAAGAAGAGGGAATCAAATCTCACGCGGCCAGAAGGGTGCAATCAGAATCATGGTTCTGCAGTCTTGCTTGAGTTTCAGCGAAGTCTTCCCTACTAGAAGTATGGGAGGATAAGTATACAGAAGGCCTGTTCCCCAATGTAGGAGAAAGGCATCTGATGCTAGTCGTGGGCCTGAAGCCTGGAGTATTTGGAGGTTGGTGGTGAGTGTTTGTGTTTTTGTGATATTTTTTTGTTAAATGTTGGTTTTTTTTGTGTGTGTGTGTGTGTGTGTGTGGGGGGGGGGGGTTGGGGGATGTGCCATGGTGGCAAAGTGGGATGAAGTAGTTTTTGGCTTTGAGTGTGGTTTTTGTTGCAGGGATGATATATATATATATAGAGAGAGAGAGAGAGATATTGAGTGTGCATGTGTCCTTGCGCATCTTCTTTGGTTTTGTGGGGGAGGGGGGCTTCTGAAAGATCATGTGTGTCACCAAGCTACATTGTGTGTGTCTGTGTCACCGAGCCAATTTGTGTGTGTGTGTGTGTGTGTGTAAGTGAGTGTCGGTGGGGTGTATTTGGAGGTTGGTGGTGAGTGTCTGCGTTTTTGTGAATTTTTTTGTGTTACATGTTGGGGGTTTTTTGTGGGGGGTGGGGGATGTGCCGTGCTGGCAAAGTGGGATGGAGTGGTGTGTGGCTTTGAGGGTGGTT
Organism: Microcaecilia unicolor; assembly: GCF_901765095.1. Taxonomy (NCBI): domain Eukaryota; kingdom Metazoa; phylum Chordata; class Amphibia; order Gymnophiona; family Siphonopidae; genus Microcaecilia; species Microcaecilia unicolor. The sequence continues at coordinate 397,030,126 of NC_044032.1, read as the reverse complement.
ATTGTTGCAGGGATGATATAGACTGAGAGCGAGAGAGAGAGATAGAGTGTGCATGTATCCTTGTGCATCTTCTGTGGTTTTGTGGTGGAGGGGGGCTTCTGAAAGATCATGTGTGTCACTGAGCTACATTGTGTGTGTCTGTGTCACAGAGTCAGTTTGTGTGTGTGTGTGTGTGTAAGTGAGTGAGGGTGGGGTGTATTTGGAGGTTGGTGGTGAGTGTTTGTGTTTTTGTGACATTTTTGTGTTAAATGTTTGTTTTGGGGGGGTGGTTGATGGAGTGGTGTGTGGCTTTGAGTGTGGTTTTTGTTGCAGGGATGATATAGAGTGAGAGAGCGAGAGACTGAATGTGCATGTATCCTTGTGCATCTTCTGTGGTTCTGTGGGGGAGGGGGGGCTTCTGAAAGATCACGTGTTTCACTGAGCTAAAAAAAAGTTTGTGTGTGTATGTTTAAGTGAGTGAGGGTGGGGTGTGTTTGGAGGTTTGTGGTGAGTGTCTGTGTTTTTGTGATATTTTTGTGTTATATGTTTTTTTTTGGGGGGGTGGGGGGATGTGCCGTGCTGGCAAAGTGGGATGGAATGGTGTGTGGCTTTGAGAGTGGTTATTGTTGCAGGGTGTGTTGGCAGTGGAATGTGTGTGTTTCTGTGGTATTGTGCGTGTGTGTTTTTGTCTGTCCCTGACAGGGGGGTTGGGGGTGGGGGTCCGTGGGAAAATGTGAGGGTGGTTGGAGGGGGGTCAGCCTTTGCTGAGGGGTGGAGTGGGTTGTCTGTGTTTTTTTGTTTTGTGTTGGGGTGTCAAAGGAGAAGGATTTGTTTTTGAACTTAGAGGGTTTTGTCGTGGTTTTGGAGGTGGTTCTGCGCGTTTTCTATTTGTGTCTGTCAGTGACAGGGGGGGGGGTCTGTGGGTGTGTGAAATGTGGGGGTGTTTGGAGTGGGGTCTGTGTTAGTTGAAGGGTGGAGTGGGTTGTGTTCTTTTTTTTTTTTTGTTACATTTGTACCACACACTTTCCCACTCATGGCAGGCTCAATGCGGCTTACATGGGGCAATGGAGGGTTAAGTGACTTGCCCAGGCTGTTTTGGTGGAGGAGGGGGAGGTCCGGAGTCTGATATTACATTTACCCCGTGTCATTTCATGTACCTTCCCCTCCTGTCACATTCCAATTTTGTGCCATCAATGTATTGTATTGTATTGCATCCTCTTGATTTATGTTTAAACTTTTTTATTATTAACGAAATGCACAATTCAATGCAACTTGGAGACTTCATACAACAAAGTTCAGTTTGTAAATCAGCATTGCAATAACATATGTATCTGCTTCAATCATTGATTCCAATTTCTCTTTCTCCCTCCCCCCCCCCAACCCTCTCCCCTCCTTACATCTTTATTTTTTCAACAATTGTTAAATAAAGTCACAACATTACAACGATACAACCGAACTTTTGATTTGGCAAGTGTACAATTATAGATCAACTACTATTCTCCTGTGATGTTACGCATACACCTTACCGCTCTAATTTAATACAAAACTCCTACTCCTCAGTCCTCTCTTCTACCCCCTCCTCCCACTATTCCCTACTAACCCCCTCCCCCAACCCTCTTGATTAACTCAAATTGATACCTCCCAATATTATAATGTTACTTAGCACCTTTATAAAGTATTAATGACCAAACTTCGGCCTCTCTGTGTCATTTTTTCCAGGTAACTTCCCCATATTTTAAGAAACCGTATTTTCCTTTTGTACTGTCCTTTTACTTCTTTCGCCTCCCACACTAACACTTGATGCACCCTGTTACGCCAATGCCAATAAGGTGGTGAAGTAGCTGCTGTCCAATATTGCATAATACATTTCTTCGCTACCAAACATAGTTTTCGATATAATAATGTTTTGTCAGCATTGAGTCTTAAAGGTGCATCTTTCAGATCTAGTATCAGCTGTCGTGGATTCATGTCTATTCTACTACCCAAAACATGAGACAGGTAAGTAACTATTTGTCTACAATATCTCTGTAGTGCTACACATCCCCACACCGCATGGTATAAGGTGTTATCATATCTATTACATTTCAAACAGAGCGCTGTCTCTATACCCCCTGATTTATATAATTGTACTTGGGTAAAGTAGGCTCTGTGAATTATCCTGTACGCGCATTCCCTGTATTCTGCACCCCCAATTATATTTGGTATATCCTTTATCTGCGCAGTAATATCCCAAGATTCCAAATTGCAGCTCATATCTTTTTCCCATCTCTGTCTAACCGTGGTCATCTCCTTCAACGGAGCCAGCTCCCACAGCTTCCGATGTATCTGAGATATGGATGGGGAATTTTCAGATATCTCATCAAAGAATTTTTTGATTTTGTTACCCAGTTTGCACTGCAATGCTGCTTTATCTAATGTTTGTACATAATGTTTTAGTTGACAATGTGCGTACACATCCCCCCATACCTGCTCCCTCTGCTCCAATAGTTGTGGCAGCGGCAGTATGTCCCCACTCTCTCCCATTACATCTGCTATACAAGACACTCCTGCCTGTGCCCATCTTTCAAAAGTCTTATTTTCCAGCCCGGGCACGAAAGACGGGTTTCCCTTGATGTTTAGATACTCAGTTACCCTTGGATCTCCACCCAATAGTTCTCCTAAGAATCTCCACGCTGCTCTGAGTGATAAAATCAGAACATTGTGCCTTAATCTGTGCGGAATCTCTTTTTTCTGTAAATGTGCTAATGTTATCCCATGATATGGGCTATATAGCGCTTCTTCCATCTCTAGAGGTGTATGTTCCTGGGATTGAAATAGCCAATCTCGTGTCTGGCGCAGGAGGCATGCCATATTGTAAAATTTAATGTTAGGTATTCCCAAGCCCCCTTGCCTCCATCCCCCCAACATATATTTCAACTGCATCTTAGCGCGTTTTTTTGCCCAGCAGAATCTGGATATCAATCGATATAATCGCTTGATATCTTTTTGCAATAACACTATGGGCAGGACCTGTAATGTGTATAGCCATCTAGGCAATATCACCATTTTAATAAGACTAATCCTTCCCATTAAAGATAATGTTAGGGTGCCCCAAGAATCTAACTGTTGAGTTGTCTGTTCCAACAGGTTTGTGACATTTAAAGTGTAGAGCTCCTTCAAATTAGCCGGTAATTGAATCCCTAGATATGTAAAGGACTTGTTCGTGCGTTTCAAAGGAAATCCTTCCGGCCAATTAGCTTGAATGTCTAAGTTTATTTCAAGAGCTTCAGATTTGTCTATGTTTAATTTAAAACCCGAGTAGTCTCCATATTCTTGGATTATCTCTAGCAGATTGTGCAGGGTCTCCTTCGGTTTCGTAATAACCATCAATAGGTCATCCGCGAACGCGGCAAGTTTAAATTCTTGATTTTTAATTTGTACCCCAGGAATCGCCGCACAATCATATATGTCTCTTATTAAAGGGTCTAATTGCAGTGCAAAAAGTAGTGGTGACAGTGGACATCCTTGTCTAGTACCTCTACTAATCTTGATCTCCTCTGAAATATTTCCATTTACCAACACCTGTGCTCTAGGTAGGTGATACAATGCCCTCTGATCGCCTGTACGAATCTACCTTGAAATCCATATCTTTCCAGCACAGAGTACAGAAAGGGCCACTCCACTCTATCAAATGCTTTCTCAGCGTCGAAACTTATCATTAATGCCTGTGCATGGGAATGGCCCAATCCTTCCAATGCTGCCAGAATACTCCTCAGATTTTTGGTGACAGATCTACCTTGTACAAAACCCACCTGAGCGGTATGAATAAGATGAGGTAGCACTCGCCCCAATCTATTTGCCAGTATTTTTGCAAATAATTTTGCTTCTTGGTTAATTAATGAAATAGGTCTATAGGAGGTTACCAGTGTTTCATCTCGTTTAGGCTTAGGAAACACAACTATCCTAGCCAAATTTAATTGGTCTGGCATCCTACCATTCTCCATCCATTCATTAAACACTTTAACCAATGTAGGGACCAGCGAGTCACCCATCAACTTATAAAATTCTGCTTTGTATCCATCCGGACCAGGGGCCTTACCCATTTTGCTTTGAGCTATTACCCATGTCACCTCATCGGCACTAATTTTTGCATTCAGTTGAGTACTATCCCTAGCTTGTAATTTAGGGGTCTGAACCCCATCCAAGAATAGCTCACCCTGGAGTCCCTCTTGTTCCGACGCCTTATAAAGGCTTTGATAATATGTCTGGAACGCTGATCTTATCTCTCTATTAGTATGAAGATATTTCCCCTCTTTGTTTTTAAGAGCTGTTACATTTTTGGATGAATATTTAGATGCTATAAGTCTAGCTAGAAATTTGCCTCCTTTATTTCCATGCTTATATAATTGAAAGCGATAGTAGGCTTGAGATTTCAGTTCTCTATCGTGTATCAGGGAGTTCAAGGTTGTTTGTAATTCCAGCACCTCTTGTCTAATCTTACTACATGGGGTTAGACCATATTGTCTATTCAGCTTAACTAGTCGCTTTTCAAGCCGCACAATTTCCCTGTCTCTCGTACGTTTATATTGTGCCACATAACTTATTATTTCCCCTCTTAATACTGCTTTCGCAGCTTCCCAGAAGTTGGTGGAGCTAGCAACCGTGCCCTCGTTAAAGTGTTTATATTCAGTCCATTTAGCCTGTAAGTATTCCCCAAATCGTGTGTCTCTGAGTAAGTATGCCGGAAATGTCCAACTATTTAACCTCTCTTCTGCCCCTCCCCCAGTCCAGCACATTCTAACCACTGAATGATCCGATATAACACAAGGTTCTATATGTACCTCAGTGATATCTGTTAATAGTGTGTGGGAAGCTAGCAAATAGTCTATTCTGGCAGAGGTGCCATGTGCTCTAGATTGATGTGTATATTCTTTGTCTAGTGGGTGCAGTGTCCTCCAAATATCTATTAGCCCGAGTGTTGTACATAGATCCGGCAATCCTCTAGTACTAATCCGCCTTAAATCGGCTGGGGGATGTGATCTATCCAGTACAGGGTCCCAAGTCATATTAAAATCACCTCCCAGCAATATGGGCAGTGGCTCTAGTTGAGTGAGCTGCCTAAGCAATCTTTTATAAAATTTTAAATCTAACGTGTTAGGAGCATAAATACTTCCCAAAATTATTTTTTGTCTATTTAAGGTGGCAATGCAGAGTACAAACCGGCCCTCCGGATCCTTTATCGTTTTATGCACCTGGACAGCTATTCCTTTTCTAAAAAGTATTGCCACCCCCCCTTTCCGGCCTAAGGCCGCCGTTGCCACACAATCCGCAACCCACCACTTAGCCAATTTGGTGTGCTCAACATCTGATAAGTGCGTTTCTTGCAACAGCGCTATATCTGTTCCAAGCCGTTTAAGTTGTCGCAAAATCTTGGAGCGCTTAATAGGGGAGTGTATACCTCCTACATTCCATGAAGCTACCTTAATTTTTTAACCTCCAGAGTCTCGCCAATCTGTATCAGTTTCATCTTCTCTTTTTGAGAGTGGCCAGCCCAGCCTCCAGCCCCCCTCTCGCAAGTGCTGTTCTCCTGCAAATTGTGATAGTCTCATATTTAGTACAAATTGAGTTAATCCCCACCCACCCCTCCCCTTTCTTAGCCCAATATCCTCCCTCCTTCCATTCCCTCCCAGTTCCCCCTCTTTACCCCTAATGTTCCCTAAGGAAATGGATCACTTCCGACGCCCCTCCTCCCCTCGTAGTAATTGTCCACTTTATGGTTACTCACCCATTAACATTTCAACATTACAGATTTTCATTCCTCATCCAACCATATTCATCTAGGTTTCCATCATGCGTTCTTATCCATTCTATCACACATTTCTTTACCAAGTTTAATCTTTCTTATCAATTGAATTATCTATCTTTTTCTCTTCTGATTGTCTCGTATCAGTCTCTATCTAGTAGATTATCTCCCCTTCATTATACTATATATTGTAAAGAGTATGTGGGACAGGCCCCAAAGGAACCCTGGGATAGGCCAGAATACCCCCGTTATAGGCAGGCATTCCCCAGGAAAAAACTAGAAATAAAGAACTACAACTCCCAGCATGCCCCAAGGGAGACCGGGGATAAGCGAAACTATGTGCATTCCCAGGAGTCTCCAGAGGGGGGCCGCAGGGGAAGGAATAAGGCTGATTCTCCAACCTGGTGGAAGAGGTGGTGGAACAGGTGGGTGGAGAAAGAAGAGCCACCAAAGAGCTTTAATGAAAGAAAGGGTGAGCAGCTGGGAGAAGGGCGGGGCGAGGAGAATATGGATTGGGCTCCTGAGGAGAGAGAGGCAGAGAGTGAGCCTTGCCCTATGGAGTTGACTGAACCGGAGAACACCCTGGAAGAGCCGATGGACTTTTCAGCTCTGGCTCAACGAAAGCCAAGGAAGTAGCGGGGCCAAGCCGGATCAAGCGGGAGGAGGTCAGGTAGAAGTATGACTGACCAAGAGGGTGGGACCCTAGGCTTTGAGCCCGCGCAAAGCCATTACTGAACTGTGTTTTGAAAGCCTGGCTAAACTGAGCTGTGTTTTTGAAAGCTTGGCTAGAACTGAACTGTGTTTTGAAAGCCTGGCTAAACTGAGCGGTGTTTTTGAAAGCTTGGCTAAAATTGAACTGTGGTTTGAAGGCCTGGCTAAACTTGAACTGTGTTTGAAAGCCTAGCTGGACTGAGCTGTGTTTTTGAAGCTTGGCTAAAAATTGAACTGTGTTTGGACATCAGGGCTGAAGTGCGCTGGGTGTTTTTTTTTTCTTTTTCCTGCTACTCTCCAGGGGACCGGGAGAGAAAGCAGCGGTTGAAGCCTGCACGGTGTAGCAGGGTTTGTTGTTTTGGAGAAGCAATTGGGAGAAGGAGGGACGTTCCTCCTATTCAATAAAAAGCTGCCTTATATTTGTTTTTGAGACAAAGGGGAGTCATACAGGAGTGTGTTTTTTTTTTGTTTGGGGGTTTTTTTTTTTTCCCTTGGAAGAGCTGCAACCCAGGAGGAAAGAGGATCCACTTTACAATTGGTGGCAGTGGTGGGATCGCTTCGCGGACCTGTCGCTCGAGGAGGCCAAGAACAGCAGGACAGAAAAGCCCGACGGAGGGGCCAACGCTGAGAAAGGCGCAGACCCGTCTGGGGTTCCGGTAAGCGGGGCCTAGATTGGGGGAAATAAAGGGATCCTAGTAAAAGGGGAAACATATGTAGTGAAACCGCACTTGGAGGTGTCCTCTGTTTTTTTTTCCCTCCAGGAGTCGCTGTTCCGGAGCAAGGATGGACCCCAAGGAGATCTTCGCTTGGATGACGATGCAGTTCCAGAAACAGCAAGAACTGACGGGGAAGATGGTGGAAGACTCCTTGACGGCGGCACGAGAGCAGCAACAACCGGTGCTGAATATGCTCCAGGACTTTTTTCAGCGAGGGATCGAGGCTCCCAGGGGCGGTGGAGCCGGAGCAACTGTACAGGGGCCAGGAGGAAGCGGTGCGGTAGGACCTTTATCCCTGAACTCACTTACTTGGGGAAAGTTGTCTGAGCAGGATAATGTAGATGATTTCCTGACCGCCTTCGAGAGGGTGGCAGTGGCCGCAGGGTGGCCACAAGAGCAGTGGGCCATGCGGTTAGTGCCTTCATTATCTGGGGAGGCTCTAGGAGCCTTTAGGGACTTGGCTCCTGGGGACGCGGCCAACTATGGGAGGTTGAGAGAGGCCATTAAGGACAGATATGGACTAAGTACCCAGGCTTATAGGCGTAAGTTTCGGTCCACCAAATGGGAAAAGGGGGAAACCCCTAAAGCGGTGGCCACTAGACTGATGGACTTGGTAAAAAAATGGTTGGAACCTGATCGCCACACCACGGGAGAGATTCTTCAAGAATTAGTAGTGGAGCAGTTCCTGCAGGGCCTTCCTAGGGAGATTAGGGCAGGATTGGTCCAAAGGGGCTGTAAGACGGTGGAGGCCGTGACAGCCGGGTTGGAGTGTTATCTGGAAGCCCAACATTGGGGAGATCCCGACCTGGAGGGTGGTAAGCCCCGATCAGTGGGAGGCTGGGGTTCCAAAAGTTCCTTTTTTAAGCCTGATCCCCAGGGAGGGAAACCCGATTACGGCTGGGGTGGTAAAAAACCCGTAGTGCCCTCAGGCCCTGAAAAGAAGGCCCCCTCGTATGAAGGAAAAATCTGCTATAAGTGTGGGAAGACTGGGCACTTCCGGAGGGATTGCCCAGGTCGAGAGGGATGGACCTCGCAGGTGGCCCAAGGGTTTAGGCCTCGGTATACTGCTAAGGTGGAGGTTGAGGGTTTACCGGTAGTAGCCATGTTAGACTCCGGGGCAGACCAGTCCATGATCTCTAGGAGGTTATGGGAACAAATAAGAAAGAGGAGGACAGGATATAAGGATACCTATGAGGGAGCAGTGGCTATTCAATGTATACATGGGGCCAGTACTCGTTATACCCTCCATAGGGTTCACGTGAAGAGGCCCACAGGGGAGATAGAGATAGCCATTGCCATTCTGCCCAGACTGCCACAGGAGATGATTTTGGGAAGGGACTGGCCCCCCTTTACCGAGTGTATTAGTGAAAAAAGAGTGTTGGTCACTACCCGCTCTCAGGCTCGGCGAGACCCTGAGGCTGAGGAAGAGGGAATAGGAGGTATTTTTCCTTTTCAAGGGGAGGTCTTAGGGGAGCCGGGAAAAGAGAAAAAGGGGAAAGCTTTGAAAAAAAAGGAGCAGAGGGGCAGACGGGAGGCCTTGGAGCAGGCAAGAAAAGAAAGTTATCTGCCAGTAGCCCCGAAAGAATTGAGCGAGCAGTTTCCCCAGTTTCATAGGGAGCAGGCCACGGACCCTACTTTAGAATATGCATGGGAACGGGCCCGACAGGGGGAGGGCCAGGAAGCCCCGGGGTTCATGATAGAGGGGGACATTCTATATCGCCGGGTACCCAATTGGGAGAACTCTGAAGTGGGGAGACAGCTAGTAGTCCCCCAAGCTTTCCGTCCCCTAGTAGTAAGGCTCGCGCATGATCACCCTTTGGGGGGGGCATAAGGGCTCCCAAGCTACCCTGACGCAGATATTGGGCCGGTTTTATTGGCCAGGAGTTTATGGGGAGGTGGAGAGGTATTGCAAGTCCTGCCCCAACTGTCAGAAGGTGGCAGACCGGCTACCGCCTAAGGCCCCGTTAAAACCCCTTGCTAGAGTGGAACAACCGGGGAGGAGAATAGCCATGGATATTATTGGCCCAGTAACAAAATCTCAGAGAGGCTTCCTCTACGTTTTAGTGGTTATGGATATGGCCACTAGGTACCCCTGGGCCATTCCTTTGAGAAGCATATCAGCGAAGGTCATTGCCAGGGAACTGATAAAAATCTTTTGTGAGGTGGGATTCCCCCAAGAAGTTTTGTCCGACAGGGGGTCCAACTTTATGTCAAGTACCTTAAGGCAAGTGTGGGAGGCTTTTGGGATACAACATATCCGTACAGCGGCCTACCATCCTCAAACTAATGGGATGGTGGAACGTTTTAATAGAACTTTAAAGGGTATGTTAAAAAAAGCGTTAGGCGAGGATAGGACAGGTTGGGACCAACTGTTACCCTTCGTGCTATATGCCTACAGGGAGAAGGTGCAAGACTCATTAGGAGTTGCGCCTTATGAATTGATGTTTGGACGGAGGCCCAGGGGCATTTTAGATATTTTACAGGAACACTGGGTACCCCCGGACACCTCCGATCAGTCAGTGGTCGAATACCTACAGGATCTGAGGACCAGATTAAATAAGTTACAGGAATATTCCCAGGATAGGCTTGAACAGAGCCAAAATCGTCAAAAGGAATATTATGATAAGGGTACTCGTGAGAGGGAGTTTGTAATAGGAGATAGGGTCCTTATCCTAATCTCGGAGGATCCTCATAAGTTTGCCTCTAGGTGGAAGGGTCCCTGGGTGGTGAGGAGGAGACTTGGGCCTCTTACATATGAGGTGGCGAACGAAAAAGGGCGGGTCCAAACCTTCCACGTTAACCTGATGAAACCCTGGGTAGCAAGGGTAGGCTTTCAGACCCGGGGAGATGAAAAGGAGGGGGAGGAGTTGAGGGCATTTGAACAGATGCAGAGGGCCCTGTGCCAGGAACCTGTGCTGAAGGCAGTTGATTTTGAAAAGCCCTTTATCCTTCAAACAGATGCTTCAGGGAGGGGGTTAGGCGCAGTGCTGTCCCAAGATCATGAAGGGGAGGAACACCCGGTGCTTTATTTAAGCCGGAAGCTCCTGCCTCATGAGGAACATTACTCCACCATAGAAAAGGAGTGTTTAGCCATACGATGGGCAGTGCAGGAGTGTAGTGTCTATTTAGAAGGGAGAAAATTTAAGTTGGTAACGGACCATGCTCCCCTGAAATGGTTGAATGTAATGAAGAATAATAATGGGAGACTAATGCGATGGTACTTAGCATTGCAGCCTTTCCAATATGCTGTGGAGCATCGTCCTGGGCGATGTTTAGGAAATGTTGATGCTCTGTCCCGGGTGGAGGAGGAGGAGGAAAAAGAATGCGGGGGTAGAAATTTAAGGGGGGGGGGGTATGTAAAGAGTATGTGGGACAGGCCCCAAAGGAACCCTGGGATAGGCCAGAATACCCCCGTTATAGGCAGGCATTCCCCAGGAAAAAACTAGAAATAAAGAACTACAACTCCCAGCATGCCCCAAGGGAGACCGGGGATAAGCGAAACTATGTGCATTCCCAGGAGTCTCCAGAGGGGGGCCGCAGGGGAAGGAATAAGGCTGATTCTCCAACCTGGTGGAAGAGGTGGTGGAACAGGTGGGTGGAGAAAGAAGAGCCACCAAAGAGCTTTAATGAAAGAAAGGGTGAGCAGCTGGGAGAAGGGCGGGGCAAGGAGAATATGGATTGGGCTCCTGAGGAGAGAGAGGCAGAGAGTGAGCCTTGCCCTATGGAGTTGACTGAACCGGAGAACACCCTGGAAGAGCCGATGGACTTTTCAGCTCTGGCTCAGCGAAAGCCAAGGAAGTAGCGGGGCCAAGCCGGGTCAAGCGGGAGGAGGTCAGGTAGAAGTATGACTGACCAAGAGGGTGGGACCCTAGGCTTTGAGCCCGCGCAAAGCCATTACTGAACTGTGTTTTGAAAGCCTGGCTAAACTGAGCTGTGTTTTTGAAAGCTTGGCTAGAACTGAACTGTGTTTTGAAAGCCTGGCTAAACTGAGCGGTGTTTTTGAAAGCTTGGCTAAAATTGAACTGTGGTTTGAAGGCCTGGCTAAACTTGAACTGTGTTTGAAAGCCTAGCTGGACTGAGCTGTGTTTGGACACCAGGGCTGAAGTGCGCTGGGTGTTTTTTTTTTTCTTTTTCCTGCTACTCTCCAGGGGACCGGGAGAGAAAGCAGCGGTTGAAGCCTGCACGGTGTAGCAGGGTTTGTTGTTTTGGAGAAGCAATTGGGAGAAGGAGGGACGTTCCTCCTATTCAATAAAAAGCTGCCTTATATTTGTTTTTGAGACAAAGGGGAGTCATACAGGAGTGTGTTTTTTTTTTGTTTGGGTTTTTTTTTTTTTCCCTTGGAAGAGCTGCAACCCAGGAGGAAAGAGGATCCACTTTACAATATGAAGCATTGATAAACAGTTCACTTTTACTTCTGTCTGTTTTTACCAGGTTGATGAGTTGTAATTCCGTCTTCGCTGATTGAGATTTGTTAAACTAGTCCAGATTCCAACATCCTTTATCAGCAAATGTCATTTACCTGGTCTCTGCGATCTTCTCATTAGCATTTAATACAAACTCACATACAAAATCTCTCTTCTCACTTAGTTCCCAAATGGGATATATCATAAAGAGCTATATGCAAGCTTTATATGATTCTTTGATACGTCTATGATCCTTGGTTAATCCCCCTGCTATTAATTCTCAGTCTCAGATTTTATAACCTCACAGCATGTCGCCGCATTATTGTCCAATTTCCATCTGTTGTACAAAAAGTTTTGCTTCTTCCGCTGAGTCAAATAGTTTTATACCCGATTGATGATTAACTCTCAATTTCGCCGGGTATAGCAGTGCAAATTTAACTTTCCGGCTGACGAGTTCAGAGCAGACTGGCGAAAACTTTTTTCTTTGTGCTGCCACTGCTGCCGAGTAATCTTGAAAGCATAACACTTTGCGATTCCCGCTGTGCAGCTCTTTCCCGTTCCTTAAAGCCTGTAAAATCGCATTTTTATGGGCAAAGTTTAGAATTTTGCATATGACCACTCGTGGTCTGCCTTCTGCCGCCTGCTTTTGGCCTAAACGGTGGGCTCTTTCAATTTTCAGCGGGCCCAGAGATTCCGGTAGTTCAAGTTCCTCTGCAAGCCATGTTTCCAAATATCTACTTAAGTCTCGATCTCCTTGCCCCTCTGCCAAACCAACCATACGCAGATTATTGCGTCTTGATCTGTTTTCTAAATCCTCAAGTTTTTCTTCATATGAGGCAATTGTTTTTTTCATCTGATTTACTTCGGATTCTAATGTACCAACGCGATCTTCAGTATCGCTGGCTCGCTGTTGATAAGCCACCATATCTAGCTGAATTTGATTTACACTGCTATGTAGCGATTCTAATTTAGTGTCCAATGAGCTGAGTTTTTTCTCCAAAATAGCTTCCAATGCTTGAGTGACTTCGCCCACTATCTCGGCGGCCCATGCGGATCCAACCGCTGAATTTCCCGGGCTCGCCGGCGCTGCCATCTTGTCCTCAACCAGCCGGCTCTTATCTTTCTCTTTTCTGGTTGATTTAGTCGCCATTAGCTATTGAGTCGATAATAAATAGATCCTCAGTCATTTCCTAAGACTTCCTCTTGCAGATAACAATCAAATAGACGATTTTAGGATGAGTTTTTCCACCCGATTATTGAGGAGAAGGCAGGAGCAATTTGTCTAGCGTCTGCTCCTGTGCATAGCGTCACGTGGTCCCCATCCTCTTGATTTAATGTAAGCCACATTGCGCCTGCTCATGTGGGAAAATGTGGGGTAAAAATGCACCAAATAAAATAAAATAAAAAAATAAATATTAGATTGCGGGTGACCGAAATCGGATGACGGTGTCTGTTGCCGGGTGACATGGTCCAGTGGCATTTCGGGAGGGGTGTCAGAGCACCGGGGGGGGGGGCTGTTTTGGAGTGTGAGAGTTTTTCTTTTCTTTACCAGCGCTGCGCTGTACTTCTCGGCGGTTGTGTTCTGTTGACGTTGGGGCACACTGTTTGGGGCGTGTTGCTTTGTGCTGGTTGGTTATTGTTGCTGGTGACGTACCAGGAAGTTCCAACGTCATTTCATCAGACAGAGAGCAGGAATGGCTCAAGTTTTTTGTGCCACGGAGTCAGCTTCAGAACGTTGGAGGTGCTTTTTATTATATAAGACTAGTGAAAAAGGCTCGTTTCTGACTGAAATGAAATGGGCGCTAGCAAGGTTGTCCTCGGAGTGTCTATGTTTGAGAGAGTGTGTGTTATAGTGATTGTGTGTGATAGAGAGAGAGTGAGGCCGGGTGCGAGTGTGTCCATGAGAGAGTGTGTGTGTGAATTTTCCTCGGAGTGTGTATGTTTGAGAGAGTGTGTGTGACAGTGACTGTGTGAGTGAGAGAGAGAGTGAATGTGCGAGTGTGTGTGTGTGTGATAGAGAAAGAGTGTGACTGGGTGTGTCCATGTGAGAGAGAGAGTGTGTGTGAGAATTTTCCTCGGGGTGTGTATGTTTCAGAGAGTGTGTGTGAGAGTGACTGTGTGAGTGAGAGAGAGAGAGAGAGAGAGAGAGAGAGAGAGAGAGTGAATGTGCGAGTGTGTGTGTGTGATAGAGAGTGAGACTGGGTGCGAGTGTGTCCATGAGAGTGTGTGTGTGTGAGAATCAGAGTGTGTGCCAGGGTCCCCTCCCTCCTCCCTCCAAGTTCCACGGTCCCTCCTCCCTCCGTCCGAGTTCCAGGCTCATCCCCCCTCCCTTATTCTGAGTTCCAGGGTCCCTTCCAGTTTCAGGGTCTCCCCACCCTCCCTCTGAGTTTCAGGGTCCTCATCCCAAAATCCTTTTGTCCTTTACCTGTTAAGACACAGTTTTTCCTGTAGAAACAGCTTTTGATGTGTTTCAGATGTAAGAAGGAAATAAAACCGACAATGTGGATGAGCAGCTCCTCGGTGTGCTTGGTTTGAGTGTATGTGAATGACGGCTGTGTTGGGGGGAGGAAACAGAGATTAACCAAAGGGCTTCCTTGCTTAGAGTGTATTTTATTTGCGTTCAGCAGCATTGCCGGAGTCGGAGTGGAGAGGGAGGGCGGCGAAACATTGTGTGAGCGGCTGCTGGAGGGTGGGTGAGGGTGACTGTGGGATGGGGCGGGGTCCAACGGCGATTTACTTTTGGTTTCAAATGACGGCTGCGTTGCAATGGGGAGTTGAAACAGAGAGGGGTTGGAGGGTGTAGCACTGGGTGTTGCGACTTTGGGGAGGGGTTGGAGGGTGGAGCACTGGGTGTTGTGAACTCGGGGGGTGGGTGGAGGGGGGAGCGGTTGCAACAAGTGGGGGGGGTATTATTGTTTGCAACTTGGGGGGGGGGTGTAGGGGTGAGGGGTGGTGACTTTGGTGGTGCGTGTGTGTGTGTGAGCGGTGCTGCCTCTTTTTTTTTCCTTTGTATCTGACGGAGGGGGTGGGGTGAGCTGCAGCAACGACCTGTTTGGGGGGGGGGAGTGGAGAGCGGAGCAGTGGGTGGTGCTACTCGGGAGGGGGCGGAGGGTGGAACACTGTGTGTTGTGACCTTGGGGGGGGGGGGGGGTTGTGGGAGCTGTGGCAACATGTGGGGGGGTGGAGGGTGGTAGTGTTGGCAACTTGAGGGGGTGTAGGGGTGAGGGTTGTTGACTCTGGGGGCGTGGGTGTGGGTGTGCGGCGGTTCTTTTTTTTTTGTATGTGACTGAGGGGGGGGGGGAGGTGAGCGGCGGTGAGGACTGTACAGCAATCTGTTTGGGGGGGTGGGGGGAGTGGATGGTGGAACAGTGGGTGGTGCGACTGGGGAGAGGTTGGAGCAGGGTGTTGTTACCTCGGGGGGTGGGTGGAGGGGGAGAGCGGTGGCAACATGTGGTGTTGGCAACATGTGGTGCATGGTGTTGAAATCCTCATTCGTCCTTGAGTGTTGGCCCCATCCTCGCCTGCCCTCGCGTCAAACGTGTTGACGTCGAGGGCGGAGCGATGCGATTGGTTGAGTGCCATTGTTCCGCCCTCGATGCCATCACGTTTGATGAGAGGGCGCGGCCAGCACTCTTGGACGAATGTGGGTTTCACCACCATGCATTTAGAACGTTGGGACTTGTGGAGGCTTCATAGAATGTTGGAGGTGCGTTTTATATATATAGATATAGCCACTTAGAAGTTGGATTTGATAAAAATCTATGGATTTCCTTATTTAGTTCTTATAATTTTTCTCTCTAATTTCCTCTTGATGGGGGCTATTTCACCAGTTATTCTTAAATGTTTTAAATGATCTATATTTCCATATGTTATAATGTATATTTCTTATTTTGTATTTTTGAATATAATACAATGTGAAAAAATTCTAAATAAAAATTTTTTTTACGCAGATGTAAAGTTTTTGAGCATAATTCCCACAGGAGTAATATTTGATAAATTTAAGGCTGCATGTTAATTGCAGTTAACTTGCAGGGCTTAAAGCAGATCTTCTTCTGGTCCCCAGCACCGTCAGTGATACTCATACACTGCCTTCAGCCTGCTCCAAGGCTTTCCCTCTGACCTGTCCCACCTCTTCTGATTCAACTTTTTGTGTCTACAGGGACAAGATGGGTCAGAGGAAAAGCCCTGGAGCAGGCTGAAGGCAAAGTATGTATATTGCTGTTGCTGTCGGGGACATAGTAACATACGTGGAGGGGAATTTTCAATATGACGTCTAAGTCTGAAATTGGACGTTTTACAAAAAACGTCCAAATCCAGAACAGGAAAGAAGGTCATTTTCAACAACAAAAAATTGTCTATCTTTCCCTTTTGAAAATACTGTCTGGAAAAACATTTTGTGATTTGGACGTTTTATTTTTTGGTCCATTTTCAAACAAAAACTGTCCAAATGCAAAACATCCAAAATAGAGGGGGAGTGGCTTAATGGTTAGTGCAGCAGGCTTTGATCCTGGCAACATGGGTTCCATTCCCACTGCAGCTCCTTGTG
This sequence comes from Microcaecilia unicolor, assembly GCF_901765095.1. Classification (NCBI taxonomy): domain Eukaryota; kingdom Metazoa; phylum Chordata; class Amphibia; order Gymnophiona; family Siphonopidae; genus Microcaecilia; species Microcaecilia unicolor. The sequence goes on along the minus strand of NC_044032.1, from coordinate 397,013,989 downwards.
ACTTTGGGCAAATCAAATGCACAAGGGGCATTTTTGGATATGACGACTAAGTCTGAATTTGGATGATTTTTGTAAAACATCCAAAATCAGAACAGCAAAGGTCATTTTCTACCAAAAAAAAGTCTATCTTTTCCTTTTGAAAATGCTGTTTGGAAAAACATTTTGTGATTTGGATGTTTTATTGTTTGGTCCATTTTCAAACAAAAAAACATCCAAATGCAAAACGTACAAAATACACAAGAAAATCTACAATAGAGTGAAACCATTCACATGTTCTAAGTGTGGTAAAAGCTTTGGTTGTAATGTAAATCTCAAAGTGCATCAGAAAGTCCACGACAGAAACCATTTGCATGTATAGAGTCTGGTAAAAGCTTTGGTCAGAAAGTAAACCTCACAATGCACCAGAGAATACACACAGGAGTGAAACTATTTACAAGTGCTGAGTGTGGTAAAAGCTTTGGTTGGAAAGAAAGCCTCACATGGCATCAGAGAATCCACACTGGGATGAAACCATTTACATGCACTGAGGAGGTAAAAGCTTCAGTTGCATTGGGACCAGTAATTAGGGAATGTACACTCTTACTATGAAGTATGGAAAAATAGCACACCCCCCTTGAGATTTAGACGCACTTCTGATGGACTTCAGAGAAAAACGTCTAAAAAGAGGCTTCGAAAATACTGATTTGGACGTTTTTCCAAATGCAGACTTATGTCACTTTTTGGACGTTTTTCTCTTTTGAAAATGAGCCTGACAGTAACATAGTAGATGACAGCAGATAAAGACCTGTATGGTCCATCCAGTCTGCCCAACAAGATAAAAAGACTTGATTTAAGGTACACCCATGGGGGGGGGGGGAAGAGAGGGAAGGAGAAAGGGAAAGTTGCTGGACTGTGCATGGGGAGGAAAGAGAGAGAGGGAGATGCCAAACTGTGGGAGAGAGGGAGGAAAGTGGAGGAATAAATGCTGATAGTGCATTGGGGGGGGGGGGGCAGGGACGGAAGGGAGAGAAGGATGGCGAGAGAGATAGTAGACTTAGGGGTGGAGGACAGGGAGAGAGATGCAGTGCAAGAGGGGCAGGGATGCTGTCCAATGGGGGGGAGGATGGAGAGAGATAATGGACCTGGGAGGGGGGGAAAGGGATAGATATACTGCACAACTGGAATGAGGGAAGAGATAGGGAGAGATGCTGGACTCAGAGGGGTGGAGAGAGGGAAGGAAGAAAGTGAGAGAGAGATAATGGACCTGTGGGTGGAGGGGGAAGAAAGAGAGGTGTTTCACTTCGGGAGTGGAGGGCGGATAGGAGGGAGGGAAGGAAGAGAGGGAGAGAGATAATGGACCGGAGGGAGAGGCTGGACAAATAGGAGAGGGAGAGAGAGAGAGGAAGGAAGGGGAGAAATGTTGGATCTGGGGGTGGGGTGATTAATCTCAATTAAAATTGTAATCATAATGTAGCTCAAGATAAAATATGTGCCTGAATCACAATTCCGCTCCAGTTCCATTCATACTACACTCCCCAGAATGACTAGACATGGACTGAGTAAAAGTCAGTGATATCTTGGGGTGCGCCTACTTTTTACACGTGCATGGCCATGGGCAATTTTATAAGAGTACATTTCCACATATAAACATGCTTTACATGAGAAACAGCTATAACATTACCCTTACAACATACTAAAACACATTCGTAGTCAGGATTTAATAAATAGTTGGATCGGACATAGACTGGATATTATTATATCATGCAGTAAAATATAAAAATATATTTAAATAATTAGACATCCAGCCTACCTCCGGTCCAATTATTTGAATATATTTTGATATTTTACTGCATAATAAAATAATTTTCTTTAACAACATATACTAGAAAAAATAAACAGCATTAAAAATATATCAATATATGCAAATTCCAATGTGCAGACCCCAAAATAGATCAACATAGCTTCTTCATCCAGTGTATGGGAAAATACATTTCCTAACGAGGCTAAAACATTGGAATTAAACAGTTTATATTATACAGTTTAGCTCTAGATAGTTTGTTGTGTAGGTTAAGGCTATAATTTCAATATATTGTACCTTTTTTGTTGACTGATGCTCCTGACTGCTTGAGTAAGTAGCTTCATCCATATCTGAATCACCTCTGTCAGAAAAATCCATTGATTCTTTTAATCCAAGCCTTTTCCCTTTCCCTTTGTTATTATCTGCCAAGGCTTTTTTCTTCTCACAGATCTTGGACATTTCTGCTGGAGAAGCCTTCCCATAGTACTGTGACTGAAGTGTCCTGTCACTTATATGGTTACTGAAGAGGCTGGTTATGTGGCTCTGGGAGAGGCTGGCACTTTCAGTCCTAGAATCCTGGGAGCTCAAACTTCCCTCTCGATTACCCCCAGATGAACTCCCCAAAACAAGCTTCTGGTAAACCTGCGACTTGCTGTGCTCTTCTGAAGAGGACTCTGCTTCATTGTCTTGCATTAAAGAAGAACTCCTCGAATAACTTTTGGTTCCGTTGTGGAGTTGTACAGGGTTTGATGACACTAAAATATGAAGATTAAAACTGAATAATAGGTAATGGTTATATGTAATACTATACCCCAGCACTCTCCCTTGACTCACAATTTTACCACTTCAATCGTAACAATGCTAATAAGAAACTTTTACATCCTCATATATTTGAGATCATGAAAAAGATGAAAATGAATATTCTTTAATAAATTACTATAGGGATGTGCTCAAACATATTAAATAAATCAGTATAGCATTTTGGTAGCCATGTGAACATCTAAAAAGAGTGAATGTGAGATCTTGTGAACATTTTTTCTTTTGGTTATGAAGAGGATAATTTTCTGAACATTTTCTTCTACAGAAAAAGAACTTTTGTGAAATTACCCTATGGTTTATGCACATATAATGGCCCTTTTACTAAACTGTAGCAAAATTTGCAGTTACTACGGCTTAACATGAGATTCTACTGTGAGGTAGCTGCAAATTTATGTGTCGCCTACTGGAGGCATTACCACTATATTTTATTATTTTATTTAAACAATATACAAGTTGTAATAACATACTTGTGAAACACAGAGATCATATTACAAAAAAGTAAAGATCCTTAATAACATAACAATCATATCTCTTCCTCAGACCACAAGCCTTAGCAAGGGAGAAGGTGGTGAAAATCATATAGGAGAAATTACAAAAAAGAAACATTATCTATTAGTTAGTGGCTTTACTTCTGATGTTTCCTCGTCTAATTCTTTTAGTTATTCTCTATTCAAGCTTTTCCTATCAACAAAAATCTGTAGCTGTTCTGGATCATAAAAATATACGTATTATTCAAATAGTTGACAATACATTTACAGGGATAAGCAAGTAGAAATGAAGCCCCCATCTCTCTCACTTTCTCCCTCAGTAACAGAAATTTTCTCCGTCTTTCCTGAGTTGTTCTAGTAACATCAGGATAGATCCATACTCTTTGACCATAAAATGGTTTCTGAAGATTCTTAAAGTATAATCTCATCAATGAGCTTAAGTCTTGCTCAAATATTAAGGAAACAATGAGCATACTGCAAGTCGCCACTTCAGTTATTGATTCTTCCAATATAGCCGTCAAATTCTGAAGATGTATTTCATTACCCTCCTGCCCAAGTGCATTTTTCTTTGAAGGCATTTTTAAATAATAGATTTTATTACAGGGAGGGATGGCTTAAGATGGTAGATTCAGATTCTCAGTTAAGTATTTTTTAAATAAGTCATTTGAAGATATCCCAGATACTATAGGAAAGTTTGTTACCCTAAGAGTTAATCTTCGATTATAATTTTCTAGCTGTTCCATTTTTCTATGCACCATCAGTTTATCTTTTATCAATGAATCTGCCGTAATCTTTATAGTCTATTTCCTCATAATTCTGAGATATTTTTCCATTGTTTCTGAACGTACCTTATCCAGGGATTCTGTTAGCAATGTCATTTTAGTCCCAATTGAAGTAGTTTCTCGAACGGACTTGGAAACAACTTGTTTTAAATCCTGGAGAGCTTTCCAAATTAAAGTCAGCGTTATTTCTATAGGAGCTGCTTCTTCCACGCTTTCTTCCATTACAAATTCGGGAGAGGCACTGCCTGGCTGAGTGGTTCCGTCAACGCCGACCGTTGCTTCAAGCACTCCTTGCTCTCTCCTTTGTGTAGCCAGGCATGGAGGTGGAATAATCCCCGGGGGCAAAAGAGAGATATCTAAACCCTGAGGCGCCGGCGCTCCTACAGCGGGTCTCGCCTCACCGGATTCGCGAGGTTGATTCATTACAAAGCGCTCCAACTTTTGCTGCATCGGGGATGAAGTCCTGACCGCCGGCAGCTGGCCCTTGGTTGTCCCCTTTCTTTTTGGTGTGTGGCATCGTAAGAAACAATAAGTTTTAAGAAACAAAGTTCAGAGGCAGCGGGAGCGTTTTGTATGTGTGTTAGATCGCCATCTTGCCACCGGAAGTCCTGAGCCAAACAGGGTAATTACCACTATATTTTATTACAGGTCATGCATTAATATTCAGATTAGCGTGCAGTATCAGTTCCCAGTTAATGCAGAAACACTTAGTACCTTCTATTTAGGAGGCAGTAAGTGGTCCCGCATTAACTCTATTTGGTATAGGCACTTAGCACATGGTAAATGTAGCATGATAACTGCCAAATGCCTTCCACCCCCACTCTGCCCATGCCATACCCTCTCATACAAAAAGCATTTACGGTCTGGTTTACCATGTGCTAGCTGTGAATACTGCAAAACCTTAACATGGTATGCACTAGCAGTTAACGTGGGGTAAACTAGGATTTTAGGGGTATATTCAAGAAAGTGTGTCAAGAATTAGTGTGCAAAACTGATGTTATAGAACAGATCATATGTCAGCATGCATGTGCCCATTAGGTGCAAGCACTTATGTTATGTCAAAGGCTGGAGTAAATGGTTGTGTCCAAAATTAGCAGTTGTGTGCATAAAGCAAAGTTACTTACCTGTAGTAGGTGTTGTCCGAGCACAGCAAGACAGGTATCCTTACATATGGGTGACATCATCACGAGACGGAGTCCAGTGCGGATGCTGCCCAGCATTCTACAGCTTTTAGAGGCTTTTGGCAGCGGCCCCATTGCACATGCATGGGTTCCTTCCTGTGCAATGCATAAGCACGGGACACTCAGTTACAAAATAGCTAAAAAAAGAATGCAGGAGGAAGTGGGAGGGTTGTAAGGATACCTGTTCTGCTGTCCTTGGAGAACTCTTGCTACTGGTAAGTAACTTTGCTTTCTCTGAGGACAAGCACTACAGTGGTATCCTTATGGGAATTCTTAGATACCAGGTTCACCGAAAACAACAACAGTAGAATAATAGAGTCTTGCAACGGCAAAATAATGTTGAACCAATTAACCTCAAACTATATAGAAACTGGTTGTGAATGTGCAGTCTCAAACTGAATAAAAGAGAGCCTAGGAGGGTGGAGTTGGATTCTAGACACCAAACAAATTCTGAAGGACTGTCTGGCCAAACCAACTATTGCGTCAAGTATTCTGCTCAAGGTAGTAATGAGATATGAATGTGTGGATTGAATCCCACATTGTAGCTTTGCATATCTCCTCAATCGAGGCTGACCTTGTGGCGCTATCAACGCAACCATGGCTCTGACATTGTGAGCTGTGACATGTCCCTCAAGAGTCAGCCCAGCCCGGGCATAAGTAAAGGAGAAGCATTCTGCTAGCAATTGGATAATGTGCGCTTACTGACGGATGTCCCCAACCAGTTGAGTGGACCATGTATGGGCTTTAGTCTGCTCTAGATAGAAGGCTAAGGCTCACTTGCAGCCTAAGATATGCAGTGCACTTTTGTCATGATGGGCATGAGGTTTTGGGAAGAATATTGGCAAAATGATTGACTGATTAAGATGGAACTCAGACATCACTTTAGGAAGGAACTTAGGATGAATGCGGAGAACTACCCTGTTATGATGAAATCTAGGTAAGGTGGATCAGCTACTAGAGCTTGAAGCTCACTAACTCTGTGAGCTGAAGTGACTGCCACAAAAAACATGACCTTCCAGGTCAGGTACTTCAGATGACAGGAGTCAAGTGGCTCAAAAGGAGTTTTCATTAGCTGGATGAGGACGACATTCAGATCCAAAGACACCATGGGAGGTTTGAGAAGAGCATCGTCAACATCAAAGTTTGAACGAAAGTAAACTAGAGGCTGTACAGAGATGGGCTTGCCCTCCACTCAATGATGATATGCACTAATTGCAGAGAGGTGAACCCTTACAGAGTTGGTCATTAAACCAGAATCAAGAGAGGCAGAAGTACTCCAGCAGTTTTTGTGTAGGACAAGATAGCGGATGTAGGGCCTTGCCCTCACACCAGATGGCAAACATCTTCCTGTTAAACATGAAACACCTCTTAGTGGAATCTTTCCTGGAAGCCAGCAAAATCTTGGAGACACCCTTAGGCAGTTGCAAGGAGGCAAAATCTATGCTCTCAACATCCAGGCTGTGAGGGCCAGGGTCTGGAGATTGGAATGCAGAAATGACTCCTCGTTCTGCGTGATGAGTGTAACAGTCCAACCTCCACAGATCTTCGGAGGACAGGTCCAGAAGAAGGGGAAACCAGATCTGTCTCGGCCAGTAGGGCGTAATCAAGATCATGGTTCCTTGATCTTGTTTGAATTTCAACAAAGTCTTCTCTATGAGAGGGTACACATACAAGACACATGCCCCTAAATGTAGAAGGAAGGCATCTGATGTTAGACTGCCATGTGATCTGAGTCTAGAACAGAACTGAGGGACTTTGTTGTTGAGATGAGTGGCAAAGAGGTCTACTGAGGAGGTACCCCACACTTGAAAGATCTTATGGGCTACGCCCGTACTGAAAGACCACTCGTGTGGTTGCATGATCCTGTTCAGCCTGTCCACCGACAGTTGTCTCTTCCTGCCAAGTATGTGACCCTGAGCACCATGTCATCATTGAGAGCCCATTGTCACATCCTGACCGTCTCCTGACAAAGGGTAGTATATTGCAACCCAGTTGTCCATTTGAATAATTTGGTTTGTCAGCCAATCTCTGAAAGCCTTTAGAGCATTTCATATTGCCCAAAAGACTTTAGAGCATTCCATATTGCCCACAATTCCAGGAGATTGATGTGGAAGGACATCTCCTGGAAGGACCAAGTTCCTTGAGTGTAAAGCCAATCTACATGAGCTCCCCATCCCAAGCTGAATGTATCTGTGGTCAGTACTTTTGGGGAGGCAGAATTTGGAAAGGTAGTCCCAAGGTCAAATTGAACTGATTTAGCCACCAGTGGAGAGATTTTTTTGAGCTGTGACACAACCACGATGGCATCCTCTAGATTCCCCGTGGTCTGGCGCCATTGAGAAGCTAGGGTTCGTTGGGCTCTCCTGAAAAGGTGCCATGCCAAAGATGTAATATGTACTGTGGAGGCCATGTGCCTAGTAATCTCAACATCTGCTGAGCTGTTACCTGCTGGCTGCTGCAAACCTGATCAGCGATCACCATGAGAGCAACTGCTCGATCCTGAGGAAGGCTTGAGCATGCACTGTATCTAGCAGGGCTCCTATGTATTCCAATTGCTGGATGGGTTGGAGATAGGACTTTGGGTAGTTGATTACAAACCCTAGTAATTCCAACACCTGGATAGTTGTCTGCATGGATGCTCAAGCACCCTCCCACGATGTGCTCTTGACCAACCAATCGTCCAGGCAGGGAAAACACATGCAATCCCAGCCTGCGTAGCGAATCTGCAACTATTGCAAGGCATACCCTGGGCATGAGTGCAAGGCCAAATGGCAGGGCATGTAGTGGTGCTTCCTTACTAGAAATCGGAGATATTTTCAGTGACTGGGGAGTATTTGGATGTGGATATATGCATCCTTCAAGTCCAGAGAGCATAGTCCATCATTTCCTTGAATCATGGTGAGAAGAGTGCCCAGAGAAAACCATCCTAAATTTTTCTTTGACCAAATATCTGTTCAAGGCTCTCAGGTCTAGGATGGGACAAAATCTCCCCATCTTCTTGGTTACAAAGAAGTACCTGGAATAGAATCTCTGCCCCTCCTGGCCTCGTAGAACAAGATCGACCATATGGATATGAAGAACGGAAGGAAGTTCCTCTAAAAGTATCTGCTCATGCTGGGTGCTGAGAAGAGACGCTCGGGGTGGACAATTTGGAGGTGTTAGTTGCCAATTGAGAGCGTAGCCCACTTGGACTATTTGGAGAACCCACTGGTTGGAGGTTACAAGGGGCCACCTTTCTTGGAAAAATTTCAGCCTCCCCCTACCAGCAAGTTCTCTGGAATGGATACTATGACAGCAGCTATGCTTTCCTGGAGCCAGTCAAAAACACACTTTTGCTTGGGGAGCAGGTTGTGACTTTTGTGAATGTTTTTGGAGGGCCCAAGGGCGCCGAGTCTGGGGCTGCTGTTGAGGATGGGTAGAAATAGTAAACCTACGTCTTTGATAATAATAAGATCTTTTTCAAGACCCATCAGTGGGGAACCTTCTATTATCGGGGTCCGCAGAAGGAGGTTGCTGAGAGAGGGATTGGATAGCGTCAGAGTGCTTCTTAATGAGGACAGTGAACTCCTTCACCTTGCCCCCAAAAAGACTGTCTTCCTGGCAAGGTACGTCCACTAGCCTCTCCTGAACTGCAAGTTCAAGGTCAGAGACATGCAGCTATGAGAGTCTGCGCACACTCACAACCAAAGTAGAGAATCTGGATGCAACATAAAATGTATCATATGCACCTCTGGCCAAATATTTTCGGCACCCCTTCTGCTTCTTGGCCAGCTGCTCCTGTGGAAGAGTGTCTGCAATGTCTATCACACTAAGAACCAAAGACTGCAAGTATATGCTTGCGTGAGGCTGGCGGGAGACTAGCATCGAGGCCTGATAAACCTTCCTCCCAAAAGAGTCTAAGGTCCAGGCCTCTCTGCCTGGGGACAGAGAGGTATTAGACCTGAAACTCCTAGCCCTTTTGAGAGCCAATTCGACCACCAGGGAGTAGTGTGGCAACTGGGCTTTCTCGAATTGGGGAGCCTTCTGGATCCGAATCATGGAATCTACCTTCTTGGATATCACTTGCACAGAGAGAGGGATCTCCCAGTTTTTAATCTGTGCATCTCAGAGAATCTTGTGCAGAGGGACTGTCACAGCATCTCTTGGCAGAGAATTAAACTCCAGGACTTGAAACAACTCAAACCTAAGTTTATCTTCCATTTCCAACTTAAAGGGAATGGCCTCTGCCATTTCCTTGACAAAACAGGGGAAGGAGAGAGGCTCAGGTGGAGACTTTCTTATCTCATCAGGTGGCGAGGGGTCTGAGGGTATGCTATACAACCCCCTCCTCTGAGAAGTAGTCTAGCTCTTTTTCAGACTCCCATGGCCGGTTTGTGTCAGACTCATTGAAATAGTCCTGGTGGGACTTCTCAGGCTGCACCTGTCTCAGTTGACTGGAAGAACGTCCAAGCCTTGGGGATAGTTGCTGAGGTGCCTGCTGTCTCCACTTTGAGGAAACTTCCTCTCCTGATATTGAGTGTTGCCATGCATGGAGAGGCACCGACACCAATGCCTCTCGAGGCAATGAAATAGGAGACCGCTCCACAGGTGAGACATAGGCCTTAAGGTTGGAAAAGCTGAGTGATGTGGCTGGCGCAAGCAATCTCAATGCCTCAGCACTTTGTAGCTGTAGCAAACCTGCTAATTCCTCCCTAGGTGTGGCCAGGAACTGGTCATCGAGGACAGGCATGATAAGGTCAATGATTAAATACACGTGCATGTGCGCAGATTCACCATGGGAGTGAAGTGACAAGGAGCCATGTGCAGTTATATGAGACTCTACCTCTTATAAGATTATAGAGTGTTTCTCAATACACTCTCCAACATATATTTTTGTGAGATTTGAATAGTGTGGAGAAGGTGAGAGCCTAAGTTTTTTGACATATTGAATTTAAGGCAGCATGCTGATTTTTTCCAATAATTAATGGTTGCTATCTTCAAGTTCTTAGTCAGTTAATTACTTTTCCCACTATTCATTCTGCTTCTTGTTTTAGATCATTATTAAGACTGGGGGGTCCTTTTACTAAGCCGCATAGGCGCCTACATGCGCCCAATGCCTGTCAATTTGGAGTTACCACCCAGCTACTGCGTGGTCCTTGCAGTAATTTCATTTTTGACACATGTCCGCAACGCGCGCCAGAAAATTATTTTTATTTTCTGGCGCACAGCAGAAACCAGGCAGTAATCATCATTCTACGTGCATAGATGATTACCGTACAGTTAACGAGTGAGACCTTACTGCTAAGTCAATGGCTGGCGGTAAGGTCTCAGACTCAAAATGGACGCACACCAATTTTAATTTTGCCGCATGTCCATTTTCGGCAAAAAGTTTAAAAAGGCCTTTTATACAGGCGCGCTGAAAAATGGATCTGTGCATGCCCATAACACGCGCCTACATTAGCGCAGCCCATTTTTCAGCGCACTTTAGTAAAAGGACCCCTGGGTAGTCCTTCTGTATCTCAGGTTCATTATAAACATATTCATGAAAGCCCATTTATTTACCAGTCTAGTAGGATATGGAATTCTATTCCAGTTCAAATACGGACACTCCCCAATTATATGATGTTTAGGAGAGCATTGAAAACTTACTTGTTTAATTTACACATGGAAGATTACTAGTATACGCTTGGTTTTGAACTTGTTGCTGTTTTTTCTGGATGTAACCCACTTTGATTCCAGGATGATTTAGGCAGGATATAAAAAACAGGAATAGAATACAACATATTGCATGTAACAATCGTGCTGTAGAAAAATGTCTTTTAAAGAAGTACCTTTGGCAAATTTATCTTTAGGTTGAGAGACAACAAGTGTCACATCTTCAGGAGCATTATCTAGAATTTCTAATGCTGCATGGTGGCTTACACCTTCCAGGCTCACACTATTCACAGAAATAAGGCGGTCTCCTATGTAAAATTAAAGACAATTTTAGTTGAAATCACACTTTTATGCATCATTTAGAAAGGTTTTACCCATTTTTCTCGCAGATGCAAAACAGTTTTGTTTTGTTTTTTTTACCTCATGGATTAGAGAGATTTAAGAGAACAAGAAATTTGTACTAATTTCTCAATGAAATGTACCAAAAAAAGCAAATATTTAGGATGAAAAAGTGAACAAATGATAGTGTTTCTGATAAAATAAGTAGGGCACTTATCTCTTAGGGCTTTACTAAAACTTTTCTCGTATTCTGTGTCTGTAGGGAAAAAAGCTTAGGGCCTCTTTTATCAAGCTGCGCTAGCAGTTCCCGGTGCGACAAAGCCCATTCACTATGAATGGGCTTAGTTGGCACTGTGCGCAGGAACCGCTAGCGCAGCTTGATAAAAGAGGCCCTTAATTTATAACTACAGAAATTTTATCTCCGCTCAGAAATGGTACAAAAGTAGAAATTAGGTCTTACCTGCTAATTTTCTTTCCTTTAGTCCCATCAGACCAGCCCATAACCTATGGGTTGTGTCCATCAACCAGTGGATGGAGACAGAGAAATACAATAGCTATGTAATTCACCCCTTAAGGGCATTCTGCAGTCTTAGCTACTCAATATTTTGAATGGCAAAGCAATGGATTCCTAGTATGTGTTATCCCTGCCACTTGAGGGTTCACATTTGTAATATAATGTAATATGGCATTTATTTTCTGCCAACTCCCAATTAAGGTTCAAAGCAGATAACAAAAACCTGATCAGTATTTAAAAATATGAAAATATCATAACAAATATTTTCTGAACAGATAGCTCTTTATACTTTTCTGAAAAGAGTAAGAATTCATAGTTCTCAGATCCCTAGGCAGAGAACACCAAATTTGAGTGGCCTAATAACAAATTGAGCAGTCTAGCACTTTCTTGTAATGCATCCCAGAAAAAGAAGGAAAATAAAGTAATCGAGAATCACCTGTTCTGGATGATCTAAAGCCAGTAGGAAATGAAAAAAAGATCAAGCAAGTATTCTGGGAAAGAACCATCAAAAATTCTAAATATCAAACAGGCATGTACCCATGTCTATATATTATACCTTTCAGAGAAAAAAACTGAATCTCAGAAGAAACTTGATGGTATATAACTAGAAGGAAAAGAATAGAATTAAAGAAAGTAGAGTGGCTCAATAACCATTTATTTTGCCAGGGTGGACATCTGGACTGGTCTGGTAGGAATAAAGGAAAGAAAATTTTCAGATAAAATCTAATTTCTTCTTCTTTATTTCCTCACCAAACCAGACCAGAATTTGAGACATATCAAAGCAATTACCAAAATGGGTGGGACTCCAAAATCACTGCCCAAATAATTTTGGCTCCAAATGCATTATACAGTAGTGCTCCTACATGGAGCCAATAATGCTTTGCAAATGCAAAATAGGGATGACTGAATAACCAGTCTGCAGCTGCTAAAGAGAGGTATCGCTTGCAACTCCATTCATGAGGTCGAACACCTCTGGCAGAAAGTTCTGCAACCTTAGATGGTCACTTCCTTATGAAATCAAATACATGCACTAACGAAATATTACCTCAGCTAATAGGCACTGACAGAATAGAAGTCAGTTCACTTTTCCTAAAACCTGTAAAGAGAAAAACCAATCTGCCCAACCTTGGAAATTCTTTGGCCACTTTAATGTACTTCTATAAAACACAATAAACATGGTGCAAAAGTAAATATTTGATTTACCTGAAATAAGGACAGAATTATTTTGAATGAAATACATGCTTCTGGGAAGCAGAGGAGATCTGATCATGTTAACAGTTTTAGCTCAGAAGTTAAAAATCAGGATGAACCATTTACGGGTGAGGATTCTTCAAAGCCACTGCTTAAAGGGGGTCAAGGACACAAGCTCTAAGCAGCAGAATCAAACTTCATTCAGGACAAACGAAATGCCCAGAAGAATGTATAGTGGCCCAACTAGAGAAGGTACGCTACTACACATGGATAAAATGTCTAAGAGAACCATTGCAATCAAAAGAACGAAAAAGTTGAACTTCTATGGTCTACTTGGTGTTCATCCTGAAGATGGATATAAGTACATAAGTACATAAGTAGTGCCATACTGGGAAAGACCAAAGGTCCATCTAGCCCAGCATCCTGTCACCGACAGTGGCCAATCCAGGTCAAGGGCACCTGGCACGCTCCCCAAACGTAAAAACATTCCAGACAAGTTATACCTAAAAATGCGGAATTTTTCCAAGTCCATTTAATAGCGGTCTATGGACTTGTCCTTTAGGAATCTATCTAACCCCTTTTTAAATTCCGTCAAGCTAACCGCCCGTACCACGTTCTCCGGCAACGAATTCCAGAGTCTAATTACACGTTGGGTGAAGAAAAATTTTCTCCGATTCGTTTTAAATTTACCACACTGTAGCTTCAACTCATGCCCTCTAGTCCTAGTATTTTTGGATAGCGTGAACAGTCGCTTCACATCCACCCGATCCATTCCACTCATTATTTTATACACTTCTATCATATCTCCCCTCAGCCGTCTCTTCTCCAAGCTGAAAAGCCCTAGCCTTCTCTGCCTCTCTTCATAGGAAAGTCGTCCCATCCCCACTATCATTTTCGTCGCCCTTCGCTGTACCTTTTCCAATTCTACTATATCTTTTTTGAGATACGGAGACCAGTACTGAACACAATACTCCAGGTGCGGTCGCACCATGGAGCGATACATCGGCATTATAACATCCGCACACCTGGACTCCATACCCTTCCTAATAACACCCAACATTCTATTTGCTTTCCTAGCCGCAGCAGCACACTGAGCAGAAGGTTTCAGCGTATCATCGACGACGACACCCAGATCCCTTTCTTGATCCGTAACTCCTAACGCGGAACCTTGCAAGACGTACAGTAGCTATAATTCGGGTTCCTCTTACCCACATGCATCACTTTGCACTTGTCAACATTGAACTTCATCTGCCACTTGCACGCCCATTCTCCCAGTCTAGCAAGGTCCTCCTGTAATCGTTCACATTCCTCCTGCGACTTGACGACCCTGAATAATTTTGTGTCATCGGCGAATTTAATTACCTCACTAGTTATTCCCATCTCTAGGTCATTTATAAATACATTAAAAAGCAACGGACCCAGCACAGACCCCTGCGGGACCCCACTAACTACCCTCCTCCACTGAGAATACTGGCCACGCAATCCTACTCTCTGCTTCCTATCTTTCAACCAGTTCTTAATCCATAATAATACCCTACCTCCGATTCCATGACTCTGCAATTTCTTCAGGAGTCTTTCGTGCGGCACTTTGTCAAACGCCTTCTGAAAATCCAGATATACAATATCAACCGGCTCCCCATTGTCCACATGTTTGCTTACCCCCTCAAAAAAATGCATTAGATTGGTGAGGCAAGACTTCCCTTCACTAAATCCGTGCTGACTTTGTCTCATCAGTCCATGTTTTTGTATATGCTGTGCAATTTTATTCTTAATAATAGCCTCCACCATCTTGCCCGGCACCGACGTCAGACTCACCGGTCTATAATTTCCCGGATCTCCTCTGGAACCCTTCTTAAAAATCGGAGTAACATTGGCTACCCTCCAGTCTTCCGGTACTACACTCGATTTTAGGGACAGATTGCATATTTCTAACAGTAGCTCCGCAAGTTCATTTTTTAGTTCTATTAATACTCTGGGATGAATACCATCAGGTCCCGGTGATTTACTACTCTTCAGCTTGCTGAACTGACCCATTACATCCTCCAAGGTTACAGAGAATTTGTTTAGTTTCTCCGACTCCCCCGCTTCAAATATTCTTTCCGGCACCGGTGTCCCCCCCAAATCCTCCTCGGTGAAGACCGAAGCAAAGAATTCATTTAATTTCTCCGCTACGGCTTTGTCCTCCTTGATCGCCCCTTTAACACCATTTTCGTCCAGCGGCCCAACCGACTCTTTGGCCGGTTTCCTGCTTTTAATGTATCTAAAAAAATTTTTACTATGTATTTTTGCTTCCAACGCTAATTTCTTCTCAAAGTCCTTTTTTTTCCCTCCTTATCTCCGCTTTGCATTTGGCTTGGCATTCCTTATGATCTATCCTGTTACTTTCAGTTGGTTCTCTTCTCCACTTTCTGAAGGATTGTTTTTTGGCTCTAATGATTTCCTTTATCTTACTGTTTAGCCACGCCGGCTGACGTTTAGTCTTTTTTCCCTTTTTTCTAATACGTGGAATATATTTGTCCTGAACCTCCAGGATGGTGTTTTTAAACAGCATCCACGCCTGATGCAAGTTTTTTACTCTGCGAGCTGCTCCTTTCAGTCTTTTTTTCACCATTTTTCTCATTTTGTCGTAATCACCTTTTCTATAGTTTCACTTCCTTCAATGCCAATATCAAAACCGATCATATTATGATCACTGTTATCAAGCGGCCCTCGTATCGTTACCCCCTGCACTAGATCATGAGCACCACTAAGGACTAAGTCTAGTATTTTTCCTTCTCTTGTCGGCTCCTGAACTAGCTGTTCCATGAAGCTGTCCTTGATTTCATCAAGAAATCCTATGTCCCTTGCGTGTACAGATGTTACATTAACCCAGTCTATATGCGGGTAATTGAAATCCCCCATTATTATTGTGTTGCCCAGTTTGTTTGCGTCCCTGATTTCCTTTAACATTTCCGACACCATGGGGACTAGAATAGACAGTCTCAATCTGCAGGTTGATGGACAGAACCCAGAGGTTCTGGACTGGTCTCATAAGGACACAAGGAAAGTATGCAGAATCTTATTTCATACAGATATTGGCTTGTGCCACAACCAGTGATATGGCATTTACTCTCTCATTTAGGCATGGTTTAGCTAAGAAACATTATTGGTTTATGCAACTTTGATCATTACTCATACAGCATACCAGGTTTCAGGCTTCCACCCACATCAGCTGGCCCTCCGGGAGTTATTAAGCTGACGAAGATGCCAAGATCTAGCTTTCCAGTGTTTTCACCACCAACAATCTGAAATCCTGAGAAACAGAAGGCAGATGTGAACCTCTCTATTTATTACTAAGTGTCCTGCCTTACAGAACTAGACTACTAAAGGGAAAGTTATCAAGGTGTGTTAAAAGATCACATTTTACTGTGGTAGTCAGCAACCTATAGTGTAACAGATCCATAGGTTGATGACTAGTGTGGTAAATGAATAATGCCACTTGAAAGCCATTCCACAAGCAGCATTGTTCTAGAAACCCAAGCATCAGGCTGCCAAGTCGCAGTCCAATGCTCCTGTCTGTGACTTCATGCTCCCCTTCTGATCCTCATGCCCACCCTTCCAATGAAGCCCTCACCCCTTGATGATCCACATGCCCACCCCCAATAAAGCCCTCCTCCCACTCCCCCTCCCCTACATGTCCCATACCCCTAAAGGGACTCCCTGTGACATCTTTGGTGGTCCAGGGGGAACGTCGGGCAGCAGCAATGCCCAGTCGCTCCTGCTCAGCCACCACCTTTTTCATAATGGTGCCCCTAGTGGTAGGCTTGCACGACTACTACTAGGAGTCATGTTTCATATAAGGAAACATGACTCCTAGCAGTAGTAGTGTGAGACTACTGCTAGGGGCGCCACTCTGACAGGCAGCGACAGGAGGGCAAGAGTTTCTGTTCAATAAAATGGTAGAGAAAAAAAAAGTTCTTGCAGTTTCTGACAGCTCTTTTCATGAGCCTGCAGAAGTCTTCCTTCCCCATTCTCAGTCTGCTCCCATTCCTACCTCTTCTCAGCCATCTATCCCAGGACACTCACAGGCCTTCTCCAAGGTTAGCATAGTGCTTCTTGCAGAGTTCTGCTCCCCTACCCTCATCTTATGTGAAGCTTCACTTGCATGGCATACTACTTCCCCCTCCTTTACTATGACTAGACTTGTCTTCCGCTTCTCTGTCCTCTCTGCCTTCCCATTGGCTTGATTCTACCCATGGTTTCTGTGCTACAGATACTGGAAGCAGGCAGGACAGGCTCACTCACAAAATGGAGCAGGGGCAACCAACCTTAGCCCTTGCCAGGTAGAGTTTTCAGGATTCCCACAATGAATATGCACAAGATCTATTTGCATACAATGGAGGTAGATGCATATTCATTGAGGAAACCCTGAAAACCCGACTGGATTGCAGCCCATGATGACTGAGATTGAACACCCCTGATATAGAGGTTTTAAACTCTGAAAAATGTTCAGACATGTTAGTCATCCTTTTAGGTTCCAAACATTAATGCATAAATTTGTAGAATCCTGAAACAATCTGACAGTTGGCAATCCTAACCTCCTGAGTATGTCTGACATGGCCCCCTTAATCATCTGGGTCCTAGGCTTGTGCCTAGTTTGCCAATGACTTAATCCAGCCCTATCCATGACTACAGCTATTAGTTGGCAGTACACATAGCAAGAATTACAAAGCTATAGGGTTCAGCTAGTAAGTCTGACAGTAGAATTCATTAAAAAAAAGAAATCACTAAAAGGCAACCCTTCAGTGATAGGGCTGTGAAAGCATTAAAAGTGTGTGTAGCGGAAAAAGTATGTGGAAAACCCTTAATGTAATTATCTCCAGCGTCTATGAATGTGTGTTGTGTCTTATGTGCATTTATATCTGTGCATGTGTGTTGGGTGGGTGCTTGTGTCTGACCAGGAGCATAGAAAAGAGGGTAGAGGGAATTTCAAAGGAGGAATTCTCTAACTGCTGTGTTTCACTGTCTTAAAGGTTCTATGCTGCAGAAGCTGGAACTGCAATTGCACTGGATCATTTTGGTGTTTGAGCTTATTTCTCTGTCCAATCTGGCATATTTTTGAACTTGATATGTATTTTAACTTTGAGTCTAATTTTCAAAGGCACTTATCTGGTTAGCAGATGAAAAAAGGCTGTCCTAACTTTATTGGCTGGTGGTCAGAATCTGGGTACCAGCGCTGAATATTCATTTTTATTTTAAGTGCAGTGGCTAATATTTTGCTTAACTGCTGCAGTTAAACATCAGCTCCTTTATTTTTATACTTATTCGAAATTCAAGTATGGTACAATTCCTTCTATTTCAGGTGTGGACAACCTCACTCCTCAGGGGCCACAACCCAGTAAGGTTTTCAGGATTTCTCCAATGAATATGCATGAGATCTACTTACAAAAAAATAGAGAAAGTGCATGCAAACAGATGTCATGCATATTCATCGGGGATATCCTGAAAACCTGAGTAGGTTGTGGCCCTCAAGGGCTGAGGTTGCCCACCCCCATTCTATTTAATACATGAAGGCTAACCCTCAACCTAGTCCCTACCCGATTCTTACTTATTGAGTAGAACTGTTTTGTCCCTTCTATCCTCCCCACTATTCTTTGCCTCTCATATCATTTTCAAATATTGGGGGATGTGGTAGTGTTAATGAAAAAATTAACAGCAATACGTCACACAAAATAAGCTAACTTGATGTGTCTTTTAACAGTTTCCCCAATGACAAATTTGGTCTAATTCTGTTATATTTTTAGGTGAGTTATTTTACCCTTAGACTGACAGACCCCCCCCCCCCCTTGTACATAATTTCTTTCCACTTCCATCAGACTGGAAAAACTAAAAAGCAGTTGCAATAGCATTAACATATTTGATTAATATCAAATGAATAACTGTGGTGTGAATCAAGAGTATGAGAGGTGCTACTTATGCTCCTGATAACACAGACATGATTTCCATAGTCAGGATGACCTCATCCATGTGAACAGATTACGAAACTTGTCATTTGAGAATATTGTATATAGTCCTACAAACTCCAATTCACTTTTGTTCCTTTCAAGACTATGTAAGTTGATTACTGCTTTTCATTGTAGTAACTTACCTAAGCCATGTTTTGCATCTTTCTTTAGGTGCACCAAGGTAATCTCTCTTTCTGGAGAAGAGGCTGTGTTTGGTTTCTTTAGCACAACATCTACCCAAAAATCACAATTGGAATAATTAAAATGAATCAACTGCATAAAAAATATATGTACCACATAGTGGTGTCTGTGTTGGCAGGCAGCACAGTGTGGGTCAATGCACATCCTACTGAGGAACTCCCTCTGCAGTGCTTCCACATAGGAAGGGCTTCTGGAGACACTTGTGGCAGCTTTGGCACTCCATCCCCAGCCCAACAGCACAAGTACCACTGTTCCCTTCCTCCTGTGCTCCTACTGCTGCTTCCTATAGCCAGCATGAGTGGCTAGATACAGAAAGCAGCTCAATTGCCCCATGTGAACTGGATGCAGCTGGAACACATCAACAGGGAGAGGAAGGGAACAGCAGCACCAATGCCACTGAGTGGGAGGATAATGCTGGACCACCACAAGTGGCTTGTGGGTATCTACTAGTTTATTCTAATTATACAGTGTAATTGAGAATATTGTCTAATAAAAAACTTCTTTTAGGAGAGTCAAAATTTAAAAAAAAATACAAGTTTGAGATGCAATCAATATTTTAGCATACAAGCAATTTAATCTTTAAAAACTTTTTTAGGGACTGATTTAAAACAACATGCAGTTGTTCTGAGATACTTGTAATCATTATTACAAAGTTTGAGTATCAACAGTAACTGTATGGCTATTAGGAGAGACAATTTTGAAAACTATTCACATAGATGCCAAGTCCATGAATTCTGCTCCATTTTTCAAAGGGAGAGTATGAGCATACTTTCCATTAGAAAATGGCCCAAAAGAAAATATTAGTACCTGCTTTTTCTGAGATACTTTGTCCTTGGGAAAAAAGCTAAATTATTATTATTTTTTTTTTTGTTACATTTTGTATCCCGCACTTTCCCACTCATAGCAGGCTCAATGCGGTGGGCAATGGAGGGTTAAGTGACTTGCCCAGAGTCACAAGGAGCTGCCTGTGCCGGGAATCGAACTCAATTCCTCAATTCCCCAGGACCAAAGTCCACCACCCTAACCACTAGGTCACTCAGTTGTAGGTACATAGGAGGATAAATCAGCCATGCAAGTGGGTAACATCATCTTATGGGTCCAGACAGAATAGCTCTCTTAGAGTTCAAAGTAAACGATAAGTTTTCTGATCATGTCCCCACATGCAGCTCTTTGGCTGATTAGAAAACTACGGGTCAATATTCATTGGCACTTAGCCAGGTAGGCACGGCTGCTATCCTAGTAAGTGCTGCTTATCAGGTCACACCCAGATTCTCAACATCATTTACCTGAATAGTGTCGTTGAATACCCAGGCAGATCATTACTGCACTATGAAGTCAGCACTAGGGCAGACACTAAAGTTATCCAAGCGCTTCCGATATTCAATGCCAACGCCAAACAGCACCACACAGAAAATAGTTCTAATTGTTTCCAGTTATTGATCTGGATGCCAGCACTGAATACTGACAGCACACTGATAATTTACAGCACCCGCTGAAAACCCAGATATTTTATTTATTTACAAAGCTTGATATACTGCCAAATGCCAAAAAGTGGTTTCAGAGCAGTGTACAATAATAAATGCTACAAGGGGAAAACTAGAGTTCAGCAGGGAGTGGAGTAAGCAAGGGTAAAAAGGTAAGTTTTCAAGGCAGATTTAAATGCATGTAGGAGGGTTCTGAATGGAGAAGAGAGGATAGTGAATTCCAAAGCTTTGGGCCGACATAGTTAATGGAGGAGGTTCCAATTGTTTCTAGACGGATAACAGAGGAAGGAGGGAGTTGTAGTAATCCAGAGTTGGTAGAACAGAGTGCACGAGAGGGGGTGTAGGGTATGAGTAGATGGGAGAGATAATCTGGGGCCATGGAGAGATTTGATTTGAATACCAGCACTAGAATTTTAAATTGGATCCGTGCTGACAAAGTTATTCAGTGCCGGTACCCAGACAAGGGCCAGCACAGACTATCTGCATTTAACTGGTCAGTGTTTAAAAAAACACCAACTGTCATCAGCTGAATATTGACCAGTTAGTTTCAACTCTGGGAGTGGAGGGTAAGAAGAATTGTATGGATAATTTATCCTGCTGTTTATGAGGAACACTTACTACAGTTAAGTAACATAACTTTCTCTCTCAACCAACAAGATGAATGAGTCAGTCAAAAGAGGACTTCCACAGCTGAGGGCTGCAGAAGCATTAATGAGCATTGAACAGAGTACTTGATATCTCATGAGGAGACAATTTTTTCAAATGGAAAGACTTTACTCAATTCTGAACAAGTTGTTATGCAAAAGAATGGTTTTAGAGTTGAAGTATTTATGAAAAAAGATACTTTAATGCAACTTGGACAAAGACAATGTTCCTTCCTAGTGATTTGTCAAGACAGTAGTGATACATGAAATAATATTTAAAAGACTAAGGGGTCCTTTTACTAAGGTGCACTAATGGATTTAGCACATTGCTAATAAGCATTTACTAAATGATAAGACGCTCATTATATTCCTAGGGGCATCTTATCATTTAGTGTGTGCTAATCATTAGCACGCGATAAATCTGTTAGTGTACCTTAGCAAAAGGACCCCTAAAGTTGCACCTTTACTAAACTCTTCCATAGATTCTGAATTTAAATGAGCCACTGATGCTATCATGGCTATGACTTGATGAACTTTGACTTGCCTAGCATGGTTATAAGAGAAACGTATACAATTTGCTAGCCAGTTTAGATAAAGTAGTGTGGTTGCATTGCTAGTCCACTTGAATGTATAGAAATAAAAGCTGCTAAATAAAATCAATACTAAGAGGTGTGGTCAGAAATCACAAATAAACAAGTACACACCACCTGGAGTCTGCCCAAATTAGGTGAGTTGTAAATGTAATAAAGTGATTGAAAGAACATCCTTTCTTCATCCAACATTTTGAGGAGACTGCAGAACTGCTGCATGAATTCCTAAAGTAGTACTGAAAATAAAAGGCATTTGACATTTTGAACGTTTTACAACTATGCTCCTAAACTTACCATTTCCCTTCAAGGACAGAGGAGATGATGGATTACCTGCACTGAGCATGCTCACACCTGGGATTTAAATGACACAAACTTTGTCAGAACAATACTGAACATGAATCATCTCAACAGCCTTGAACATTTATCTGATGGCTTCTTCTTATAACAAATTACTAAAACCTTCCCACTTCACAATAAAAACACTTTCACAAACTGGGTATATATGTGTAAAACCTGATTGATAATTAGCAGCTAAACTGATAAAGTTGCATATGAAGAGCAAATCATTTTGATATATGAAAATAAAGTACCGTTATTTTATATAGTGCTTTCAACAAGTGTGCCAGAGCAAAGTCCTTGCTGTGCCTTAGTTAAAGAAGTGCCAACAAATTATGCTCTTCCCCACTCCCTCCCAACAACAGCAGGAGAGCATGTCTCGCTGAAGAAGACAAGACAAACAACTTTCCTTCTTCTGGTAGCAGCAGTAGAATGGATGAAGGAAAGGAATGTAAAATGGGGGAAGATGGACAAAGAATCATTATAATCATCAAACATGGTAACCATATAATGCATGCAACCAACATGATCTGGGTCCCTTGATGTTTCCACAGTGTAGCAAGCCTTAATGCTGACAATGATCACCACTGCCCATGATTCAAGCTGTAAATGATGGTGCTACTTATGCAGCTAGATCTCTGTGGATCCCTCTGTTACCAACACTGAACCCAGAATAAGTTCACCACATCCCCCCTTCCCAGCTGATTTTACTAGCAGCAGCCACCACCACCACTGCTGCTCTAGTGAATTCCCAGCACAGGCTGCTACCAGCTGAAACACATGGCTTTGCTGTGTATTGGCTTAACTCTCGCAAACAAACCCACCGTTTCTAGGACTTCATTGTCATCTCTGTTATAATCTGCTTTTGTCTTTCATGCAGATGGAAGAAATGACAACTCAGGCCACTTCTAGCTGAAGGAAACCCCAGAATAGCTGTTGCTCTTTCTCCCACAGTTGGGTGCTGACACTTAAGACAGGCAGTATACCAACAAAAGCTTACAAATAGCAAGGTATTTTACCTTTTGCAGGTCTTTGATCTGGGTCATATTTACCAGAGCTCTTCCCAAATGAGGTGAAGGGCTCAAAAGGGACTTCATATACTTAGTAATAAACAGTTGTGATTCTAACACCTGGATAGTTATGTGCATTGTTTTTCGAGTGCCTTCCTGAGAAGGGCTCTTGACCAATCATGCTCAGTCTATGCAAATGCAAAGCCACTATGACTATACATTCTGGGGGTAATTCTGTAAAATTTTTTTTCTGTGTTTATTAGTGTTTTGAAAGGCCACTACTGGATAGGGCTGCATTATCTAAAGGATGACTTAAAAGACAAAAACCCTGCAAAAATTACTCTGAGGTTATGGCATGCATAAACATACTCTATCAATGGACATGAGAAACCCCCAAGCACTGGCTGCTCTTTGGGTATGCAGAATTGTCAGAAATACTACATGAGAGCCATAAATGGCCTCAATCACATTCAGGGGATGGAAACACATTGAGGGTATTTCTATACCACTGTACCTATATTTAGGGGAATAAAGGAAAGCAGGTGCCTATTTCCTTTACAGAATATTAACTTAACAGTTTAGCTATATGTTTATAATTTACGCACACGCACTCAGGCCAGCCATAGAGCTGGTGAAAGTGTGTGCACCTGAATGCCAGAGAGATACACTTGTAACCTATAGTATTCTCTAAGTTGCGCACGTAAAGTGGGAATCTTGCCCATACTCTGCTCAGATTTAGCCTATGTGTAATTCTACCTATAAAATATGCACTTCATGAGATATGCGTGTATAAGAGAATTTTTGGCAACCATGCATGTATGTGCAGTATTCCAATGGTTTACGTGCTTCTTTGATGTATTTTATAGAATTACTCTCATGCTAGAGATCACAAGAAGGGGGTGATATTTGTGTAGACCATGTTGAATTTCACATAATCTGAAATACTTGCATTGAAAATGACTGAATTAGCACAGACGTAAAACCTTTGAGTGGTAGCACTGATCGTCAAGGCTTTAGTGCAAGCTACTGTAAATGTGACATATAAATGTTCATGAAAAATGCACAATTACCTTTCACTACTGCTTGACAAGTTCTAAATATGCTAATTACTAAGCTGTGCATGAACAGCATGGCACCATTTTAAATGTTAGCACATGCTGCTACATTAAAAAGCAAATGCAGAAAGTGTTAGTTTGGAGCGTGGAATGGGTGGGGAGTATGCTATGCAGTTAACATATAGTCCTGAACAGTGTTCTGTGTTAATGGCATGGTACCCCTCCCTAAAATGCTAGGAACACCGCTACTGATTATCCAAGAGAAGTTGCAACTAACTGGTCTTAATGTCTGCAGTAAATGTGCACTATGTGTAAATCATAGCACACTTTAGTAAACAGAGGTCAAATGTTTTGTGTGGATGTTACTGGGTGATTTTTATAAAGCATTTTCTACATCTATTCATGTTTTACATGTAGAAAATGGCTCTTCCACGGTCAACCATCTGCATATAAGTACACATGCTAACAAACTGGAGTGTACTTATATGTGCATCACCCATAGGCATTCCTGTGGCATGGAAGGCAGTTCTATAAAGAGGCATCTATTTTTAGGTACCAAAAAAACACCTATCTAGAGCTATGAAGGAAAGTAGGTGCCTGCTTTCTTTTATAGAATTCTAGTGTAGCAGTGCAAATACATGCCTATAATTTAGGTGTGATGATTTACACCAGGCACCTTAGAAACCCTGGTGGTCTAGTGGTCTCATTGGGCAGCAGTGATCCCCAGTCACTCTTGTCATGCCTGCTCTGCAGTCAAAATGGCTGAAGCTAGCACAGGCAGGAGCAACTAGGGATCGCTCCTGCTCATGAGGTCACTAGACCACCAGGGCTTCTAAGGTGGGCCGGGGAGAGTCTACGGGAAGGTGGAGCTTGTGGTCGCTAAGGCAGATCTGGGGTGGAGCAGCAATGTGTGCACCTATATGCAAGTACAACCAAAGAGCACATTTACACCTTCTTTGGCACAGGTGTAAATTTGTGTATGAGGATCTCTGTACTACTGGGGTTAATTTTTAGACATTTCACATAGGTGGCCTGTTATTATTTTTCCCCCATGGGTATGTAAATTTCTCCCCAATATTTGATGAGTCATCAGAGAGAAACACAATAAAAGCTCTACGTGCATTGCTTTTGAGAATAAGCAAAATATTATTTGCCTTAACATCTTGAAGCACTCTGGAAACAAGTACTTTTGTTTAATGCTGACCTACAACATAGGCTTGCCCAGTTTCTTCCATGGATGATGAATCTGATTCTTGTTTTCTTATCTCATGGCTTCTATTTAAGTTCCCAAGGGACCTTGAACTATATTTAAGGAAACACAGAAGTAGAACATTAAAGTTCAGATTAACTGATCGGTTATGAAAATAAAGCATAAATGGAGATCAATTAGAAGTATATTAATTAAAACAATAAATTTCTGCTCCAGCCTTATTTGATTCTGAGCTAAGACATTATAAACCAGAGTTATTAAGGTGCATTAATGGAATAATGCGTGTTATTTAACAAATAATACATATGAGATTACAACAATAAACATGTATTATTTGCCCTTAATGCATGATTTTTAGTAAAACGTGCATGAACTAATAAGTTGCAAGGCATGCAAATACATGCATAGCAGCTTATTATGCAAATGAATAATAACACTTATGTGAAACATTACAAGCTATGTTATACCACAAAATAAATTCAGATTAGGTCTTCAATCTCTTTTATTATCCAAACTTGATTACTGCAACATAATATATTTTGTCTGCTCAAAGTATGTCAATGGAAGATTGCAAACAGCACAAAATATCACTCTGAGATTAATCTATTGCTCCAGTAAATACGAGAGGGTGACAGCACTATACTTCCATTCTCACTGGTTACCTATGGAAAAAAGAATTTTGTTCAAGCTCTACTGTATAATTTTGTTTTTAATTACTCAAGGCTCAGTACCATCCTAAATGTATACTTAAATTTCTTCTACATGCTCATCTTCAAAACACCTGATTTGAAATCAATCTAAGCTGTCATTTCCAAACCCGAGAGGCATAAAATCTATTAAATAATTCACTACATCATTTTTTTAAAATCAAGCAGTGAAATCATGGAACCTACTGCTGACTGAGATACCAGTTACTCTCTTTTAAAAGGGTGTATTATTGCTAAAATTAATATTACATCATGTTAATCTACTGGAATTTTCTACTCAGTGGCATTATATATAATTGTCTAATCATATATTCCTAGGTTTTATATCCTAGTTCTCTTTTTGTTATTCACCTTGAACCCTGGGTGTGTATATGCAGAATATAACAGACAAATATAATGTAGTGTAATGTAATCCATGTAAAGATAATTCCCCCTGAAGAAGTGGTGTTATCTTTTCTTCCCAAGATCACTGGGCCCACTAATGTGCCGCCTGATGCTCTGAGGGAGGAACTTAAAGGGGCTGTACCACAAGACTATCATTAGGATGCTCTGGGCAGGGCGCCGCCATTTTCAAGGTGGCACTGGTAGAGGATGGAGTGTACTACTCCCCTCTCCAACACTAAAAGTACAGGGGGTAGGGAAGAGGGCCACTAGAACACCAGGTTGGGGGGCTTGGTTTGTGGCCCACTGGGCCACCAAGGCTTTCTTTTGGGGATGCAAGGGGGTACACCCCTGTGAACTTGTGTTGGGGGAGGGGGGTTGGGGAGACTGGAGGTCCACTGGACCTAAAGCCTCCATGTCGCTGGCTTGGGGTGGAGGGGTTGGGGTTTCTGCTCCTGTGGGTGGGGGGGGGGGGGTCTGCTGGGCCTGCTAGCATGCAAAAGCATGCTGGACAGGGCTCACCATTCCTCCCCAACAGTATGCAAACCCTAACGCCAGCTCCAAGCTGGCATAGGGTTTGCCATGGACAGAACGCCAATGTTTTGAGCGCTGCCTGCTGATCATTGAGGAGGAATATGTTTAGCATGCTACTTGCAGTAAGAACTCTGTTTAGCATGCATTTGCATGCTAGTTGCAGTCACAGCCCGTGAGCAGGCTCTCTTATATAGTGTGAAGCCACACCCAGTGCATCCCAGGATGCCCTGGGCACCGCCACTTTCAAGGTGGCACTGGAAGGTAACAAAGGTACGAGGGGTGCAGGGAAGAGGGCTGTTAGATCACCAGGTTGGAAGGGGCTTGGTTTGTGGCCCACTGGGCCATCAGGGCTTTTATTGATGAACTTGTGTCGGGGGGGGGGGGGGGGGGGAGGTCCGCCGGACCTCCAACCTCCGTGTTGCTGGCTTGGGGTGGAGGTTCAGTGGGGGCACTAGGCCACCAGGGCCTTCCTGTTTCAGGGGGGTCTGGTGGTCTCATGGATCTCCAGCCCTTATGTTTGATAGGTCTAGGCTTTTGACAGCCCAGACCTGTCAAACAAGTTCGGGAGTTTTGTGCCTGACCTCCTGCACTATACCCTATGATCAGAGATAACAGCACACATAAATTTGCATGCTATTATCTCTGATCATGGGGGGGGGGGGGAGGGAGGGTAAAGACCTGCGCTGTTCCAGCGCTATATTTAGAGTGCTGTTTGGAAAGCGGGGCTTTCGATCATCTGGGCATATGTACACAGAAGAAAGCAGTTTACAAACTAATAAAGTTAGAGAGGAACTCCATTTTAAAAAGAGGCAGGAAAGCCAAACCATTCACAACTTTAACGAAAGTCACGCAACCAGAGAAACACACAAAAGCACATTGATACGGTCTCTCACTGTGAATACTCACAAGTAGAATAAAAACATTCACAAGTAAGCACACTTAAGTAGTCTTCAATCTGTTCTGCAAACATTACATGGAAAAGCTTTTAGGGTGGATTTAAATTTCTAACAAGCAAGTTCAGCAGGTAAAGATGGTGGGAGAACATTCTGCAGGGTCATACCATGAAAAAGGTACTACAGGGAATGGATTCCAATTTAGCAAAATTAAAAAAAAAAAAAACTTTGGAAAGACAGACTAGTTGTCATTTAGTGGAGGAGTAGCCTAGTGGTTAGTGCAGTGGACTTTGATCCTGGGGAACTGAGTTCAATTCCCACTGCAGCTCCTTGTGACTCTGGGCAAGTCACTTAACTCTCCATTGCCCCTGGTACAAAATAAGTACCTGAATTATGTAAACCGCTTTGAATATAGTTGCAAAAACCTCAGAAAGGCGGTATATCAAGTCCCATTTCCCTTCCCCTTCCCTTAATGATGAAAACAAAGAAACTGGGACAAACAAAATAGAAAGCGCTATGAGATAATATGGGGCACCATTGTGCAACCCTTTAAAGGCAAGAACCACCACTTTAAATTTGATTCTAAATTTAACAGGGAATCAGTGATGGTGAAATAACAGAGGCATCACAGGGTCCTATCTCCGTTAATGACAAATGAGACAAATTACTATATTCTGAGAAGACTAAAGTCTTTTAAGGTTTGCTTCTGCAGTAGCAGTGGAAATGTCACAGTAATCCAAACTTGGAATCAGTAAAGCATAAGGAAAGGAATTTTAGAAGTGGACAGCAGTGGCCAGTGATCACTCCTGCCACGCCGCTATACTCCAGGGAGAATGCCAATAGGTGCTGGGGGCAGGGGAGAGGTATAATTGAGAAAATGGGATTGGGGGAACTAGCATTTTAAGATACTAGGCCATCTCTGTGTTGCTGCTGCGAGGAACTCACGATAGTCCCAGAAGCAGCGATTAACCAATCTGCAGGATTAACCAATCTGAAGTACTGCAGATTCAGGAATCCCACAATACATTTTGTATGGGACATCAGCATATTTTAAAATGCCTTTGTAATTCTAAGCCTCTATAAAACATGCAGCTTATTAGAAGGCAATTCTCTTGCAGTTTTCTCTTTCACAGTGTGGTTAATGGGTTGCATCTGAACAACTATCTTGACTTATCAAAAGGTGGGGAAGTGGGGGGGGGGGGGGGGGCAGGGAGAATGAAGAGCTTAAGGTGATTATCCGTTAGTGCAGATTATGTACTAGAAATTTTCTTCCCCTTGATGATCATATCCTTCCCTCTATGTTCCCAAACAGTTCTGGCTAAAAGGATAACAACACCTATTTTAGACTGTCCCATGGGATACTTGAATGATCAACTGATTTTGATGGCATAGTGATGCCTTCACTGGCTGATCAGGACTATAAAGCACTGAACTCAGGCTCTGGAATTAGACCCTACTCTGGCAAAGAAGCCAAGCCTGAAGACTATATTCATCTAGAAAAGTAACAGTAAAAGGTTGGGAATTCAGGAAACCACTTACTTGTTTATTTTTCCAAATCCTATTACAGACTCGCCATCTGATTTTGTCACTGACTGAAAGGCTTTTCCCATTAACTCCTGCACAGCATGTGGGGGAGAGTCCATGCTAACACCAAACACTTTCCGCTGGGGTGAGAGAGACACCCGACTCAGGTCATGATAGGATTTGCTTATCACACGAGGTCTCTGATCCCACGGAGATCTATCATCTTTTTCTTTTGGAGTGCTGACGGGCAAAGCCTGAATAAGTGACAGGTCAGAGCAAGACAGCCTTTTGAGAAACTCGCCTTGTGCAGACAATGGTCGAACTGCAAGCCTGTTCAGGGTAGTGCTTGCTAGACTGTTAGTGCTGATCGCCCGTCCCATATTAAATCCTCGAACAGACTCTGCCTGGATGTTCAGGCTTCTCAGTGACGCTCTTTCTGAAAGAAAATTCATATTACTCATTTTAGAGAAGAACAAAACAGAATGTTCATTATTAAGTGCCATTTTAACATGGATACCACAGATCATTTTAAACACAAATACAATAAAATTTATATTCTACTACATGCCATTACTGGATCCATGTGAATTACAGTATATATATAAGAGACTTAGCAACCCTAGAAAGTAACATCATTCTAAACAGATTTCTAGTACTGCCAGATAAATACCTCAATCATTAGACTTAAGATATAAACAAAATAAATGTTTATTTTTTTAACAACTTACGAAATCATGTAAATGATTATGAATCAATCTCAATTCCAAGGGTAATGAGTTCCAGCATTGTGCTCAGCTATAAATAAAATCCATTACATGAATCAATTTGTATCTGACCCCTTTGGGTGTGGAGAACTGCAATAAACCTTGACCTTGCAACCTGAATGATTGATTTGATTTTCCAATAATAAGCAAATCTACCAGGTAGTCCAGGGCAAAGACATAGAGCAGTGATGGCGAACCTATGGCACGCGTGCCAGAGAGGGCACCAGAGCCCTCTCTGTTGGCATGCACGCCCAGCCACTTTCCCTTCATCCTTTGTGACAAAAAGAAAAAAAAAACAAGCAATCGCGGCACTGCAGCCCGGGCAGCCATCCCATTGGCTGTTCGGCTCTGCAGCTAGGGGGGTGTCGCCAGCGCGTACCTTCCTCGCTCACTGCATCATCTCCTGTAAGGCTCCCCGAGCCCTGCCCAAGGAAGTTTGCTGCGTCTCCAGTCCAGCCCATCTGGACTAAATGTCATGGCGTCGCGTCTTCCTCCCCCTGCGGCACCCTGTGCGCCAGCACGTAGCCGCTGCACTACGACTCCCGCCTAAGCCGCCTTGTGCTTCAGCTGCAGTGCTGCACTCCACCCCCGCTGAGCCACCAGTATCGTTGGCACTCGGCAGAAGAGAAGAATCGGATTGTAGTTGGAGGAGCAGAGCAGAGAAGAGCCCAGGTAAACTTTGAAGTTTAATTCGCAGTGGAAGTTGAGGGTGGGGGTGGGTAAACTCAGAATTTTGTGCTTATTTTTCAACACTGTTCTATATGAAGTATAAATGCTTTTTTGGAAGTGGAAGTTGAGGGTGGGGGTGGGTAAACTGAATTTTGTGCTCATTTTTCAACACTGTTCTATAAGAAGTATAAATGCTTTTTTGTTGTTTTACCGCATAAGGGAGGGACATTGGTAGTCACAAAATTGTAACACATCCAGTAGCTCTAGAAAGGTATAATTTCTATCCAGCTACTCTGTTGGTTATCACTTAACTGAGCTTATTTATTTGCGCCATGGCTGGTGTAAGGGGTGTGGCTATCACAGGGGTGGAGTCATACGTGGTGAGCCCGCCCATAATGAGTACCAGCACCTGTTGGCACTTTGCGATAAATAATTAGATTTTGGGTTGCTGTTTGGGCACTCGGTCTCTGAAAGGTTCGCCATCACTGCCATAGAGTATCTTGTGCACTAAAGTACACAGTTTAAATCGGCAGCAAGCCTCTAGTGGAAGCCAATGAAGGCTTTTCAAT
Source organism: Microcaecilia unicolor (assembly GCF_901765095.1). Taxonomy (NCBI): domain Eukaryota; kingdom Metazoa; phylum Chordata; class Amphibia; order Gymnophiona; family Siphonopidae; genus Microcaecilia; species Microcaecilia unicolor. The sequence continues at coordinate 396,982,709 of NC_044032.1, read as the reverse complement.
AAAGGTGAAACATGATCTGATTTTCGCTTATTACAAATTAACTTTGCTGCTGAATTCTGAAAAATCTGCAGATGCCACATTGATGATTTAGAACAGCAAGAACGTAAAGATTTACAATAGTCAACCTGGGACAGTATCAGCGCACAAACCACTACCTGAAAATGTTCTTTAGCAAATGCCTTTTTTATGTGCTGTAATTGTCTCAGCTTGATAAAAACCCTTTTGGTATGTTACTTAATTTGATTCTTCATAGTAAGTTGATTATCTAGGATAATCCCTAACACCCTCATAGAGGGTTCCAGTTCAAAGTGGAAACTCAAAATTGTTAACAATGTAATAACCGGCTCTATTGAAGGGGGAAATGAAGCACTGAATCTTTGTGTTACTGGCATTTAATTTCAACTTATACCAAGATGCCCACTGTTCCAAACTAAAGTATCTTGTTACCTCTTCAATACCTGCATCAACAGAGCTTGGTAACTGAAATATTATCGTAATATCATCTGCATATAAATTCAAATGGTCCCTTGCCAAATCGCAGAACCTCTTCAGGGTTACCATTAAAACATTAAAAAGTATGGGGGATAAAGGAGACCCCTGGGGGACTCCAACAAGAAATCCAGGGATTTGATTCTTGTCCTCCCTTCTGAACCCCATAAACCCTCCTACTAAGAAAACCATCAAGTCACTGAAGCACCAAACATGTTAAACCAAGGCTATCCAAGACTTCTGAGGCCAGATGCACTAAACTTAACGAGCCATTAACGAGCAAGTAGTAAACACTGGCATGCACTAAAGACTTTTTTTCCGACGACGGTAGCAGCTAACGAAAACGGAATTTAGATGAGCAAATTGTGTAGAAACCCTATTGTAATGAGATGCACTAACCTTTTCTGATTGCCTTAATGCTGGAAAACAAAAAAATCGGGGAAAAAAAGTCAAGTGCTCATCAGTGCAATAATAAAAACGTCTATTTTAGCCATCATCCCCCCCCCCCCCTCCGATGCACCTCGATCCAGAGGACAGTGCAGTTGAGGACGCCCATCCAAAAAATGCCCATTTTGGCTGCCTTTCCCCCTCTCCAATAATAAAAATGTCTTTTTTGGCAGTGATTCACTCAGCTGAGAGACCTGGAAGTCTCTGAGCCAATCACAGCGCGTTTAGCTCTACTTTCCTTTCTAGAATGCTAGTATAACCAGTTACTAACACTGATCATTTAGGTGCTTGCAGGGACCCCAGCCATAGAATTAGTGTGAGTGCAAGCTTCTATGCGTGCGACTTATAGTATACTCTGCCCATGTGTATGCCCCTTTGCAAATACGCACTAAGGGGGTCTTTTACTAAGTACATAAGTATTGCCATACTGGGAAAGACCAAAGGTCCATCAAGCCCAACATCCTGTTTCCAACAGTGGCCAATCCAGGTCACAAATACCTGGCAAGATCCCAAAAAAGTACAAAACATTTTATACTGCTTATCCCAGAAATAGTGGATTTTCCCCAAGTCCACTAGGTGCGCTAGTGTTTTTAGTTCACGCTAAAAATCAGCAGACGCTAAATGCCAAGACGCTCATAGGAATATGATGGGTGTCTCAGTATTTAGCAAGAGCTAAAAATGCTAGTGCACCTTAGTAAAAGGCCCCCTTAGTAAGTTAAGGGGGCACTTAGGCGCCATGCTAGCATGTGTGCCTATGTGTATGCATTTATGCACATAAATGCTAGTAATCATTTAACATGCATGAATATGAGTGTCTAGGTCCAGATAGATAGGGGCTGACTGGCCAATTTAGAGGATGGAAAGGAGGCTCTGGTGAATGGCTATTTGGGATGGTGAGTGAAATACACAGCCTCATCTAGAAGCATAGACAGTGACAAACAGGCCAAGCTATCCAATGACAGCTCACCAGAGCTCTGTAAGGTTGCAGGTGAGGAGATGCCAAGTTCCACTCATTAGGGGTGTCACACTCATTTGAAGTCCATCTCATTCACACATTAGAGTCTCGGTGTCTGTGCATTGATCCTCATCACTGCTTTCATGAGAAGCGAGCTTAAAATGAGAAAAGCCAAGTGGCCTTAGCACTTAGAAGAACTCTGAGCACATCTTCCTGCAGACTGCCCCCCCCCCCCCCCCCCCCCGTCTCAACCTTGGTCAATGCACCTGTGCTCTGAAACCTTTTCAGTCACTGAGCAAAAATTCCTTTTAACATTGTCTCATACTACCTCATAACTATTTATATCCTTTCAGAAGCACCGTGGAAAAGTATTTTATGCTGCTTTTTTCCATTTGCAAAGGAATAGTATAGGTAAATGTTTCTAGATTTATATCCTATATGCTGCATCTAAAAAATCTCACTCTTTAGAATTATTTAAATCAATTAGAACCACCACAGAAGCATCAAGTTCAGCAGGCTGTTCCTGAGATTCACCTTTATATTTCTACATTGAAAGAAAAATTACAAAGTCAGAGACAAATTCAGGAAAAATCTGTTGGTTACAGAGATCACAGTGGATAGCTACCACTTATGTGTTTCTTGGCGCATCAATCCCTATTTTCCCCTCCCATAAGTCTGGCATCTGCCACTTCATGCTTCTTCCTCTGCCACCGCTGCAGTGTTTGCAGCCAGGGCCGTGCCGATGCGGTCAGCGGGGTAAGCGCCGCAGGGGGGCGCCCACCTCTGGAGGGCGCCGCCGCGGTGCTTACTCTCGCCCCGCGAGGCCTTTAAATCTTTTACCTGGTCGCAGCAGCGTCAGTGAAAGCGCTGCTGACGTCTCCCTTCCCTTGCACTCATTGGTTCTCTGTGTCCCGCCTTCTTCTGACGTCAGAAAGAAGGCGGACACTGAGGGAACCAAGAGCGCGAAGGGAAGGTAGATGTCGGCAGCGCTCCGCTTTCACTGACGCTCATAGGCGCCCCGTATAAGAGGCTTGGGGAGGCTTAGTGACCTTTCCCGCCCATGCTGCATTGCCTCCCCCCCCCCCCCAAACGTAGCCACTTTCCCTCGAGGCCCGCTCATCCAGACCTGCCAAGTCCGGAGTCTCCCGCACTCCCGAGTCTGGGCCGGCAAAGTGGGAATTAAAGTCTCCTCTTCAGCGCGAGTCGCGCGATAAAACAACAAAAAAAAAGAAGCAAGAGCGGGGCCGTGGCAGCCTTCAAGCATGGGCTGTCTGCGCTGCAGCCACTCCTCTCTCTGCCCCTGGAGGAGCAGTAAGGAAGTTGACATCGACTTCCTGCTCTGCTCCGGGGACAGAGAGGAGCGGCTGCAGTGCCGATAGCCCATGCTGAAAGCTGCTACGGTACAGCCCCGCGCTTGTTCCAGCAGCCAACTGTTGCTCCTGGGGGCTCCAAAGCGGTTGAAGCTGCGTGTGGTGTTGGTCCTCCCAGCTGATTCCTGCACTTTGGGTGCGTGTAACGTGTGTTACCTTTGTTTTTTTTGTCTGGACTCGGGGCGCTGCTGCTGAAGAGGAGAAGCAGCAGCAGTGGCCAACAAATTAATGCCAGGTGGAAGGGGGAGCGAGAGGCACTAGGCAGGTATAATGGAGAGAGTGGGAAGATGGGGAGAGAAGGAGGGGACATGGAGAAGGGCTGGAGTCCTGGAGAAAGGGAGAAGCTGCTTAAAATGAGGAGAAAATGGGAGGGGGGGGGGTGAAAGAGGGAAGACACTGGAAGGAAGAGTAGGGAGAGAGAAACTAACAGGAGGAGAAACATTGAAGGATGGGGAGAGAGAGGGGGGCATGATGAATGGAAAAGGGTAGAGAGAGAGACACTGGATGGAAAAGGGGATAGAGAGAGAGAGAGACACTGGATGGAAGGATTGGGAGAGAGGGGTAGATGTTGGATGGCAGGATCGGGAGAGGGGGTAGACGAATGGAAGGACATGGAGAGAAAGAGGGAAGAGGAAGACAGAAGGATGGGGAGATAAAGAGGGAAAACGGATGGAAGGATGAGGAGAGGGGGGGTAGACGGGACGGGAGAGAAGAGAAATCACTGGACTGGACATGTAGGGGAGGGCAGGGGAGAGAGGAGGATTGCTGGCTATGGATGGAGGAGGGAAGGGCAGAGAGGGACAAGAATGGACATGGATGGGAGGGCAGGACCCAGGGAGAGAGGAGAAATTGCTGGAAATGGATATAGAGCAAGAAATGAAGAAGAAAGGAGAAAAGTAAAGAAATAAATGGAAAGGAAGTCCTGGAAATGGAGTTAAGAGGACAGATAGCAGCAGACTCAGATACTGGCCAGCATGATTGGAAAAAGAAAGTCACCAGACAACAAAGGTAAAAAAAAAATCATTTTATTTTCATTTTAGCGTTTGGAATATGTCTACTTTGAGAATTTACATCTGCTATCTTATTTTGCAATGTATAGCAATTTGTTCTAAGAATATTGCTGACAATTCCTGTCAGTGTAGCAAGTGGTGAGCGATCATTTTCACCGGGGGGGGGGGGGGGGGGGCGCAGTGATCATTTTCACCGGGGGGGGGGGGGGGGGCGCCAACTGATAGTCTGCAGGGGGGCGCCAGAGACCCTAGGCACGGCCCTGTTTGCAGCTTACATTTTCTGGCCATCCGAGATTCACACAAGCACTGCAGGGACTTCCCTCTGCTGCAACCTGCCCTCACAACAGGAAGTTGCATCAGAGAGGGCCGGACGCAGAACACCGGAAGGCCCCGGAGTGCCTGTGTGAATCACGGATGGCCCGAAAATGTAAGCTGCAAGCACTGCAGCAGCGCCAGCAGGGGAAAGAGAACAAAGCAATAGCAATCCTGGACCTGAAGGAAGGTAGCCACTGATGCTAAATTTAGGAAAGGCAGAGCTGTGCTGGTGTGAGAGGAGGGGGCTGCAGGGGGGTGCCACAGAGACCCATGTGGCCGTGGGGGTGGGAACCCCTGGTTTATGTAAAAGAAAAAACATAGAACCTTGCTGCAACAAAAACAAAGTGCTCTGCAGCAATTCAAAACGGTTTCCTTTTCACTTTATTTTTCTTTTCTATGTTTTGATTTATTTCTGTTTATTACCAGCAATTCAAATAAACTGCTGCAGATGGAAGTCAATAGGGCATATCAGAGCAATGTCACAGTGAGTGACAATGTCTAAGATTGGAGGATGGCAATCTCAATGTGTCTGACAGTGTCCTTGGGCCAAAGTAGCCATGTAGACAACAGACACTGGCTCTGTTTCTGCTCTCATCAAGAGCAGAGGAAGAACAGCTTTTTAAAGCACTGGTGGCCTGCAGAGATTTAAATAGCTTGCTGCAGACAGAAGTAGGCAGGACAAGTCACTGCAACATCACAGCTCTCTGACAGCACTAAAGGTAGAAGACCAGTGATTCCTACATCTCCATTAGTGTCTCAAAGCAAAAGGAAAAATGTATTAGGATTAATTTTCATATTGGCATTTTAAAAGGAAATTAACCTATATATTTTAATTTTTCTAGTATATTTAAGGGCATATTTTCTAAGCTGATTTAGCAGTAAACATAGGAAATTATTGAATACTAAGAGATAATGCGGTGTCTTGACAATTTGGGGCGTGGGGGGTAGTTATCATGCTGTATTAGGGCACTAAGCCACATTATTTGCCCTGTAATGTGTGTTAAACTATAACGCAGGTTACAGTGCTTTAATGCAGTGATATATAGGTCATTCCATATTACAGTACATTAATAATGAGATATAAAACATTCAAATGCACATAAAGCAGCTCATTACTGGAGTTATTTAACTGCCTGGGAACATCAGTCCACCAAGTTATGGCTCAATGCTTCTGGGCCATCTCTTAAAGGGGTCGGCACCTGTTGTTACAAGTGGTGGCTGGAGGGCCTCCTTCAGACAATAAGCCCCTCTAGGGCTCCTCTCCTCAATCTAGTCTCTCTCTTGAGACACCCCCCTCACCAGCACTAGTTGCCAACTTCTCCACCCACATATGTCCCCTCACCCACCTAAGCCCCCCACAGCCCTCCCCCACGGGCCTACCTGGGTATAAATCCCTGCTGTATAGTGGTGCATGCAGAAGCAAGCCCTAGTCACTCCTGCTCTTGCTGCTTCTTTCTTCCAAAATGGCATCAGCGACTCCTAGCGGTAGTCTTGCAGTACTATCGCTAAGGGTCATTTTTATGTATAACGGCAGCTACTGCTTGTCTTTTACTGCACCTTGATAACTTTCTCCCCTCCCCCACCCAAAATAGCATGCATAATTCCTGTGTTAAACAGCATACATTGAAGGAACATGGAGAGAGCTGGGAATGGGCTGGACTGTGACTTAACAGTAAACGTAGCAAATAAATTAATACTCTACAATAACTGAATGGGATACGTCTAACAATTAATACAGAGTTTTTACAGTTATTGTATGTTCATTTTGCCATTATTTCACACTTGCAGAGCCTTACTACATGTTAATAAATAGGGGGAAGAGGAAATAGGATGGCACTTTGAATTTAACTCACATATTTCAATTATAGCTCACGGCAAATTAAATTCAGTTAAAGTAGATATGTTTCTACCCCTGGATGGCTTACGATCTAAGCTTCTACCTGACGCAAGGGAGAGTCAAGTGACTAGCCTAAGATCACAAGCAGCATTGTTAGTAGGATTTGAACTTGGCTTCCCTAGTTCTCAGTCTGCTGATCCTCTATAACTATTATTCATGAAACATGCTATGTTAACAGAGCAGGTATAATAGAGGCTGCGGAAGCACAAGTGTCTCTGCACTGCTCTGCTAATGTGTCTCAACGCTGTTCTTTTGAGTTACCATGTACACTCAATTTTTTACCTCTATGGAAGCAGATAACAAGCCAGCAATCAGTACCAAATGCAGTGGTGCTCTTTTAGAGCTATGGAAACCTATTCACTATAAAGTGAACTTAGACCATCAACTTATTTTATATGGGCCACCAAACAATTTCCAGTTGCTAATGATTTCTGGTCATCACTGAACTGACAAAAAAGCAACACTGGGCCTTCAAGACTGGGACAATTAATAATGAACTTCAATTGTCCCAGTCTTGAAGGCCCAGTGTTGCCTTTTTGTTTGTATACTTTCTGTGTATGCTGTATTACCCTCTTTATTTGTGGTGCATCACTGAACTGAGCCAGATTTGAATAAATGAAACAGACGTGAAATCCAGCTCAGTATCATTCCAAATTCAAAGGAAATAGTTTCACACAAATGTAAGTCATAAATCATATCAGCTTGGCTAGCTTTTCCAAGAAACTCCTGGATACAAAGCCGCTGGCATGTCTATACCCTTCACTGGTCTAAAGCAGATCCTGATGTGTCTAGAAAAAGGAAGACTAGCTAAAGATACAAATACTTTGCTTTTGGATGAATTTGGCCTGGGTGAAAATGTAAGAAGACAGACAATGAGGCTGATATTATAAGTCATGTGTTAGCGCTATGAAACCCAGCACACAGGGGCCGTTTTACAAAGATGCAGGAGGGCTAACACGTAGGTAGCACGCGCCAAATTAGCACTACCGCCAGAGTACAGCGTGCGCCCGGCCGTAATTCTGAGTTTGGCGTGCACCAAATCCCGTGGTAAATATTTTTCTACTTTCTACTGCAGGGGGCGCTACTAGTGGTAATCAGCAGTGCGGCCATATTTTGCATGCACTGCATGGTTACCGCTCAGACTGTAAATAGGTGTGCACTAGTTTTTTTGCGCACACCCATTTCCCAGCCCATTAAAAAATAGCCTTTTTCCCAGCAGCAGTATAAAGTGGCCCTGCGCGTGATAAAGAGATGTGTCATTTTACCGCAGCTTTGTAAAAGGACCCCACAGTTACCTAGCATGCATTTAAAAAAATATTTATGCTTAATGGAGTAAACAAATCATTTTTAAATAATGTGTACACAAAAAATGTGCACAAACACAGGACAGCACATCAATCACCACAGAAGCATCTGACATTAATTAACAGTAAAACCTTTATTTTGTACAAAGATGGTGCTGGGATCTGTAGGAGCATGCGCATAAGAGATGTAATTTTATAAAGTCATTTTCATGCATGTATGCCACTAGAAGTAAATAAAATGTCTCTTATAAAATTACCCCACATGTAAAAGTAACTGTAATAGCAAAACAACACATTTTTCTGCTTACAGTCAGTATAAGCACTTTCTGAGGTGGAGTGTGGATGGAAAATGGGCGGAGCCAAAATTTACACAAGTACTTTCTATAATACACATATACATTCACACCTACTGAGATGGTATAAAAGTACATGGGTACAGCTACTTGCAATTTTATAGGATTTCTGCTAGTATTTTATAAAGTTCATAGCTTATATAGTTTAATTAAAACTTGCTATGCTTACAGTGCAAACTAAAACACTCAGAAATAGTTAGGGAAAGGAACTACAAAATTTGACAGAAAAAGATATCCAGTCTTACCAGCTCATTGAAACCGTACAGGATTAGCACTCAATTAAGACAAAGAGAGGAAAGAAAATGAGGACAGAAAAGAAAAGAACAGAAAAGAAAAGAAAAGAAAGCCTCTGTCTTCATAGAACAGGCTGAAAACAGGTACCTTTTGCCCTTTCGGTCCAGGCGACTAGCTAGCGAAGATACTTACCTGTATTCTTCGAGGACAGCAGGCTTCTTATTCTCACAAGTGGGTAGACGCCATCCCGCGTGCCTGGCTCGGCAAATTTGCCAAAGAAAAACCCAGAGCTTTTTGAAGCGCAAGCCATGCTCCAGAATGCGTGCATGAGTGCCTTCCCACCCGCCACGTGAACGCGTGCTGCCTTAGTTTAATACAAAAGCAAAAAAACTAAATAAAAACAACTCCAAAGGGAGGTGGGTAGGATTGTGAGAATAAGAAGCCTGTTGTCCGCGGAGAATACCTACTACAGGTAAGTATCTTCATTTTCTCCAAGGACAAGCAGGCTCTGTTATTCTCACATGTAGGGAATCCCTAGCATCCAGGCTCACCCAAAACAAGCATTGGTCAACTGGGCCTCACAATGGCAAGGACTTAATGCAGATTAACCTGAATCCATACACAAACTAAATGAAAGTGCAGCCTAGAACAGAATAAAATGGGCCTAGGAGGGTGGAGTTGGATTCTAGACCCCAAACAAACAAAGCTGTCCAAACTGAATGTCCAGTCGGGTATCCTGCTCAAGGCAGTAGTGAGATGTGAATGTGTGGACTGAAGACCATGTCGCAGCCTTGTCAATCTCTTCAATGGAGGCTGACTTCAAGTGGGCTACTGACACAGCCATGGCTCTGACATTATGAACCGTGACATGACCCTCCAAAGTCAGCCCAGCCTGGGCATAAGCGAAGGAAATGCGATCTGCAAGCCAACTGGATATGATGCATTTCCCGATGGTGACCCCAATCCTGTTGAGATCAAAAGAAACAAAAAGCTGGCCCAAATCTCAACATTTAGGTCAACCTTAGAGATGGTCGATCTAAATGGTCGACCTTAGAGATGGCCGTCCCCGGTTTTTGGCGATAATGGAAACCGAGGACGCCCATCTCAAAAATGACCAAATCCAACTCATTTGGTCATGGGAGGAGCCAGCATTCGTAGTGCACTGGTCCCCCTGACATGCCAGGACACCAACCGGGCACCCTAGGGGGCACTGCAGTGGACTAACTGATGCACTAACTGAACGGAAAAAGCCCTTCCCTTACCGATCCCTTAGCAATTTGGAAAGGAACAGGCATGCATGAAGGAAATCATATGCAATTGAGCTGCTCACTGTTAGCTCATTTGCACACGATTTTCTTCCAAGCCAGTGCGGAGCAGCCAAGCATTATGCAGACAAGCTGCATGTATAATAGCCGTCTACAACCTTAAACAAATTGCCATCTACAACCTTAGAAAAATACAAGTCCAGGTGAAAATGTTCAAAGTGCTCGTCAGGGACGTCTTTTTTTTTTTGGGGGGGGGGGGGTATGGGTGAAGGACATCCTTCGCTATGCCTCTGTTCCTGCGACGGCAGTTGAGGATGTCCAAAATGTGGATGTTTCTGCGAGAAGGATGTCCATGACTTTGCTATGCCTCCGACACCCCCTTTATTTATTTGGATTTTGGATCACAAGTAGCAGCAGTGGGATTTGAACCGGCCACCTCTGGATTGCAAGACCAGTGCTCTAACCACTAGGCCACTCCTCCACTCCACTCCCTTGAAATTTGGCCATCCCTGTGGGGGGGGGGGGGGGGGGGCAGTTCAAGACGTCCAAAATGTTTGAAAGAAGGACGTCCACGCCTTCGCTATGCCTCCGCTGACACACACATACCCCCCCCCCCCCCAGGACCTGCATACTGCTGCGATGGACCTGAGTATGACATTTCAGGCTGGCAAAAAAAGTTTTTAAAGTTTTTTTTTTCGGGGTGGGAGGTGGTTAGTGACCACTGGGGGAGTCAGGGGACGTCATCCCCGATTCCCCCCGGTGGTCATCTGGTCAGTTTGGGCACCTTTTTGAGGCTTGGTCGTAAGAAAAAATGGACCAAATAAAGTCGCCCAAGTGCTCGTCAGGGACGCCCTTCTTTTTTCCATTATCGCTCGAGGACGCCCTTCTGTTAGGCACGCCCCAGTCCCGCCTTCGCTACGCCGCTGACACGCCCCCGGGAACTTTGGTCGTCCCCGCGATGGAAAGCAGTTGGGGACGCCCAAAATCGGCTTTCGATTATGCCGATTTGGGCGACCCTGAGAGAAGGACGCCCATCTCCCAATTTGTGTCAAAAGATGGGCACCCTTCTCTTTCGAAAATAAGCCTGATAGTAAAACTTTTTTTAGGTATATTAAAATCAGGAAGTCAGCAAAAGAATCAGTTGGACCGCTAGATGACTGAGGGGTAAAAGGGGCGATCAGGGAAGACAAAGCCGTAGTGGAGAGATTAAATGAATTCTTTGCTTCGGTCTTCACCAAGAAAGAATTGGGAGAGATACCAGTGCCAGAAATGGTATTTGAAGCAAAATGGTAGAGACTATTATAAAGAACAAAATTACACAGCATATTCAAAAGCATGGATTGATGACGTTTAATGTGAGCAAGTGCAAAGGGATGCATGTGGGAAAGACGAGCCCAAATTATAACTACATCATGCAAGGTTCCATGTTAGGAATCACCGACCAAGAAAGGGATCTAGATGTCGTCGTTGATAGAATGTTAGGTATTATTAGGAAAGGAATGGAAAACAAAATGAGAACACTATCATGCCTTTGCATCGCTCCATGGTGCGACCACACCTCAAATATTTTGTTCAATTCAGGTGCAGAGAAGGGCAACAGAAATGATAAAGGGGATGGGACGACTTCCCTAAAAGGAAAAGCTAAAGCGGTTAGGGCTCTTCAGCTTGGAGAAAAGACGGCTGAGGGGAGATATGATAGAGGTCTATAAAATAATGAGTGGACTGGAAAGGGTATATGTGAAGCGTCTGTTTACTCTTTCCAAAAATACTAGGACTAGGGAGCATTCGATGAAGCTACAAAGTAGTAAATTTAAAACAAATCGGAGAAAAGTTTTCTTCACTCAACATGTAATTAAACTCTGGAATTCATTGCCAGAGAATGTGGTAAAGGCGGTTAGCTTAGCAGGGTTTAAAAAAGGTTTGGACGGCTTCCTAAAGGAAACGTCCATAGACCATTATTAAAATGGACTTGGGGAAACTCCACTGCTTATTTCTGGGATAAGCAGCATAAATGTTTTGTACTTTTTGGGATCTTGCCAGGTATTTGAGTCCTGGATTGGCCACTGTTGGAAACAGGATGCTGGGCTTGCTGGACTTTTGGTCAGTCCCAGTATGGCAATACTTATGTACTTATGTCCTGACCAGGCAGACATGAAAACGGCCCACAATGAAAAAAGAAAGGAAACTTACACGGGGAAAACACTAAGAAAATAAGGTCGCTTTTTTTTTTTTTTTAAAAAGGCAAAATAAAATAAAAACAAGCAGGTAGAAAACTGCTGAAAGGCACTCAAAAAAAATCGCTCTAACAAGGCATGTGAGGAGCAAGCAGAAAAGGCACCTACATCTCACATGGAAAAAATGAAACTAAGGCAGCGCGTTTGTGTGGCAGGCGGGAAGGCACTTGCGCATGCGGGCTGGAGTGTGGCTCGCGCTCCAAAAAGCTCTGGATTTTTCTTTGACAAATCTGCCAAGCCAGGCGATGTGGGATAGTGTCTACCCACTTGTGGGAATAACAAAACCTGCTTGTCCTGAAAGAAATAAAATTACCCCCCTAGATGCGCATTATCTGGAATGCATATTTTGTGCATTAAGGGTATCCTATTAGATTTCTGCAGTTCAGCACATGGCTCATCATTTCACAATCATGGCACGTCTCCTGAAGGTGCTTACAGCAGAAACGTTTTCAGAATCTTTAAACATTAACATTGTCATAGAATGAAGAAAAAATGCTCCTTAATTATGGAAATATATCTGAAAATCAGAGATCAACCATCCTCTGCAAATTTTGAAATCCACAATACTACTAGTTCTCCACTCCAAAGTGATTAGGTGTCCCTAGTTTTCTTTCAACTGAAGCATGAAAACAGGAAATAGAACTGCATTAATCAGTACATGAGTCACCCTGATTTTTTGATGAGTTTGGATCCTTAGACCTACAGGCCTGCACATAAACAGGTGGGATTTGATGTAGGGCTGGCTCCAATTCATATAACATATAGTGATATATAGTTGTTACACAAGCACAGCTCTTACCAATCTCCTGGGTATCCTGATTACTCTGTCTGGCTCTCATCTGCAACTGGAACTTGTGCTGGGAAGAACAGAGGTGTAGGAGGTACTGGCAAGTCTTACTATTATCAGTTTGGAAAACATGTTTGATACCATCTGATGTATTCTGCAAACTTATTTTCTTCTTCTGCAGTTGGAAAAAGCAGATAAATCAAATATCAAGAAGTTTTCAAGATTAAAGTAATTAGATGTATACACAGACCCAACAACACTTTCCCATGGCAGATAAAAAAAACACACACTGAAAAAATTCACTATATTTTTGGCATTTGTATCTTTGAAAGGCAATGTGCATTTAAACATTTGAACTCACATATGGCAGTAATTAAGATATATTAACAGCCTTCCCTGGGTCACATGAAGTCACTCAACATACTGTACAATGATTGTTGCAAACTCAGAAGTATTTCAGTGATACCAATCATTGAGAAATTGCCTCAGTAAGCCTAGGGCCTTGTTTACTAAGGCATGCTAGCGTTTTTAGAACTCGCTAAAAATTAACACGCGCTAATGCTAGAGACACCCATATATGCCTATGAGTGTCTCTAGTGTTAGTGTGCGCTAAAACATTAGTGTGCCCATAGCACGGCTTAGTAAACAGGGCCCCTTAGTAATACAAAAATGCCTCAGATGGCTGCTCTGAAGAATGTGAAATTGTTTCATACGATAGATCTCTTCCAAGAGATCCTATTTATATATTTCTTGACCATAACAACATTTCCTTGTGAGACTCAGTTTTTTTGGTAAGAGTTCTACAAGCAGGAATCTTCTCCAACAAAACCTGAACCTCAATGAATCAGTTAATCTAAGGTGCCACTAGCCTGAGCATCCATACAAGTTAGATGTAGCCCAATTCAGATCACAAATGGAGCAAAAATACAAGATGTAGAAAAAGATATAAAAAATTTATTAACTTTATGGAGACCCCTACATTTGTAACTTGTTCTTCTAAGTATCTATACATTCGAAATCTTAACTCACGGAGGCAACCTGAAAATTTACCCATTTGATGAAAGCAGGTCTGTCATTAATTAATTTGCTGGTACTTGAAATACCACTTTCAATGCCAAAGCGTAGCAAAGCAGTTTATAATAAAAATAAAATTTCCCCATGGCCTTTGAGACTTATATCATGCATAGAGACTTTAAACATGCATGTCTCTTCTCTACAGAATTGACAGCAACAAATAAAATTATGTGGCAACGGGCTACCCATCCTATTTCAGATGTGAGGTTGTTTCCAGGTGACTTTTTAGAAAAATCCAAACTCCTAGCAAGTGGTAAAATGAAATAAATAAATGCACGTACATTAAAAGATATTTTCTTTGTCTCTCTCCAGGGAAAACGTAGTACTGGTGTCCGAACTCCATTATGAACTTCAAAGATAAGCACTCCTTTGGGGCAGACTCCCATCAGTATTCCAGTCTGGGATTTCTTTTCAGGTAGCACTCGGTGAAAGTGAACCCCATACTCTGTGAGTCCCTGACACACCTATGGGAAACACCTGTTAGTGGTCAAGATCTTTGTATTATAGCACATCTTTACAATAATAGTAGAATATAGCCAAAGTCCACAAGAGATTTGCTGTGAAATGATTATTGTTATTGCTCGAAAGATTTTATTTCAAACTTTCTCCTTATCTCCAAGTGTATCTCTCTCTCTACCTTGCAGCCTGTGCCCGCCAGTCTATTTCCTTCTCTCCCCCATGACTCACCCTCAAACCTCCAAGCCTCTTTCCTTCTTCTGTTCTCTTTTTCTCTCCCACTCACCAACCCCTCCCATCCACATGATCTCAGTCACAAATCCCTCCACTCCCCCATTCTCCTTTCCTATCCTCTACACCCTCTTCCTCCCGAGGCAGCAGTTACCTCTCTCTCTGTCTTAGCCGGGCAGCAGCAAACCCACGTGGCACAGTACAGTGTTTGCTGTTCAATGAAAAGCAAGGATGCTAGGTACCAAGTGTAAGCTTGCCAAAACAACAAATAAAGGATTAAAAGTAAAAAATGTCTTCACCTATGCACTCTCGTAATATAAACGAAGAATGACCATCATAAATAACAGAATTTGAAAATATGAAAATTTCAAGGAATAGTATAGAGGCAGTCCACTCCCTCTCTAAACTGCAAAGATGTATTCCATGGAATACACAACATTTCCAAATGCATTTTTTACACTGTGCATGTGTGCGCCTCTGTTTAATTCCTAGTCCTATCTCTCTCCCTTCAACCAACAGCTCAATCCTTAGACTTTTCTCCTCTCCCTTAGTGCTCTCCCACTAGAGAGCTGCACGGGAACGGGGTTTGCGGGAATCCCGTGGAACCTGCGGGATTCCCGCAGAGATGGAAGCAGTTCTGTGGGGTTCCCGCGGGGACGGAAGCAGTTCTGCGGGGTTCCCGTGGGGACGGAAGCAGTTCCTGTGGGGTTCCCGTGGGGATGGAAGCAGTTCTGCGGGGTTCCTGTGGAAGTGTAAGCTACACCTGCACCAGCCTCTCATCTACCGAGTACCAAGTTCTTTGAGTGCTGTCTCCTCTTCCTCTTCCTCCTTGCTTTAACAGCACAAATGTGGAAAATTTTCCATTAAGGAGGTGGTAGAGACACAAATGATGATGGAATTCAAAAAGGCGTGGGATGAACACAGAGGATCTCTAATTAGAAAATGGAAGTTATAAAAAAACCTAACCTTAAATGACTGCATGTGTGTGGATGTGTAAAGTAATGCTTAGATGGCGACTCTGGCTGTGATTAACTAGGGCCAATACCGGGCAGACTTGTATGGTCTGTATCTAATATATGGAAGTCTGTTTTAGGATGGGCTGTTAAGGGCTTAGACTGCAACTTCAGTGGCTGTAACATAAGGACAGTTGTGGACAGATTTTTACGATCTGTGTCCCACAAATGAGAAGACGCATAGACTGGAGTGGGCTTCAACGACAACTCCAGCAGTTGGAACATAAGGATAGGGCCAGATACACTTCCATGGTCTATGTTCCAGAAACACAAAAGAAAGACCATAATCAAGTATATAATATCACACTCGTTGATTTAATCATGAATTGATAATCAGTGTGACTATTGGGCAGACTGGATGGACCATTCAGGTCTTTATTTGCTGTCACTTACTATGTTACAATTAATCCTCTTTGCTCCCGGGCTGATGAGCAGACCTCAGCTCTGACACAGGCATGAGCATCAAATGTCACCTGATCTACTGGCGCGTGCAAGTGGTGACCTCTCAGCATACAGTGCCAGTAAATCAGAGACAAATCTTACATGTGCACACCAGAGTGTTCCAAGTTTCAGCTTCCATTCCTTTCTTGCCTACAATGCTGTGGCTCAAATCCAGAGAGAGACTGAGGGAGCTGACTGGAATTTTCTTTTATGTACCATTAAATTCTTACAGTGATGGGTAGGGATGGGTTAAATTGTTGCGGGGGCGGGTGGGGATGGGTTAAATCGTTGCGGGGACGGGTTGGGATGGGTTACATTTTTGCGGGGATGGATGGGGATGGGTAAGATTCTAGTGGGGACGGGTAAGATTCCAGTGGGGACGGGTAAGATTCCAGCAGGGACAGGCGGGGATGGGTAAGATTTCTGTCCCTGTGCAACTCTCTTATCTCCCACCAAGCCTTAACCATCCCCTTCAGTGGTGCCGCCAAGTAACCTCTTTTGGCTTCAGTCACGACCCCCTTGTCTTAATTCTGAGACTCCCCAGTCTCAATCTCTCCTCTCAGCAGCTCATTTACTTGTATTAGCAAATTGTACAATAGCCCCGCTCTCAAGTCTTAATTCCAGCCCCTTCTCAGACTGTGCAACATCTGCTGTCTTGTGTATGTTGGAGAAAAGATGATCCTTTCAGCAACTCAAAGAAAACAAAACTGTGGTTTTGATAAGCGGGTTTGCCAGTATAGCTGCTTGGCAAGCTGTGCAAAAACTGGTTGAGATCATAAAGCTGACCAGCCTCCTATTATGGGAGGGGGCATGACAGACAGATGCTAGCTTTTACTAATGAGGGTGAAAGTACAGTAAAAACAGGAAACGTGCATAGTGACCAAATGTTCTCCTGTATCCATGTTCCTAAACTTATAAGGCATACCTGATCACTTGGGTTTTCAGAATATCTTCAATAAATTATGAGATCTTCTGCACAGAACCGAGAGTATACATACTTCTGGTAAAACTACATTAGCTAGCTTACAGTGTTTCTAGTACTGTTGATATATATTTTTAGTATTTAATTACAATATATGGTTCTTCTACCTACATATAAAATTTATTTTATTTATTATTGTTTATTTTTATACACTTTCCATTGTCATTTATTTTTTTAACATACATTATATATATGTTTCAAAGTTTTCAGCCATAGCATGACAATATTACTTATAACTGGATATTTAAGTTTGTTATTTGCATCATATGTTCCATTTTTATACATTTTACACATCTATGTTTTATGGACAGTATTTATCTTTTGAGGTTTTAAATTTTATCTTTTGAGGTTTTAAATTTTAAATATTACCCTTTATTGTTCATTTACTACATATGTTCTGCCTTTGTCACATATTGTTTGGCAACACTGTTATTATTATTTTTTTACATTATCCAATGTTAACATTATTGTTTCATTTTTATACATAATTTCAGGTATCATTTAGTTAATATCTTAATTTTTATTGTCTATTAGTCATAATTCATTATTCATCACTAATCATCATGGATTATCTGCTCTGTAATTAGAATGCATACGATTATTAGTTCACGTTTGGCACTATACACATCATAATCAAGTTTATAATTGAAATAATATATTATTATTATTTTATAAAATTCCCATACCACAGTCTCAATTAAACATTATGTCTTTCCACATGCAATTAATATACACCTACTTCCAAATGGCAAAACATTCTTCAACTGGATCCTAATAAGCAGTTAGAAATACGATATCCACCCAATCTACTGAATATCAATACATCCAGCTTCCTACGTATCACCTAAGTAGAGAGTAATGGCCTCAGTGACACCACTCAAGGACTAAATTAAACGCTGAGACTAATGCATCTGTGTCATCACTGGACATCCACCTCCACCCTAATCTTGTATTATTGTATTATTTAATCTTTTATACATTGCCTATATTACTCACTATTGCTTGCAAGATTCTTTAATTCTAATTAATGAATACTCATCTTGTGTCGGCCATAGGGGTACTGTGCTCCGACACGGCACATGTCCCCTAAAGTTCATCTCCAAACAGCCTGCCAATATTATTATACTTCTACTGTGGTCCTGTCTTTGGAGATCCTGGTTCTCATTCCCACTTTCTTCTCTGCTGAGAACGTTCAGCAGAAGAAAGCGCATTGTGTTAACGACCCACAATAAAATCAAACAACGTCAATCTGACTGCTGATAAAGTCCACCACAGGATAACACAGTAGATCGAAAGAACCTGACATAAATCCATGCTTAGGCATGAATGCCTGCCTCAGGGGTCATTAAATCTGCTCTGTCTGGTGTAGAGTTTGAATATACATGGAAGACCTCTATGGTAGCAAGATGCAACTGAAGAGTGGTTGTACTACTCAGCTGAGCTTGTCTATCAATTGATTGTGTTCTCCAGGAAACTATGTGGTTTCTATAAATCATGCTAATGTTATTGCCTCATCCCAAATTCTGGCTATTTCATTATCTGTTTAACATGCAAAAACTCTTAATCCACTGTATATCAAATTTAACATCAACTGACTGAGAAGCTTTTTTCCTTGGCCACCACCCTTGGGTATGTTGAAAATATCCATCCTATGCAGTATTTATCTTTTGTCAGGATTCACTCACATTGGGATTGCTGAATATTGAGACCCCTCAACAGGTTTTGGGAAGCTGTCAAACTGGGTTTGGAAACTGACCTTGTGAATGTATCTTTCCTGTTTTAATTGAGTTCTTTTCTACCTTTGAAACTGATTTAATGTATTGTACACCACTTAAGACTTGCTTCCAAATTAGGCAGTATAGCAAATAAATAATAATCATAAACTAAAGTAGGCTCATTCCAAGTGGCGTAGGAAGGGGGTGGGGTGGGGCGGTCCGCCCCGGGTGCACGCCGCTGGGGGGGTGTCGGTTCCACTGGTTCACTGCTCTCTCTGCCCCGGAACAGGTTACTTCCTGTTCCGGGGCAGAGAGAGCAGGGCCAGCGGAGCCGATGCAGCTCCCAACGACGACGTGCACTCGGGGCAGAGCGCCAGTGGTAAGAATGCGGTCCGAGGGAGGGGTGCACAGCGGCGACCCGCCCTCGCTACGCCACTGCTCATTCCTGTCATTGCATGCACTTGTATGAACAGAGGAATTTATAAGAGGCATTTAAAATTTTTAAAAACTTTTTTCTTATTATATATTTTTTAAACACATATGGAGGGGCATAATCGAACAGTGTCGGCCATCTTCGGGGCCGGCTCGGCGAGGGGGCGGAGCCAAGCGTATTTTTGAAAGACGCTTGGCGCCGGGCAAATCGCTCGCCGGGTGTACAGCAGGATCGCCGGGTTTACCTGAGATGGCCGGCTTTGTTTTCCAGCCATAATGGAAACTGGGCCCGGCCATCTCAAACCCGGCGAAATGCAAGGCATTTGGTCATGGGAGGAGCCAGCATTTGTAGTGTACTGGCCCCTTTGACATGCCAGGGCACCAACCGGGCACCCTAGGGGGCACTTAAAAAATAAAAAAAAACAACCCCAAAATAGCTTCCAGGTGCATAGCACCCTTACCTTAGGTGCTGAGCCCCCCAAATCTCCCCCAAAACCCACTCCACACAACTATACACCATTACCATAGCCCGAAGGGGTGAAGGGGGGCACCTACATGTGGGTACAGTGGGTTTTGGAGGGTTCAATATTAGCCACCACAAGTGTAATGGGTGGGGGGGGGGGGGGGGGGATGGGCCTGGGCCCACCTGCCTAAAGTGCACTGCACCAACTAAAAACTGCTCCAGGGACCTGCATACTGCGGTCAAGGAGCTGGGTATGACATGTCAGGCTGGCATACAGGCTGGCAAAAAAAGTGTTTTTTTTTTTTGGGGTGGGAGGGGCTTGGTGACCACTGGGGGAGTAAGGGGAGGTGATCCCAGATTCCCTCCGGTGGTCATCTAGTCAATTGGGGCACTTTTTTGAGACTTGGTCCTAAAAATAAATGGACCACATCCAGCTGGCGAAATGCTCGTTCGAGCCGGCCACTTTTTTTCCATTATAAGGCAAAGCCAGCCATCTCGTACCCACGCCCCGCCCCGCCTTCACTACCCTACCAACACACCCCCTTGAAGGCTGGCCGGCGCCGCGACAAAAAAAGCAGTTGGGGCCGTCCAAAATCGGCTTTCAATAATACCAATTTGGCCAGGATCAGGAGATCGCTGGCGATTTCCCATTTCAAAAATGAGCTGGATAGTGGCATATACATGAGAAAATCCATTTATAATGATCCTCTGCACATGGATGTAGAAGCCAGATTAATTTGAGAGATGTTTTCTGATTCATCAAAATGACCTCTTAGCAACCAGGTTTCTAAAGGTAGGGAACCTGATGCTGCGATGTAACAAAGCACCTTCATTCTGGTGTGATTACAGTTGGGGAAGCTCCTGGCTTCATTGGTTCCCTGATGGATAACACCCAAAGGAGTGGGGCCAAGACTTATCTCGGAGAATAAGGGATATACCTATAGCCACTGGCATTGACTGCATTCTAGGTATTCAACGCTGTTACCTAACAATATAGTGGCATGAAATGTAAGTATTTCTTGAAATACTGCAACCAGCATTTTTTAAAAATTTGGGGGCCACCAGGTTTGACTATTGACCAGTAGATTTTTCGGCACCAGAATGAAGGGCACTGAAGTCTGCCAAAACATTTAGACTCACCTTTAAAAAGGCTAATTCAGTTTCTTTTTCAGAAGCCCCCATATAAGAGCTATGCAGTTTGGGCAGCTCCTCTTTGATAAAAGACAGGTTCAGTTTCTCCATTACTCTTGCTGGTAAGTAATGTTCCATTCTAAAATAGGCCAAGCCATGAACCTATAAGGAATGAAGTCGCCAATCAAGAACAATGCTTCCAAATATCAGATCAGTTCAGAGCACCCTGTGCTTTCATGCTAAAAGGACACTGTAACCTCATTACAATGAGTACCACTAAAGCTACCAGTCACACATTCTGAGTCAATTACATATCCAATGGGTTCCATTATTCTCTAATCCAGAACATATAGATTAGCATAGTAGAAGCAGAAATATAGCCAACTATATTGGAGTTAGTAGGTATTGTGACAAACTTACAAAAGAAAAGCATCAGTCATCTGTGAAATTTAAAGGATTTGAGGCAGGGTACAAATTATTACTGCTATTATTATTCATTTTTTTTTTATTAATACTGAATGCAGAGCTGTAAAGAATCATATAATTGTAAGCTTCATGGAGCAATGTGCTTCTCATAATTTATCCTGTGCTGTACTGTACCTGCACAGCACAATAACAAAAGTAAGTTTCTTGTTTATCACTGTGGACAACAAATAATAATCCAAACTTGTTTGCAAGGAAAACTAATAAAGAATGACAAAGAGATTCTTAATTTGAAGGCAAAGCAAGTATAAAAAGATAGAAATCACAGAAAATGGCATTTCCCCACAGCCCCTGATGCCTTTCCTTCACATAAATCTCCATGCTGGCAAGGGGAGGAGGTCCACTGACATTGTTCTAATGGGGCATACAGCCAAACCTCCTCCCAACAGGGTTTATTGGGCGGGAGGGGGAAAATATGGCTTTGGAGCACTCATGGGTTTGGCTCCATGAAACCAATTATGGATCGAGAACCAGCAAGCCGCATAGCCCATGCCACAGCCCAGGAACTCTCACACTGGACTGATGAGGGGATTCAAATTGGGAGCCCAAATGATCCAAGTCCTTTTCTGGTTGCTACCTCTGAGTGGTCTAGGAATGTCAGCCCACTCCGATTTTTAGCAGGTCAGGTAGATATTAATGTTTGTGTATATTAATTATGACATTTATGCTGTTAAGGAGTATGGAAACAGTCTAGGCTTGTTTGTAGCTTAACGTTAAGACCTTGTAATTAAAGGTGGGCCTCCCCTCCGAGGGACACCGCCCTGCAGTGGTGGAGGGGCTTCTGTGTTTCAATGACTCAGAGGGTTATGCTGAAGGGTTACCCATATCAGACAGGCCCCTGAGGAGAAACCAGATAAAGAGTGTCCCAAACTAGGGAGAGTGGAAAGATGGCGACCTGAAGCTCGTACGTTCAACGGCCCAGCTGTCCTCTGATGTTCTGTCTCTGTTTACTTGAAATTTCCTCTCTGCAACTGCAGTTACCTTAACTGAGAGGAAGGGGACAATTGGGGGTCAGCCGCCGATGGCCAGAGTTTTGTCCCCTGTGCAGCAAGTGTGGGACCACTGCGCGACGAGCTGCCCACAGATGACTGGGTTGGTGAGTCCTTTGATTAGTGCCAGCGAAGGAGCGTCGACGCTCTTGGACCTGGAAACAACTTCATCGCTCCCAAATCATTTAACCACCATGTCCAAAGGAGTGGAGGAGTGAGTTAGGAGTCCATTCTGAAACGGAAGTCGTTTACAGCTGAACCCGAGTTGGCGGTGCCACTCCTAAACCCGTAAGAGCTATCAGCTTGGAGTTTTTGGCTCCCATGGAGGTTACATTGAATATCATCTGGAAGGCACTCCAGGACCTAACAGTGGTAGTAAATAACTTTGCTTCAGATATAATCTTATTAGTGAGCTACATAGATAACCTAATTGAACCCTTTGAGAAAGAAAAATTGATACAGCAAATGAAGTTCTACAGGAGTAGGAAACGGTTAAGATTTTGAAAATGATAGTAGACCAGAAATTTGAACAAAATGAATATTATTACAGATGATTAATATTGAGATTGTTGTTTTCCCAGAGTTCCGGGTATGACTCCTAAAGATTTCCTCAGAAATATTTCCTTAAAGTTTTGTAATTTTCCTTTGTAATGATTCCTCTTAGTAATATAAATTATTACTTAGTAATATTAATTCAAAAGGAGTGAAGCCTGTGAAACTGGGATTACCTTAATCAGTGGAAATTGGATTAGAGACTCAAGTGTTCGCATTGTTAAATAATTTCCGGTTTTAAAAGAGAAAAAATGAAATTAGGTGTATTATTTCTACTAATATTGGACAATAAGTATGTTTCCAACAAAATAAATTGAATATACACCATTTTGGGTTTGAAGAAGCTAACCAGATGATCAATGTGGAATAATTATTCAGAAAAATAATAACTGGGGATAATCAGGTTAATACCACATTTTTTCTGTTTACTGTTGTTCAATTGATCTCCTTGTCTTGTTTCACTCTCCCTATTTTGTGGTCTAAAGAAGAGTATAGAATTACCTGATTGAAATAATTCTTGTGTATTACTTTCTCTGTATTTCTGGCAAGTTATTTTATTGCTTGTAAATTTAAATTCTTATAAATTAAAAAAAAAAAAAAAAAGATCGGCCTTGAGATGACAACGGTAATAAAGGTAAGGCCTTGTGACTTAAGGCAGGCTCAGGAGAGCTACATAGACAGCTTGCAAAAGGAAAGGGGTGTGATCACTGGGCAAACCCTTCCATATATGCACTTAAGTGCTTTGAGCTCCACCTCTTGAAGCCCCAACTCTAAGTATCTCAGGAACGGAGTAAAGTTAAACAAGTGAGGTTCAAATACCTATAGGGGAAGGTATTTTAATAATGCCCCCCCCCCCCCAACTTAGTGGGTACGCATGGATCTGCAGCACTTCATAATCAATGAGTGAGTTGTAACAATGTAGAGATGTTTTAATATGAGAGCAGTCCACCTCTAAATCTAAACTTCATAAAATGAAAAAAAAAAAAACCAGAATTTGCCAGTGTGCAGAAGTGTAAAGTATAGCATACCTCAGGCTGGTAATCCCCATACTCTGCCTGCAAGGCCAGTGAGGCAAGTAACAAGGCTGTCTCATCATCACAGTGCAATCTCTCCTCCAGGATATCTTTCCTCTGCTGGAGATAGTACTGGTGGCAAGTTAAACTGTGTCTGCATTAAAAAACAAAATACACAATCCTCCATTCTCCATATATTTCTAAACTGACCTGCTATGTGAATTTAGTGCAGTACATGTTGAAAAAAAAAAGTATAAGAGGTATAACTTGCAGTACTTACTGGATTTGACTAACATCATCCACAAAAAACTTAACACGGAAAAACAAATAAAAATTGATTGTATTTCTGCTCTTTTTCTTTGGTTCCTCCTTCCATCCTTCAGGGGCAATCTTCGTTAGTTTTAAATCAGGGTCAACGAAGAAAAATTCATTGTCTGAAAGAGAGGGACAGTGGTATTCTGAGAAACACCAGTCTGCTGTTCCTCTTTTATACAAGTTGCCAGAATACAGAAAGCTTGTAATATGTAGAGAGATGAAGCTACCAAGGAATTCTCTTCTACGCTTGTGGAAGTTAAACTGGCTTCCACTGTTTTATTTATACCTGTCCTTATCAGATATTGTTAATAAAAGAAAGGGTTCTACATAGTAGAAAATCAAGCCCATGTCGTCAATCCCCCCCCCCCCACCCCATTCTATAACGCGAGTGGCTAAATGTATGTGCCATTTGCACACTCTGATAGTAAAATACTAGCATTTATATAGGTGGATCTTACAGATTCACTTATAAGTGATAGTTGGGAGCTAAGCGGTAATCTATAATTTTTATTTATTTATTGCACATGTACAGTGGGGGAAATAAGTATTTGATCCCTTGCTGATTTTGTAAGTTTGCCCACTGACAAAGACATGAGCAGCCCATAATTGAAGGGTAGGTTATTGGTAACAGTGAGAGATAGCACATCACAAATTAAATCCGGAAAATCACATTGTGGAAAGTATATGAATTTATTTGCATTCTGCAGAGGGAAATAAGTATTTAATCCCTCTGGCAAACAAGACCTAATACTTGGTGGCAAAACCCTTGTTGGCAAGCACAGCGGTCAGACGTCTTCTGTAGTTGATGATGAGGTTTGCACACATGTCAGGAGGAATTTTGGTCCACTCCTCTTTGCAGATCATCTCTAAATCATTAAGAGTTCTGGGCTGTCGCTTGGCAACTCGCAGCTTCAGCTCCCTCCATAAGTTTTCAATGGGATTAAGGTCTGGTGACTGGCTAGGCCACTCCATGACCCTAATGTGCTTCTTCCTGAGCCACTCCTTTGTTGCCTTGGCTGTATGTTTTGGGTCATTGTCGTGCTGGAAGACCCAGCCACGACCCATTTTTAAGGCCCTGGCGGAGGGAAGGAGGTTGTCACTCAGAATTGTACGGTACATGGCCCCATCCATTCTCCCATTGATGCGGTGAAGTAGTCCTGTGCCCTTAGCAGAGAAACACCCCCAAAACATAACATTTCCACCTCCATGCTTGACAGTGGGGACGGTGTTCTTTGGGTCATAGGCAGCATTTCTCTTCCTCCAAACACGGCGAGTTGAGTTCATGCCAAAGAGCTCAATTTTTGTCTCATCTGACCACAGCACCTTCTCCCAATCACTCTCGGCATCATCCAGGTGTTCACTGGCAAACTTCAGACGGGCCGTCACATGTGCCTTCCGGAGCAGGGGGACCTTGCGGGCACTGCAGGATTGCAATCCGTTATGTCGTAATGTGTTACCAATGGTTTTCGTGGTGACAGTGGTCCCAGCTGCCTTGAGATCATTGACAAGTTCCCCCCTTGTAGTTGTAGGCTGATTTCTAACCTTCCTCATGATCAAGGATACCCCACGAGGTGAGATTTTGCGTGGAGCCCCAGATCTTTGTCGATTGACAGTCATTTTGTACTTCTTCCATTTTCTTACTATGGCACCAACAGTTGTCTCCTTCTCGCCCAGCGTCTTACTGATGGTTTTGTAGCCCATTCCAGCCTTGTGCAGGTGTATGATCTTGTCCCTGACATCCTTAGACAGCTCCTTGCTCTTGGCCATTTTGTAGAGGTTAGAGTCTGACTGATTCACTGAGTCTGTGGACAGGTGTCTTTCATACAGGTGACCATTGCCGACAGCTGTCTGTCATGCAGGTAACGAGTTGATTTGGAGCATCTACCTGGTCTGTAGGGGCCAGATCTCTTACTGGTTGGTGGGGGATCAAATACTTATTTCCCTCTGCAGAATGCAAATAAATTCATATACTTTCCACAATGTGATTTTCCGGATTAAATTTGTGATGTGCTATCTCTCACTGTTACCAATAACCTACCCTTCAATTATGGGCTGCTCATGTCTTTGTCAGTGGGCAAACTTACAAAATCAGCAAGGGATCAAATACTTATTTCCCCCACTGTATCCCACATTTTCCCACCTATTTGCAGGTTCAATGTGGCTTACAAAGGCCTGTTATGGCATCGCCATTCACAGGGTAGAAGATACAATCGGTATTACAATGAGATTGAGTGAGGGTTACATAGAAGAGCTAAGCAGACATTTATAAATTATAATTATTGCCAATTGGTGCTGATAATTGCTTGTGTTGCATGATATGAGTTTCATTGGCAGAGTTATTGATTTTGCTGGATCAGATACAAATGTATCTATATAAAATATACAGCTGCAAAGACTTATTAGAACAGTATCAGATAAACTGGTCTGGCTTTCACCTTCCCCTTCCCCCTGGAAACTACTGATAACAAAAGCTAGCCAAAGAACAAAAACCTGACTATTGACAGCAATCACAGAGCAGTGGCATAGCCACAGGTGGGCCTGGGCCCACCCACTTAGGGTTCAGGCCCACCCAACAATAGCACACATTTAGTGGTAGCTGGTGGGGATCCCCAGCTCCAGCAGCTGAAGACCTCCCCCTGATGGTAATGAAAACACTACTCTCCTTGATACTGTCACCTGCGCATGCTCAGTCTTCAGCGCATGACTGCTGCAGACTGTCAAGGTGGAAAGAAGCATTTTCTCGCCAGCTGAGATTTTTTTTTTGGGGGGGGGGGGGAAGAACACTTGGTGCCCACCCACTTCTTGCCTAGGCCCACCCAAAATCATTTGTCTGGCTATGCCCCTGTCACAGAGACTGGACTTATCAAAAGACAGTGAAACTCCACCTATTCTCAGACAATGATTCCGAGACTGAAAAGCTCATCTACCTATCTAATCTAACAAAAGAAAGCCTAATCCTGTCACTACCAGCAGATGTCCAGACAGAAAGTCTTAAGATGTCATTAAAACATGTGACCAGTTACCATGCTTCATCTCAGAACTAGATGAAACCAGTTTTCAGCTATCCCTGAGTTGTCATTGGATCGAGTGCACCCCACCTGACTTCAGCCTATGGTCCAACAAGAGATTATAAAAAGCCTGGAACATTTTCAGTTTGCGCTTTTGGCTCTTGGTTCTGCCTCTTGCCTCTCTGCTGGACTTCACACAGGCTCCAGCAACAACTCTGCAACAAAAGGACTTTTTTTCCAGCAGGGATCTCCTTCATCATTCCAACCAGCAGCCTCCGTCATCAAAGTGAGTTACCATTAATCCAGACTAATTTATAATTCAGACTTGCTATCTTGAAAAGCATATTCCCCTTGTGAAAGATCTCTAAAAAAAATGCCTCTCTCTTGTAACATCATTACATCACCTGTAATTCAACAACTATATTATTTAATTTCCCCTTTTCTTACATATGATGAAGGCTGCTGGTTAGAGTGATGAAGGAGATCCCTGCTGGAAAAAAAAGTCCTTTTGTTGCAGAGTTGTTGCTGGAGCCTGTGTGAAGTCCAGCAGAGAGGCAAGAGGCAGAACCAAGAGCCAAAAGCGCAAACTGAAAATGTTCCAGGCTTTTTATAATCTCTTGTTGGACCATAGGCTGAAGTCAGGTGGGGTGCACTCGATCCAATGACAACTCAGGGATAGCTGAAAACTGGTTTCATCTAGTTCTGAGATGGAGCGTGGTAACTGGTCACATGTTTTAATGACATCTTAAGACTTTCTGTCTTGACATCTGCTGGTAGTGACAGGATTAGGCTTTCTTTTGTTAGATTAGATAGGTAGATGAGCTTTTCAGTCTCGGAATCATTGTCTGAGAATAGGTGGAGTTTCACTGTCTTTTGATAAGTCCAGTCTCTGTGATTGCTGTCAATACTCAGGTTTTTGTTCTTTGGCTAGCTTTTGTTATCAGTAGGGGAAGGTGAAAGCCAGACCAGTTTATCTGATACTGTTCCAATAAGTCTTTGCAGCTGTATATTTTATATAGATACATTTGTATCTGATCCAGCAAAATCAATAACTCTGACAATGAAACTCATATCATGCTACACAAGCAATTATCAGCACCAATTGGCAATAATTATAATTTACGTGCACTACTCACTAAGCATATTCTCTAGTCTGTGTAAATTCTACTGTGCAGATCCCACAGCTATGGAGGAGCACGGGCGGGTCCACAGGCATTCAAAAAATCTACACACACTGTTGTAAAATAACCTGCACTGTGCCTAATGTTAGGCATGGGCATTTACACCAGGTTTTCATTGGTGTAATTGGCTGCGCCTAAACTCTAGTCACGTGGATGGATTTAGGCGGCATATTCTGTAAACTGTGCCTAACTTTAGGAATGGTTTACAGAATACACCTAAGAGTGTTTTCCTCTGGTGCTGATTTTTTAGGCAACATATATAGAATTACATCCTTAGCAGAGGAAGTGACATCACCACTAGGTTATGGACATTTAGGAGTACAGCTCTGTTGGGGTCTAAGCTAAAAGTGGTGTTTCCTAGCTCCATGGTGATATTTTTCACTTCCCTGCTTTTGAGCTGAGTTTGTCAGACCATCATGTCAACTCACAAAAAGCTGGAAAAATTTAAATATGTGGTGGACAGTGGTGCTGGTTCTCAGAGCACACTGCAGAACTACTGCTGCAAAATGGCAATGGCAGACTCAGACTTAAGGATGAAGCACACGGAGATATCACTCTCAGCGACAGTGAGAGAAGCAACAAGTACAGTTGCAAAATGGTTTAAAGAACTCAAAGCGGAGAGAGGGTTTTTTTTTTTGTTTTTTTGTTACATTTGTACCCCGCGCTTTCCCACTCATGGCAGGCTCAATGCGGCTTACATGCGGCAATGGAGGGTTAAGTGACTTGCCCAGAGTCACAAGGAGCTGCCTGTGCCTGAAGTGGGAATTGAACTCAGTTTCTCAGTTCCCCACGACCAAAGTCCACCACCCTAACCACTAGGCCACTCCTCTACCCTGTGAGCGCAAGGAGTCCTGGTGCAGATAGTGAAGTGGGCACCTCGGACTGCCAGAGTTGCTGGCTTAGGCCCTTTTTTCCAGCATAAAAGTCTGTCCCGCTGCAGGATCCTCTGAGAACTCGCTGTGAGGAACTGCGAAGAGTCCTGGTGCAGGCAATGAAGTGAGCACCTCAGGTTAGGCCGTTTTTTCCAGCATAAGAAGCTGTCCTACCATGGTCATGTGCCTGAAGGGGCATGGTCAAAGGGGCAGGTCCCACCCCTTTGGAGCCTCTTCAGAGCACTTTTGGAGCAGAAGCAGGTCCCGCTGCTCCGTGATGATAGGGAAGTGTAAAGGGATGAAGAAGTTGTCTTTGGAGGCAATGATAATGAAGGGACTCACGGATTTACATTTTCAGACACCAAAGATGGTGCTGTTGCCTCTGGCTGGGGACTCTCTCTCATTCCAGAATGCATCTCTGTCATCAGGGGGCCCTCCCCCTCAACCCGCTTTGAAACAGGAGTGTGCTAACACTCCGTTAAAAAGTGTGGCAGTTCTGATACCAGTTTTCGCACCCGGGAATGCTGCTGCTCCTATTCCTGATGCTGATTCAGGACCATCAGCAGGAAAGGTACTTTCTAGCATTTCATTTTCCTATATTGCTAGTACACAGATAAAATCTGGTGAAATATCTTTAAAAGATATCTATGAACCAATTGTCAGTATAGACAAATCTTTAAAGGATAATTTGTGTTTCGTCAGTAAATTCATTGTTGATGCGGTTGAGTAATTTAAGGAACAAGACCAGAAGCTTTACACTGTTGTACAAGGATAGGAGAGAATGGAATCTCAGGTCAAGTGGTGTCAATCTGCTGCAGCTGTAACAGCAACAGACAGTTTGACTGTTCAACTTAGACTGGAGGCTTTGGAAAATGCTTCCAGGGCATGTAATTTGCATCTATTGAATTTTCCACTCACTCATTATCTATCCTCTGTGGAGCTCCTTAAAATGCATGCTATACTTCAAATAACTTTTGAAACTGGAAGTTAAGTCTTACCACTACTTGCCTAGGGTTACTGAATAGTCCTCTTCAGAAGGTGAATTTGATAATCTAAGTTCTCCTGATAGTCTTGATTTAACTAAATATTTGGACTCTTCTCAAGAAGGAATATATAAGGGGACCTTTTAATAAAGCTTTGCTCGAGTTATCTGCAGCAGGGCCCATTTTATTCCTATGGGCCCTGCTGTAGATAACTCAAGCTAAGCTTTAGTAAATAACCCACTAAGAGAGCTACTTTGTTAGTGGTCCTAGGTTCTGTTAATAAAACATTGTTATTGTTAAAAGCTTACTTTCAAAAAAAGAAGGTGCCATTCTATGGTCAATTGGAAGAAAAATGAGTATCTTGTTGGGTAGACTGATTGGACTGTTCAGGTCTTTATCTGCTGTCGTTTACTATGTTACTATGTAAAGTTTCCTGATTTGGCCAGGCCAACACAATTAAGGTGTAGAGCCTTCCTACAGCTTAAACCTAGGGTTACAGCTGTGGGTGGTACATTCTTTTTGAAGTTTCTTTATAAGTGCCTGTCAAGTAAAGTGTTTATACGTTTTCTTTAAGATAATTGTTGACAAGTTAATCCAGCTTTTCTCTTCTTGATGTGGACTGGTACACTATGTTATTTGAATTGGTTTTGTAATATTATTTTCTTGATTTTTTCTATATTACTTCTTTTTGTATATATTGAAGTTAAAGTGAAAAAAACTCCAAAACTTAAAGCAGAGATATTGGCTGTCCGGCCAGATATTAAACAGCAGTTGTTGACTTGTGTACTGAAATGCGGGACATTGGCAATAGGGTTCAGCAGGCAAAAGTGAGGTTAGATGGAGTTGATGACACACTCCAAGCATTTGAATCTGATCTACAGTGAGAAACAAAATTTTGCCAGGAGTTGCAATTGGTTGTGGAAGACCTAGCAAATTCACTCCAGACAATGTAATTTGAGATTTAAAAATATTCCCCAAACTGACAAATATCGCAATAACCAGCAATTTATTAAAAACATATGTGAGATGTTATTGCAGGGGCCTAATAGAGGTAATGTTGAGTGAGCCAAGTGTCCGATTGTTCTTGATTGAGCTCATAGGAGTTTAGGGCCTCAACAAGATATGCGTTCCAGAGATATTATTGTCAGCTATCATGATTTTAGAGTAAAGGAACAGGTATGGCGAAAGGCTTGTGCTCTGTGGGAAGTTAAGTGGGACAATTGCCAGATTGTTGTTTATCAAGATTTGGCGCGAAGTATTTTATTAAAATGAAGAGAGTTGCGAGATGCCACTAAGTTTTTGCAGAAAGCTGGTCTGTTATATCGTTGGCTACACCCTTTTGGCCTTATGGTGTCAGTGGGGGGCCAATCTCGTGTTCACACCATTACGGCAGCATGGAAGGCCTTGGCAGATATTGGATGCACAAATTTATCAATTCATGTTTCTCCACGGCAGTCACCTCGTGGGAAACACAGCAGCAATTATTGACAGACAGTATGCCCTAATCGGAAGAGCCAGGTGGATGGGGCAGATGGGGCTTCTGCTGGGAACTCACCTATAACTTGATTCTGCATTTGTGGACTGTTTTATTGCACTGCTACTGACCTCAATTGGGTGTTAATTAAGGTGAGAGGAAGTAGAATATTTGCAGAGGTTACTAAGGGCAACCTGAATACTGAGTTAGCTTGAAAGGGCCTGTTTGAAGCAGTCCCCTTAGATTCAAAACCATACAAAGAGGAAAGGTCTCACTGAACTTTCTTTCTGAGAAGTTCTGAGAGAAGAGGACATTTCTCTGGTAAGTGAACGTTATTCTGCTTTGTGCTTTGGGAACTTAAAGATTGGGGTTTAAAGGAGGAATTGTAGGTTAGTGATAGGCAGATTAAAAATACAAAAAAGCAAACTTTATTAACTAATCTCCATACTCTTTCCCCCCTAGTTTTCAAACTTGAACTTTGTACCACAGCATTAACAGATAGCCTCTAGCAGGCACTGTAGGACCTAGTTTAGTCTTCATCCCACCCACCCTCCCCAACACCTGCCCACTCCTAGCACAACTTTTCATTTATAGTGAGTTATTGTATTTAGGATAACAAGCAAGGAGTGCTCTTACAGACTTTTAAACACATTTAATTACCTTCTAAGAAGAAAACACTAAATAAATCACACAATACTTTTTTTTTATTACATTTGTACCCCGCGCTTTCCCACTCATGGCAGGCTCAATGCGGCTTACATGGGGCGATGGAGGGTTAAGTGACTTGCCCAGAGTCACAAGGAGCTGCCTGTGCCTGAAGTGGGAATTGAACTCAGTTCCTCATTTCCCCAGGACCAAAGTCTCCACCACCCTAACCACTAAGCCACTCCTCCACTCCATTTAAACTAACGACATTTTTATATTAGGCTAATATCCTTAATACCTCAGCAAGTTTTAAATGATTGAAAAACTCAAAAATACTAAGATGGAATCAGCAGTCCAGCAGCGAGAGGGGTGCTATCCAGTCTTTTGCTCTGAGTGTCACATGTATGATTATCTCCCAGTTGGTGAGCGGTTATATATGTGTAGTCGATGCAAAGAGCTCCTAGCTCTCAGAGAATGTGTCCATTCTCTTGAGGCTAGAGTAGCAGACTTGGTGGAGCTGAGGGAGACAGAAAGGTACATAGAGGAGACCTACAGGGATGTTATAGAGAAGTCCCATCTCCAGTCTGGCAGCTCCTGTGCTGCCTTGGAGGAGGAAGGTCTCCTAGAAGGACAGAATCACCCTGGTGAAGTAGGAAGTACTCCTGTAGCCAGGACCTGCCCACCAGGGGATATATCATCCTCTCGCACTGAGGATATGTCTCCAAGTTCTGACCATGAGAGAAGGGTTAGGACAGCTGTTGTAGTTGGTGATTCGATCATTAGGCATATAGATAGCTAGGTGGCTGGTGGACATGAGGATCACCTGGAGGCTTGCCTGCCTGGTGCGAAGGTAGTTGACCTCATGCATCACCTGGACAGGATCTGAGATAGTGCTGGGGGGGGGGGGAGCTGGCTGTCGGTACATGTGGGTACCAATGACATAGGCAAATGTGGAAGGGAGGTTCTGGAAGTCAAATTTAGTATCTTAGGTAGAAAGCTGAAGTCCAGATCCTCCAGGTTCGCATTTTGAGAAATGCTCCCCGTTCCACGCGCAGGACCCAAAAGGCAGGCAGAGCTCCAAAGTTTCAATGTGTGGTTTGAGACGATGGTGCAGGAATGAGGGATTTAGTTTTATAAGGAACTGAGTAACATTCTGGGAAAGGTGGAGACTTTTCCGAAAAAAAGGGACTCCACCAGGCTGCTGGCAATAACTTTTAAAAGGGAGAGAGCAGCTTTTAAATTAGAATGGGTGGGTAAGCCAACAGTCGCCCAGGAGCACATGGTTCGGTGTGGAGTATCCTTGAAGAATACTATCAAAACAGGACATCTAGGGAATCCCAGTAGAAAGGTTTCAACAATACTTAAAGTAAGCCAGGTGTGTTTAATGAAAGAGCAGGATAAAGAATGCACATTATCCCCTTCAACTTCTAAGTAGCTTGTAGATCAAAGGAAAAAAAACACACACAATTTGAAGTTCCTGTATACAAATGCTAGAAGCCAAAAAACTAAGGTGGGAGAGTTAAAATATATATCACTAAATGATGAAGTAGATATAATAGGCATCTCAGAGACTTGGTGGAAAGAGATCAATGGGACATTGTGTTAACAGGGTATAAATTGTATCACAATGACACAGAGGATCAAATTGGAGGGGGGAGGTTGCGCTATATGTTAAAGAGGGAATTGAATCATATAAAATAAACATTCCACATGACACAGATAGCAGTGTGGAGTCCTTATGGATAGAAATTCCATGTGTGAAGGAAAGAAGTATTCTTGTAGGGCTGTACTACCGTCTGCAGGACAAAATGAACAGATGGATGAAGAAATGTTTACAGAGACTTTAGTAAAGCTTGCAAATTGGGCAATGCTATAATAATGGGTGATTTTAATTACTCTGATATTGACTCAGAAGGGCTGAGAGGGAATCCGTGGGACCGTTAGATCACGAAGGAGCAAAAGGGGCACTCAGGGAGGACAACGCCATAGTGGAGAAACTGAATGAATTCTTTGCTTCTGTCTTTACGGAAGAAGATGTACCAGAAATGGTTTTCAAGGGTGATGATGCAGAGGACTTGAAAGAAATCTCGGTGAACCTGGAAGATGTACTGAGACAAACTGACAAATTAAAGAGTAGTAAATCACCTGGACCAGATGGCATACATCCAAGGGTACTCAAAGAACTCAAGTATGAAATTGCTGATCTGCTGTTATGCAACGTCGATTTATAAAAAGGGTTCTAGGGGTGATCTGGGAAATTATAGCCGGTAAGCCTGACGTCGGTGCTGGGCAAAATAGTGGAAACTATTATAAAGAATAAAATTATACAGCATGTAGACAAATATGGTTTAATTCGACAGAGTCAGCGTGAATAAACATGTGGATAAAGGTGAGCCGCTTGATGTAGTGTATCTAGATTTTCAGAAAGCTTTTGATAAAGTTCCTCATGAGAGACTCCTGAGAAAATTAAAGCATCATGGGATAGGAGGCAAGGTTCTGGTGTGGATTAGGAACTGGTTATTGGACAGAAAACAGAGGGTAGGGTTAAATGGTCATTTCTCTCAATGGAGGAGGGTGAGCAGTGGCGTGCCGCAAGGATCTCTACTGGGACCGGTACTATTTAACATATTTCTAAATGTTATGAAAATTGGAACAACAAGTGAGGTGATCAAATTTGCAGATGATACAAAACTATTCAAGGCTGTTAAAACACATGCGGACTGTGAAATATTGCACGAAGACCTTAGGAAATTAGAAGACTGGGCGTCCAAATGGCAGATGAAATTTAATGTGGACAAATGCAAGGTGATGCACATTGGAAAGAATAATTCGAATCACAG
Organism: Microcaecilia unicolor; assembly: GCF_901765095.1. Lineage (NCBI taxonomy): Eukaryota > Metazoa > Chordata > Amphibia > Gymnophiona > Siphonopidae > Microcaecilia > Microcaecilia unicolor. The sequence goes on along the minus strand of NC_044032.1, from coordinate 396,947,756 downwards.
TTACTGGATGCTAGGGTCCACCTTGGGGGTCAGTGCTCAAGAAAAAGATGATCTGGGTGTCGTTGTAGATAATACGCTGAAATCTTCTGCTCAGTGTGCAGAAGCGGTGGCCACAAAAGAAAAACAGGATGCTAGAAATTATTAGGAAAGGGATGGTGAATAAGACTGAAAATACTATAATTCCTCTGTATTGCTTCATGGTGCGTCCACACCTTGAATATTTAGTTCACATTTGGTCGCTGTATCTAAAAAAAAGATATATCGGAATTAGAAAAGGTTCAAAGAAGAGCTACTAAAATGATAAAGGGGATGGAACTCCTCTCATATGAGGACAGGCTAAAGAGGTTTTCGCTCTTCAGCTTGGAAAAAAGACGGATGAGGGGAGATATGGTTGAGATCTACAAAATCCTGAGTGGTGTAGAAGTAAATCAATTTTTTACTTGTTCCAAAAGTACTAAGACTAGGGGACGTTCGAGGACATTACATGGACATATTTTTAAAACAAATCGGAGGAAATATTTCTTCACTCAAAGAATAGTTAAGCTCTGGAACTCTTTGCCGGAGGAGGTAGTAACAGCGGTTAGCGTATCTGGGTTTAAAAATAGTTTGGACAAATTCCTGGAGGAAAAGTCCATAGTCTGCTATTGGGACAGACATGGGAAGCAACTGCTTGACCTGGGATTGGAGTTTCTGTTAGGTACTTGTGACCTGGCTTGGCCACTGTTGGGAAAACAGGATACTGGGCTAGATAGACCATTAGTCTAACCCAATATGGCTACTCTAATGTTCTTATGTTCTCTTACAGCCTTGCTGAATATTCTATGTATTTGAGTGACGTGATATGCTGTTTGTTTACTTAAGATATACATGGTGTGTCTAATTTTTCCCAGTTATGATGGATGATTAAGGCATGAGTGTGACTGCAGTAGGAGGGGAAGGATTCGGGGGTGGGGGGGGGGGGAGAGAAGGAGGGATATAAGTGGTTATGGTTATTATTTTATTGTATTACCAATTTTATTGTATTACCAATTTGGCCCTGCAGTACTTCATTTCCTGCATTCTATTTTGCTGGTTGGTGTTGGCCAGAGCCAGCTGAAGCTGGAAACTTTGGGGAGGGGAGCAGGTAGATGGGGTAGGGAACTTAGTGGGACATAAGAGACTTGGTTTTCGGGTGGGATCATGGAATGTGAATGGAATGAATAATCCAGGGAACTGTAGTATGACTTGTCTGAAACAGTGCAGAACCGAGTTACATAGTTTGCAGGTGAAGAAGGTGGAGTTTATGCAGCACTTGCTTAAATTTTTTTGAATTTGGTAATAAGTCTGGAAGAATGCTAGCGAGGCATTTGAAGGCTAGAGGAGTGGGCACCACAATCTCGAAGATTAAGGAGCCTGATGGCACCCTTTGTCATGATGACGGGGAGATTTGAAAATTTTTTTTCCAATATTATAACAAGTTATACAGTCAAGGTGTAAGACTAAATGAGTCTGATATAAAGGGATACCTTTCTCAGGTAACTTTACCATGCCTTTCTGAGCAAGATCCGGTTTTTCTTGAAGTGCCTTTTTTTCATCAAGAGATCATAAATGTGATCAAGCGGTTGGGTGGGGGCAATGCTCTGGGCTTAGATTTCAGCTCCAAATTTTATAAATTGCTTTATGCGGAGGTGAGCCTCCTCCTTCACTGGATTGGCAATTCAAGTTGACTAGGAGAGCATTTGGTAGACAGCATGTGAGAGCCTTGGATTTCTATTCTTCTGAAGATCCGGGAGAGATTCGGTGCTTTGTGGCTCTTATCGATCAATCTCCCTTATAAATGTAGATATTAAGATTCTGGCAAAGTAATGGCTAATAGAATGGGACAGGTGCTTCCTAAATTATACATCTGAATCAGCCCGGCTTTGTGGCCCAGTGGCTGACAACATTTGTAAGATGTTATTTATTTATTTATTTATTTAGATTCTGCTCACACCATTTCAGCTTAAGGTGAGTTACCAGGAGGTTTCACAATCTGTTTGTACCTGAGGCAATGGAAGGTTAAGTGACTTGCCCAAGATCACAAACAGCAGCAGTGGGATTTGAACCGGCCACCTACGGATGTCAAGACCTGTGTACTAACTAGGTCACACCTCCACTCATTAAACCTATTGTGGCTGGTAAAGGAGTGAACAGAACCGGTGGCTTTATTAGCCACCAATGCGGAAAAGGCCTTTGACAGGGTTGCTTGGCCCTTTCTCTGGCTAGCTATGTCAGTCATGGGGTTTGGGCCACAACTTATAGGATGGTTACAACCATTGTATGAGCGAAAGAACTTCCCTTTTCGTTGGGCGGAGCATAGTTTCTACTACTTGGCTAATTAACTACCTAAAGATTGGAAGCAGGTGTTTTGTTTATCCAGTTCTGTTTCAGCAGCTTTGACGCAACTTAAAGGATGCACTGAGCAGGGCTGGGCACTTCCATTTTCAAGGCAGCGCTGCTAGACGAGGGGGAGGGGGAAGTCCACTTCCCTTCTCCAACAAAGGTACGGGGGAGTAGGGAACAGGGCCGCTAGATCACCAGGTCAGGGGGGCTTGGTTTGCGGCCCACTGGGCCACCAGGGCTTTTTTGGGGGGGTATGCTGGGGGGGGGGTGAAGACCCACCAGATCTCCAGCCCCCCCCCCCCCCGGAACTTGTGTTGGGGGGGGGGGGGGGTCGGGGAGATTGGAGGTCCACCGAACCTCAAGCTCCCATGTTGCTGGCTCGGGGTTCGGTGGGGGCACTAGGCCACCAGGGCTATGCTGTTTGGGGTCTGGTGTTTGACAGGTCTGGGCTTTTGCCTAATCCTCCTGCACGTTACCCAATGATCAGAGATAACAGCGCACATAAATTTGCATGCTATAATCTCTGATCATAGCAGTAAAGCCACGCGCTGTTCCAGCGCTATTTTTAGAGCGCTGTTTAGAACAGTACGGGGCTTTCATTCATATGGGCATTAGTGCTTGAGGTGTCAGGTGTCCTATAAGTTTTGGACTAGGGATAGTGTGCGGATGTTATAATGCCGTTGTATCGCTCCATGGTGCGACCGCACCTGGAGTATTGTGTTCAGTACTGGTCTCCGTATCTCAAAAAAGATATAGTAGAATTGGAAAAGGTACAGCGAAGGGCGACGAAAATGATAGTGGGGATGGGACGACTTTCCTATGAAGAGAGGCTGAGAAGGCTAGGGCTTTTCAGCTTGGAGAAGAGACGGCTGAGGGGAGATATGATAGAAGTGTATAAAATAATGAGTGGAATGGATCGGGTGGATGTGAAGCGACTGTTCACGCTGTCCAAAAATACTAGGACTAGAGGGCATGAGTTGAAGCTACAGTGTGGTAAATTTAAAACGAATCGGAGAAAATTTTTCTTCACCCAACGTGTAATTAGACTCTGGAATTCGTTGCCGGAGAACGTGGTACGGGCGGTTAGCTTGACGGAGTTTAAAAAGGGGTTAGATAGATTCCTAAAGGACAAGTCCATAGACCGCTATTAAATGGACTTGGAAAAATTCCGCATTTTTAGGTATAACTTGTCTGGAATGTTTTTACGTTTGGGGAGCGTGCCAGGTGCCCTTGACCTGGATTGGCCACTGTCGGTGACAGGATGCTGGGCTAGATGGACCTTTGGTCTTTCCCAGTATGGCACTACTTATGTACTTATGTACTTATGTATTCTACTTTGACAGGTATTTCTGCATAAGTGCAATGGGTGGGTGAGGAGAAAATCTCCTAAAACAATTAACAGAGGTGGGGAAGAGTCCACCTATGGAATCACTCCTTCCCAGATCCTTATCTTCCCCTCTCCAGGGTTGTTCATTCACATCAAGAGTTACTTGCATTTTTGTATAGTGGGGCTGCCCTACAGCAATTCCTGGAGGGAAATGTGCAAGAGGTAGAGTGTCAAAGGGCTTATCAGCATGCAAGTGCTCTTAGGCCCCACTTTAAATTTCTATCCAAGAACTGCCACTGCTACAGGATGGCCCCAGTACACAAGACAGCAACAGCATATTGAAACAAATCCAGTAATCTCTATTGTAATTCAACAGGATGCTTTACCTTTTAAAGTAGCCAAGGCAAACAGATGGTGCTCCACTAAGCCAATATGTGCCACAACCATATCAAAGACGTCTTTGCATGTGGATTTGATGTCACAAGTCAGCTCTAGCCTTTGTCCACTTAGAAGAATTATATTTATTTTCCGTCGAGAATCCTCATTCTTTCCCTTCTTTGTCTGAATTTTAAAAAATATTATTGAAAATCATATATAGCATAAGCAGCCCTCAGTCTTACCCCTTCTCCTTCTATGAGCATCTTCTTACAAACCCTTTTCAGTGTCTGCACTATAGAGATATTAAAATATGAAAAGTAGTATCTTACCAGTATTGACTTTGGAAGATCTAAAGTAATATATGGTTCAGCAGTCATTTTCACAAATTCTGGACCAAAGAAATTCTGAAATTCACAGAACACTGAATCAGTACCTTTATGCATGCTGAGCACTATTCTATACAAACATGCACATAAATGGTTTTTTTTTAGAAATGTGCCTACCTTTAGGTGTGCCCAGTTACGCTATATTAATAGCAGACATAAATAAGCATATCTAAATGGGGCACTTTAGCACATAACATATTCTCTAAGTTATGCATGTAAATGTTGGATATGCCCATGCCTTGCCTATTCATCTCCCCCCTGCACGACTCCTTCCATTTACATGCTAAGTGATCCATAGAAATAAAACAAAATAAAACATGGAAAAGAAAATAAGATGATACCTTTTTTGTTGGACATAACTTAATACATTTTTTTATTAGCTTTCGAAGGTAGCCCTTCTTCATCAGATCGGAAATAAGCAAATGTTGGTAGATGACAGTACATATAAGTGAAACATCAAAGCATTTCAATGACAGTCTAACAGGATGAGGGGGGGGGGGGGGGTCAGGTGGGAGACAGGGAGAGCCAGGTGGATGAGGGATAGGGAGATATGCATGGAGATAAGAAGATGACAAAGCAGTACAATTTTATGGTTCATAATGGGCTAGAAAACCCAGATCTTTGTTAAGGCTATCTGCTGGGTGTCAAAATATTTAATCATTCTGACTTCAAAGGTCTTACGTTCCTGTATTGTTTTAAAGTTCCCTTCTGGATTCGTACCATGAAATCACTGGTACGGTGTTCTGGTTTTGTAAAGTGCTGACCCACAGGCATGACATCTTTATTGGTACTAGCATTTTTCATATGGTGTCTATGTAAATTAAATCTCTTCTTTAGCATGACTTGTTTCTCCAATGTAGCAGCCTTCGTTGCATTTTTTACACTGAATGATATATACCACACTAGCCATTGAGCCCGTTGAAACAGGCTAGTGGGTTGCTGCTGCCCCCTCCCCCCGAGGTCGCCTCTGGCCCCTCCCCCCACGAGGTCGCCGCTGCCGGTACCCCCCCCCCCGAGTTGCCGCCACCACCCCTCCACCCGGCCCGTCTCTTCGCTATTCAACTTACATCTCCTCAGCAGGCAGATCAGCTGAGCTCCTGTCGGCCTTCCTTCTCTGCCTGTGTCCCGCCCTCGTGTGACATAACGTTGGCGAGGGCGGGACACAGGCAGGGAAGGAAGGCCAACGGCAGCTCAGCTGATCTGCCTGCTGCGGAGATGTAAGTTGAATAGCGAAGAGACAGGCCGGGTGGAGGGGTGGCAGCAGTGGCAACTCCGGGGGGAGGGGTACCAGTGGTGGCGACCTCAGGGGGGAGGGGTGGCGACCTCGGCAGTTCCCTCCCCTTCGTGCAGTTTCCCTCTCTGTCCCGCCCCCCCATCATCATGTATTTACCGGGGGGGGGGGGGGGGGACAGAAAGGGAAGTCTCTACTGCGCATTTGCGAGTGAGTACGGTCACTCGCCGTTTATATGTTTGATTGGAAGATGAGCACATGAAAGATTCCTTAATGTTGAATGTTTTTCCTTTGTGAATGACCGTGGGGTCAAGTGAAATGTTTTGGCTTAGTTTTCAGCTGGATATATTGCAAAGATGTGTACCATTCTCTTCTTTTTGAGTCTGTGTTGGGAGCTTACTTCTATAATTAGCTTGTGTTTTAAGCTGGGTGGCTGTCGGAAAGCCAGCACTGGTGGGGATGAGAATATCTAGTTCAGTAATTCATCCTCCTGGCGTAGAAGCTGTAGATCTCTTATGATTTTTCTTAATTTTTCCAGCTCTGGGTTGTATGTCACTATAAGGGGGATTCTGTCTGTGGCTTTCTTTTCCTTGTACTGTAGCAGATTTTCCCTGGGTGTTTTGAGGGAGGAGGCAATATTCTTGGAGATTATTTTGGGGTTGTAGCCTTTCTGTTTGAAGGATGTTATGATTCTGAGGTGTCTGTCTCTGACCCCTGGGTCAGAGCAGATACAGTGGTACCTTGTGGCTTGGCTGTAAATAATGAATCTTTTTATATGTGAAGGGTAGAAGCTGGAGTTGTGGAGGTAGCTGCATTTGTCTGTGGGTTTCTTGTATATGGATGTTTGTATATAGCCATCGCTGATTGAGACTGTGGTGTCCAAAAATTTGACTTTTTCTGGGGAGTAGTCAATTTTGAATCTGATTGTAGGATGGTATGTATTGAAGGAACTGTACAATTGCTTCAGAGTTTCTTCCCCCTTAGTCCAAATCATAAAAATGTCATCGATGTACCGGTAGTATTTTAGGGGTTTCGTCTGGTATGTATTCAGAAACATCTCTTCCAGCTTAGCCATAAAGAGGTTGGCATATTGGGGTGCTGTCCTGATGCCCATTGCAGTGCCCATGATTTGTACATAGATATCATTGTTAAAGCGGAAATAGTTGTGAGTTAGAATAAATTTGATTCATTTTGTAATGGTTTCTGGTGAGTATTGAGGTCCAGTGTGGATGTTTTTAGGAGCTTCTCACATGCATCTATGCCATCCATATGGGGAATGTTTCTGTATAGTGATTCTACATCCATCGTGACCAAATGGGTCACCCTCATCCTGTTAGACTGTCACTGAAATGCTTTGATGTTTCACTTATATATACTGTCATCTACCAGCATTTGCTTATTTCTGATCTGACGAAGGGCTACCTTTGAAAGCTAATCAAAAAATGTATTAAGTTATGTCCAATAAAAGAAGGTATCATCTTATTTTCTTTTCCATGTTTTATTTTGTTTTATTTCTATTGATTACCTTTAAAAGTGGACTAACACGGCTACCACATCTCTCTACTCATGCCAAGTGAGAAACAGGCTAGCTTTCTAGAATACTGCTTAGTACCTAACAAGAACTTACACATGGCTGTCACAGTTATGCGTGTAAATGCTGGTATCTATAAATACTCTCAAAAAGAATGAAATATGCAGTTTGCTAACAAAATGGCTAACACAGACTATGGGGGGGCTACAAACACCTCAAAATTTAAATAAACAAGGCCTGAAAGCTCAAAAAGCATCAGTCTGACCAAATGTGTCAGTTTCCCCAAAGGAATTCCCAGATAATATCCAACTTGGTTCCACCGTCTGAATAAGCGGGGTCACAAAACAAGTGGCCCTTGTTGAGGTTTTGGACAGCTGGAATATGTTTATGTATCACAGCACTGGAAGAGAGCTCTCTTCTGCACCCGGAGCAGTAGAGGTTTTGATGATCTGGCATAGGGACCGGAAGCTTCTTCTGTCAAGCTACGTATCTGTGGAACTGTATTTTGATATAATTCATAATAGGGAATTTATGTGGAAATTTTAGTTTTTGACAGGGCCGGTCCTAGGGTCTCTGGTGCCCCCCTGCAGACTATCAGTTGGCGCCCCCCCCCCCCCCCCCCCCCCGTCTAGCATCTTCATTCTCTCTTCTCCCACCCTGAACTCAGCTCCCTGCATCACCTCCATATCTCTTTCTCTCTGAGGATCCTGCAGAGGGTGGGTCGGTCTCTGGGTTGGAATCACTCTGTACCCCCAGGATAAGGTATAGGAGAGTCTCTTACGGACACACTGCATTCCGCAGGCCATATCATTCCCAATCCTATTCCCTTTCCCTCCCCTCTCTCCCTTCTATCTCTTAGGGGGGGTGGTGTCTGGGCTGCAACTGTTCTCTATTAGGGTCAGTCTCCTGTACCCCCAAGATAACGTGCATGAGAGTCTCCTACCTGCACACAGCCTTCTGCAGCCATGTCTCCCTCTCTCTATCTTGAAAGATTTTGTGGTTTGGGACTGGAAAAGAAAGCAGGGTCTGCAGTTTCCTTTTTGCAATGGCTGCTGCCTGGTTGCAATGCAGGCTGGGTGTGCTGCAGGGTAATGAGAAAGGAGGCTCCAGTGCCTGCGAGGGAAAGGGGAGGATTTTGTCTGGGTGGAGAGGAGGAGGCTGTGTGTTATTCAGGGGACTCTGGAGGGCATTTGAGCTGAAGCTGCAGCATGAAGATCTGTATTCCTGGAGACCCTGCAGAATAAATCCTGTGACATTGTCTAAGAACATAAATCCATCTAACCCAGAAACTACCTCTAACAGTTGTCAGTCCAGGTCACAAGTAACCGGTCAGTTTTTGTGCACTGTGCAGGCTAAGGCTTAAAAGGTGACTGTAAAAAACAACTTCAACTTACTATACTTTTTATGTCTGAGACGCAGACTCGAGACACTTCAGGCTTCACTTCGAGCAGGGGAGGGCTCAGGGCTGCAACCGGAAGGCGTGCACAAACGAAGGTGCCGCAGGGGGAGGAGGCGAGGCGGCGTTGTGACGTCGTTGTCGAAGGAAACAAGGCTGGGCAAGAGCAGCGCCGCCGCAGGGGAAGCCGAGAGAACCGGCGGGAAGGCGCATGGGCACTTGGGCAGACAGGCAGGCAGGCCAGAGAGGACACCCCCCCCCATTGGTTTGCACCGTTCCAACCCGGTCGCGTCGTCAAACAGCTGGGCGGGGCGCTGGGAGGGAGGCGCCCTTGAAGGCACCACGCTTACTGGGTTTGACCGGCCCTGGTTTTTGATGACTAAAACAGACTGTGTGGGTTTTGGCTATTTTTCTCTGTTTTTTTGGCGAACAACCCTTTTCTCAGTTTTTGGTAGTTTTTTTGGTTGCTCTCTTTTTTCTGGAGTTTGATGATTTATTCAGACTAATGATAATACCTAGGAATTCCTTTGGGAAAACCAACACATTTGGACAGACCGATGCTCTTTGAGCTTTGAGGCCTTATTACAATTTTGAGATTTTTGCATCCCCCCATTGTCCGTGTTAGCCATTTTGTTAGCAAATTGAATGTTTCATGCTTTTTCAGGATATTTTGAAAGTTTCCTACCCCTTGTGTATTTCTTCTGATTTGGTATTCTATAAATTACATGCACTCAGTGCATAAATATAGACATTAAATCACAGAAAAAAAAGATTATACATTCTAAACCCATGAATACAGAGAATGTACCATATTTTTGTTATAAATCTGTGGGAGACAGTTGTTGGAACCAGTTAATGGAAAACAGTCTGCTGCTGTATGCCTGAACTTGCCATTAGCAGAATGGTACCTTGTATATACAGGGTGATGCAAAAAAATAAAAATAAATAAATAACCCCCTAGATTTTTTGCTGTTTTCTCAGCAACAGCTTAAAATTTCAACGTGATGTTTTACAGCTTTATTACCATCTCTGTTTATGTGCCAAGTGAAATGAGATTACCGTATTTTTCGGACTATAAGACGCACTTTTTTCCCCCAAAATTTGGGAGGAAAATGGGGGGTGCGTCTTATAGTCCGAAGGTAGCGTTTTTGGATCGCCGTCCCGTACTTACGCGATGCCATGTTCCGTGGTGGTCTAGTGACGTCGGGGCAAGAAAGAGCCCCCTCTTTCCTGCCCATCGCGCTGCTCTCCGTGCTCCTCACTGCTTCCTGACGGTCTCGGCGAGATTCAAAATGGCCGCCGAGAATCTCGGCGGCCATTTTGAATATCGCCGAGACCGTCAGGAAGCAGTGAGGAGCACGGAGAGCAGCGCGATGGGCAGGAAAGAGGGGTCTCTTTCCTGCCCCGACGTCACTAGACCACCACGGAACATGGCATCGTGTAAGTATGGGACGGCGGTCCAAAACTCGGACAAGACGCACCGGAGCACCTAGGTTTTAGAGGAGGGAAAAAGGAAAATTTTTTCTTTCCTATTTCCCTCCTCTAAAACCTAGGTGCGTCTTATGGTCCGGTGCGTCTTATAGTCCGAAAAATACGGTATATTTATTTTATTTTTATTTGTTGCATTTGTATCCCACATTTAAACAACGAAGCAAAGTTACAGACTTTTTAGCATGATCACCTAGTTATTTTCACACATTCAAAAATCTATAAAACTACCATTACTTGAAGAAAAAAAAAAACGAGATGCCAGCTTACTATTAATGAAATCATAGTGATGTAGACTTCTAAACAATAATTTGAATTGTATTTGATATGATAACTTACAGATGCTTTTTGGATCAGAATGACAATCACGGCAAGGTGTCAGCAGATGATCTAGGACAGCCTGTCACAGGGACTGATTGACAAGGCTGTCAAGAACTTCCCAAAGCAACTGAAGGCCTGGGTTAAAGCTAAGGTTGAACACTTTGAGCATTCACAGTGACTGCAAAATTCTGACACATTGTTAATTGTATTGGTTGAATCATTTGAATGATGTAATTTTACTGTGTTTTGACTTGATCATTTTTAATGTGAAAAATCATTAGGTAGTAATGCTAAAATGTCAGCAACTGTTTAATAGTAATATGTAAGTATGATGACTAAATAAGTATGTAAAATTTCTCATTGAAATTCAAAGCAAAAAACTGTAGGAGGTTACAATTTTTTGCCTCACCTTGCATACTGTTTCACCAAACCTTGCCAATAACATGACAGACATCACCCTAAAGGCAGTCAAACTTTTTTTTTTTTAAACTTTCGGCCTGATATTCTGCTCATGGCAGTCAGCAGGTTTTAAGCCACTGACAGCCACAGGCTGAATTAAGATTGGATATTCAATGCTGGGCCATATTCAGACTCCAGTATTGAATATCCAGGTACGGCATTTTCCCTTTCCTTCCCTACTCCCATATCTAGCATCTCTTGCTCTCTCTCCCCCTCACCAGCTGTCCAAAATCCTGTCTTCACTTCTCTACCCCATCAGGTGTCAAGCATCTCCCCTACCCTTCCTCTCCAAGGCTTCCAGCATCCTCTTCCTTTTCCTACCCTCCCCCACCTCCCAAGTTTCTAGCATTTCCCCTTCTCCTCCCCCACCCTTGTCCAGCATCTTCCCACCTCTTCACTTCACTTGCCTTTGCTGGTGCTCAAAGACTTACCATGGTCCTGCCATGTTCAATACAAAGTTTCTGTCCGAGGGGGCAAGAAGCAGCACACATAGCCTAATCCACCTAGTGACTGGGCCAGCCCTGGAACCTGCATATGAATCCTAAGACCTTTGTTTTGTTCTAGGGATAGTGATCACAGGAAAGAAGCTACAGCCAATGCTCAATACACAGTGGTCAGGTTCCGAGTACATAAGTTAGAGATTCAAAGGGAGGCTGTAGTCTGAGGCCCATTGACAATAGACAGACTGCAATAGCTATGTTTAATATGGAGGTGGCTAAAAAAATGGTGGGAAGGACGGCAAAATCCTAAGATACAAAGACATTTTTTAAAATAAAAGTTATTCTTACTTCCTAATGGAAATAGTTCTATAAAATTGTGTTTCCTACCCATGGGCAAGCTTTTCAACACAGCCTAGATTGTGAAGAACAACATTGGATATTCTCCACATATTAAATATGAAACACTGTAAAGAGCAAGATTTACATTCAGATTATATTATCACTGTTGTAAAACCCAGTTGTTTACCTATAACAATAGGATTAATAAGGCAAACGAGCGAGTGATGTCAAACATGATACCAGGACATGTTTGACAGCTGTCCTACAGCTCATCTCCTCTGTTTGTTTAGAGCTCAAAATCAAGTTTTAGGGAGACAGGTATGATTCTGTGTGTGATTATTCCTCCTGTCTATGCAAAATATCTATTATTCTGTGTGTGATTATTCCTCCTGTCTATGCAAAATATGTATTAAAGGTAGGCAATTTTGCTTTCTCCACTGACAAGCAGGATTGAATAAGGTACACAGATCAGTTACTCCCAGCTCATGTTTACTCCAATTTCTGCAATTATTGTTCCACTATTAAGAAGCAACCTGTTCTTATGTTGATGCAAGAGTTGAACAGTTCATAAAGATAGATGGGTCAACATTCCAACAGCACCAATAGGGACTTTGGTAGGGCTTTTTCTGTTTTCCTTCTACAGGTACAAATACTTCTGCAACTGCTATGGCTAAGAAACATCGTACTACCAAAGCCCGTTGCATCAATTACAGCTTCTGCCTCTGTGCAGACAGAAAATGTGATCCCAGGAGAGGGACTGGTTCCATGTACAAGATGCCTTCTGATTGAATCCCTCATGAAAGAAGTGAAAGAACTGAGAGAGGAGGTGGCAAGATTGAGAAGCATCTGTGAAAATGAAGTACATTTATTAAAAGCTTCATGAAGCATGGGGGAAACTGTGCTGAAAGAGGACAACTGGACTTAGATCAAGAGACCCTGCAGGATTGACACCATGACTTCACCTGCCCTCGAACTGAAGAACCAATATGCAGCCCTGGAAGTGGAGGAAGTGAGAGCATCTCAGAGAGAGAAGGAATCAGAGCTCGAAATCCCCAAAGTTACTAGATCGGTCCATCCTCAATTGGTGGCCCAGCAAATGCCACAGTTAGTTTCACCTCCACAGGATCAAATCCCTTACATTATGGGGTCTTGCAAACTCATAAGGGGTGGGAGTCACCTGTATCTTTCCAGGTAAAGCCTTCATCACTCATTCAAGATCAACAGAGGAAAGATAGAGACCTCTTAACTGGATAACCCTTTAACCTATGTCTGAAACCACTAGCATAACTGAAATCGCATCCCCAAAGTGAGGAAGCTTCCTCCTATGTTCCTTGAAAAACTAGTCAACTTGCTGTCTCTGTCCACCCCTGAGGAGCCTTGTAACTTACAAGACTTCAATTCTATAATGAAATCTATAAATGCTCCTAAAGAATTTCTTGTTATACTGGTCCATCAATTTTCCAAGATCTGTTAAACTCCCCTTTTGGAAGGAGCAGTGCCTATAAAGCTGGACTTAAAATATAGAGATCAGCCAGTGGCATGTGCATACTCAACTGCCACACCAAACAATGCTACGTGAAATACTGAAAAGAACAAAAACTCTCCAACCTTATAACTACGCCTCTCCAAGAATGCAATCTAAGACCCTGGACATTGTGGACAGGATCTGGGTGATGCTGATGACATCAGCCAAGGGTAATTCTGTTTCTCTGCTGTTCATGGAAGACCACCATTACAAATAAACAATATTGTTTTCTCTTTCCCTTTGCTCTTCTCTCTCCTGCTGCTCATCTCTTCTTATTATTCCCGCCGTCTCTCCTTTCCATAGCCATCCTCCTCTTCCTCTCTGTCTCTTTCTTTTCCATAATTTAGATTTCTCTCCCTGCCCCTCAATCCAGGGCTCTCTCTATATTACACCCCATCCCATTCCTTTTCTCCTCTCTCTGTTCATTTTCCATCTCTCTCCATTCATGGTCCTCTTTCCCCTTCCCCTTAGTCCTTCCTCACTCTCCCCCTTTTCCTGACCCACCACCCATCCTGGATCCTTCCATCTCTTTCTACCCATCATCCCAGGTTTCATCTCTCCTTTCCCTCCACTCAATCAGCAGTGCTCTCTGCCAGTGTGCTCTGCCTGCTCTTTCGCTCTCCCTCCGATCCCTTCTGTCCTACTCCTGGTCCCCAGAACAGATCTTGTCTTGTTCTGCCATCCCCTCTCCATGCCCAGCTTGGCATCAAGATTTGCACTTAAAACTGCCTTGGCTTCTCTCTGCAACACGCAGTCAATCTCACAGTTTAGAGCCACACAGATTCCTATAGATTTTAAAGCTCATATTGCGAGACTAGCCTCATATGGTAGAAGATGCTGATTTGGTTTTATGTGCCACTCCTCCTATCTGCCTGGGAAAAGGAACAACAGGGTTTGAGGGGATAGATCAGGTTTGACTACAATGGGGATTGGTACGAGAGTCCAACATAACAGATTGAGGGAAGGAGGTTCAGAGGACTGGCTCTTATGGTCCATCTGCACTCTGGCTTGCAACCTTAGCCTTATAAAAGTCAGAGGTGGGTCATATGCTTGACAACCCTGCTTTAAAAAAAAAAAAAAAAAAGTAACCTGTCAGCCTTTGGTAACAAAATTGCTCCCAACATTACACTCCACCCTATATTATATGGTACTCTGGTGTAATAAGCTAAAGGCACTTGCATCTCAGTGACATATTAAGTTTATCTTAATTATCAATCATCATAACATTGCTTCTTTAGAACACTCAAAATATATTTTCCCAAAGATGATGACATAACATGGGAGGGGAGTAGCCGTAAATTAAAACATATATATTTGGGAGTGGATGTTCACAATAAAACAAGGAAGTGCATGCACACAGCTATTTAATAAGTAATAAAATCTCTCTCTCCACAAGTGCCAGAGTGAATGAAATTTTATGATAAAATATTACTGGTGTGGCAGTCTCAGCAATCTGATTTCTTTTTTCTTTTGAAGAAGTGAAACTCTATCTCATCCAGAGTATAGAGCCCGCAGAAGGCAAACACCAGTTAAACTGCCAAAGAAATATACGTGATTTAGGCTGGGACCACAATGCTTGTCAATAAACATATCTTTTTACTCACTTGTCTTGGCAGCTATTACTATGTATACCACCACCTTGTGAGCTTTACATGAAATTGGGTTGGAGAATAGACACTAGGGAAACATGCTTTGCCATGCAATTTGTGTATTGCAATTGACATGTTGGGGACAGGGGCATTTTCTATATAGCTTCTAAATTTGATTTGGGGCATCTTTTGAAAAACATCCAAAATTCTAGTAACGAACATGGCCATTTTCAAACCAGAAAAATGTCCAACTTTTTCTTTCGAAAATGGCCATTTGCTAGACGTTTTTGTGCTCTGTGAGTCTATCTTTTAGTACCGTTAAAAAAAAAAAGCCAAGGGAAAAATGCACAAACACATGGCATTTGGGATGTATGGGGGGGCCAAGAGTCTTAGTAGACTGTCCACACATACATTCCAGCAGAGCAGTGGGGTACCCCAGAGGGCACTGCAGTGAACTTCACATAAAAGGTCTCAGGTACATATCTCATTATTTATCTCTTTATATTGTATGGAAAGCCCTCCAAAAACCTACTGTACCCAACTGTACACCACTATAATAGCTCGTATGCCTGTAGGTGTCATCTATTTGTAGGTATAGTAGGTTTTTTGTGGGTTTTGGAGGGCTTATACTTTCCACAACAAGTGCACCAGTTAGAGTGGTATATGGGTCTGGGCTCCCTTCTCTTCAGTCCACTGCACCAACCACTAGGCTACTCCAGGGACCTGCTTACTGCTCTAATAGGACTGTCCATAGTATTTCAAGCTGCCACAGAGGCTGGTATGTACTGTTTCTTTCACATCTATGGGGGATGAGAAGGGGGTCAGTGCCCACTGGGGGAGTAAGGGGAGGTCATGCCTTAATCCTTCCCAGTGGTCATGTCATCATTTAGGGCACCTTTTTGTGACTTAGACATGATTGAAACAGGTCTAGACCAAAACAACTTAACTTTTAGCCCTGGACCTTTTTAGTTTGTTCCATTATGGCAGAACATCATCCAAGTTTTGGGAACACCCAAATCCCACCCCAACACATCCCCTTGTGATTTGGAGCACGGTGGAGAAAAACATCCAAATCCACTTTATGCCATTTTGGAGACATTTTTCTCTTTTGAAAATGAGCCCCATAGTGTATATCAAAGCATCTCAAATTTTCAGAAAACTACTTTCAAATTCTGTGGTTCAAACCCATGGCTCACAGAATTTGAAAGTAGTTTTCTGAAAATTTGAGATGCTTTGATATACACTATATATATATATATATATATATATATATATATATATATATATATATATATATATATATATATATATATATATATATATATATATACACACACACTAAGAGCCATGGGTTTGAGTTAGCATTCTCAAAACACATCAGTCCTAAATCTATAAAGGCAGAAATGACTAGCCTTCATTGCACTCCATAGTTCTGAAGACCTTTGGTAGTCTCTATTACTAATAGTATTTTAACAAAGATAGTCTATCATAAAAATGGTTACCCTCAGTTTTCTTTGGGTCATAGCTGTTTCCATAGCAATCTCTCTTAGGGGATCTCTGGTGATATCCAACATGGATGCTCTGGCAGACTCTCCAGAGTACAAGTTTAGTCGAGATTGCCTGAAAGCCATTTTGGCCTGCAAATGCATGATTTCCTCTTCCTGGCGTTTTAACATTAATTCTTGACTTATTAGGGCACTTTCAGGTGGTGTTTCATAATGCCTGCAATGTTTGAAGATTAAAAAGAAAGATTAAAAAGATTATTTATACAAATATATAATTACAGTTTGGATAAACAGAGTTTGCTGTGGAACAGAAGCTAAAAGCTTGTTCTTAGTTTTCATATACAGAAAAATATAGAAAGAATGAAAGGTAAAAAAAATGATATTCAGAAATATATTCAAACAAAACCTAAAATATCATCAAAGTAATAATAATATTTTCTCTGATTCATTTTAAATTTACTACATTGTAGCTTTATCGCATGCCCCCTAATCCTAGTATTTTTGGAAAGCGTAAACAGACACTTCACATCTACCCGTTCAAACTCCACTCATTATTTTATAGACCTTTATCATATCTCCCCTCAGCTGCCTTTTCTCTAAGCTGAAGAGCCCTAGCTGCTTTAGTCTTTTCTCATAAGGAAGTCGTCCAATCCCCTTTATCATTTTTGTCGCCCTTCACTGCACCTTTTCTAATTCCACTATATCTTTTTTGAGATGTGGTGACCAGAATTGAACACAATATTCGAGGTGCGGTCGCACCATGGTGCGATACAAAGGCATTATAACATTCTCATTTTTGTTTTCCATTCCTTTCCTAAAAATAGGCATACCATAATGATCCAACCTAAACACCTGTACCCTGCAACACAACAAAATTTATACAAGAACTGGACAAAACTTAACTCTCCCTCCTTGACTACATAATCTATTCTGTCACTCATGAACTTTAACACAATACCACTCTGTATCTCTCTTACTGGAATTGGCGATCGCCATCACGGTACTATGTAAGCCACATTGAGCCTGCAAATAGATTCTTCTGTGCATCAGCTTTTATTTATTTATTTATTTATTGCATTTGTATCCCACATTTTCCCACCTATTTGCCCACTCAGTTTACTTGGTCCTTTCTATCAACACTGTCCTAGCTAAGGACATATTTGAGCTGTCAGGTGTAAAAGCTTGACTGCCTACTGAAGGACATCTTCAACCCATATATAAGTTAGAGGAGCAAAGAGGGACAACCAAAAATATTGTTTTGGGTAACTGAGCATAAATTAATCTAGATTCAGGGTTCGTTCCCTCTCATGCCCTTTACCCACCAACCTTCCACCCTGTTCTCACTGCTGACATTTGCATTTGTTTCAGCCAGCTAAAATCTGTCAAAGCATCACTCTTTACCACAATCATTGGTAGGTAAACTGATTCAGGCATACATCAAAATACAGATTAAAAATGGCTTAATGAGGAAGGGCAAGCATGGATTTAGAACAGGGAAGTCATGCTTATATATATATATATATATATATATATATATATATATATATATATATATATATATATATATATATATATATATATACAGTGGGGGAAATAAGTATTTGATCCCTTGCTGATTTTGTAAGTTTGCCCACTGACAAAGACATGAGCAGCCCATAATTGAAGGGTAGGTTATTGGTAACAGTGAGAGATAGCACATCACAAATTAAATCCGGAAAATCACATTGTGGAAAGTATATGAATTTATTTGCATTCTGCAGAGGGAAATAAGTATTTAATCCCTCTGGCAAACAAGACCTAATACTTGGTGGCAAAACCCTTGTTGGCAAGCACAGCGGTCAGACGTCTTCTGTAGTTGATGATGAGGTTTGCACACATGTCAGGAGGAATTTTGGTCCACTCCTCTTTGCAGATCATCTCTAAATCATTAAGAGTTCTGGGCTGTCGCTTGGCAACTCGCAGCTTCAGCTCCCTCCATAAGTTTTCAATGGGATTAAGGTCTGGTGACTGGCTAGGCCACTCCATGACCCTAATGTGCTTCTTCCTGAGCCACTCCTTTGTTGCCTTGGCTGTATGTTTTGGGTCATTGTCGTGCTGGAAGACCCAGCCACGACCCATTTTTAAGGCCCTGGCGGAGGGAAGGAGGTTGTCACTCAGAATTGTACGGTACATGGCCCCATCCATTCTCCCATTGATGCGGTGAAGTAGTCCTGTGCCCTTAGCAGAGAAACACCCCCAAAACATAACATTTCCACCTCCATGCTTGACAGTGGGGACGGTGTTCTTTGGGTCATAGGCAGCATTTCTCTTCCTCCAAACACGGCGAGTTGAGTTCATGCCAAAGAGCTCAATTTTTGTCTCATCTGACCACAGCACCTTCTCCCAATCACTCTCGGCATCATCCAGGTGTTCACTGGCAAACTTCAGACGGGCCGTCACATGTGCCTTCCGGAGCAGGGGGACCTTGCGGGCACTGCAGGATTGCAATCCGTTATGTCGTAATGTGTTACCAATGGTTTTCGTGGTGACAGTGGTCCCAGCTGCCTTGAGATCATTGACAAGTTCCCCCCTTGTAGTTGTAGGCTGATTTCTAACCTTCCTCATGATCAAGGATACCCCACGAGGTGAGATTTTGCGTGGAGCCCCAGATCTTTGTCGATTGACAGTCATTTTGTACTTCTTCCATTTTCTTACTATGGCACCAACAGTTGTCTCCTTCTCGCCCAGCGTCTTACTGATGGTTTTGTAGCCCATTCCAGCCTTGTGCAGGTGTATGATCTTGTCCCTGACATCCTTAGACAGCTCCTTGCTCTTGGCCATTTTGTAGAGGTTAGAGTCTGACTGATTCACTGAGTCTGTGGACAGGTGTCTTTCATACAGGTGACCATTGCCGACAGCTGTCTGTCATACAGGTAACGAGTTGATTTGGAGCATCTACCTGGTCTGTAGGGGCCAGATCTCTTACTGGTTGGTGGGGGATCAAATACTTATTTCCCTCTGCAGAATGCAAATAAATTCATATACTTTCCACAATGTGATTTTCCGGATTTAATTTGTGATGTGCTATCTCTCACTGTTACCAATAACCTACCCTTCAATTATGGGCTGCTCATGTCTTTGTCAGTGGGCAAACTTACAAAATCAGCAAGGGATCAAATACTTATTTCCCCCACTGTATATATATATATATATATATATATATATATATATACACACACACACATACATACACACACACATACAACAAATGCGTGTGTTTGTTTGTCCGTGGCACGCAGACTCTACCCACCGTTACCGAGGTTATTGTGTAGTTTGAAATGATTCCGTTCACGGGGCATTCAGAGGAGGAGGAGCAATACCTCCATCCACTAAATGAACAAGTTGCAGGTTGGAAAGTTCTTTCTTGCTGTTGCTAAGCGACATAAATTCTTGCTGTTGCTAAGTGACAAACTGCTTGGGATAGGGTGAGGACTCAGAGAATTCATGCATACGTGCGTGCGTATGAATTCACTATCCTACCAGGGGAACGCTCCTCGAAAAGGGTAGGAAACTGAATTTCAATATGCCCTTGAAAAGAAGGCTGTGTTTTGACAGAAAAATGGTGAAAGCCAAATGGCAGGCACTTGCTAGATTGAAAGAAACAACTAATCAAGAAAATCAACCTAAACAAATTGATTAGAAAAGAGAAGCTAGTGCTCCATATTTTCTGATTTAAGGGATTATTAAACTCAGTGTCACCCTTTCTCACACACCCCTCCACAAAACACCCCAGTCACACTCAGCCATTCTCACACCTTCACTCACCCAGTCTAATACAGCACTCATTAAACACTCCACTCACCCATTCTCACACACTCCTCAGCAAAACAACCCCAACCACACACCCCAGAATAGCACACCCCCACTGACACTCACCCGTTCTCCCACACCCCAGCATAGCACACCTTCATGTACATTCACCCCTCAGCAGTACACCCCCATTCACATACCACAGAACAGCACACCCCTCACCCCTACTCACACTCATCTGTTTTCACACACCCCTCAGCAAAACTCACACTCAACCGTTCTCACACACCTCTTAGCAGAAAACCCCCACTCAAACCCTCTTCACCAGTACAGCCCCCACTCACACTCATTCATTCTCACACTCACCCATCAGTAGTACACCCCTACTCACACATTCTTAATAGCCCCTCAGCACTGTCAATGTTTAAGGCTCGCTTAAAGTAGAATATAATTAAAGCAGACCACAGTTTTTGGGCCAGTCATGGATCCAGATACAGTTCAAAAGACTGTAGTTTCCAGTTCAACTAGCCTTTGCAATGTCGATAAACAAGACTCAAAGTCAAACATTAAAAGATGTCAATTTACAAAACCCATGTTTTTTCACATGGCCAGTTATATGTTGCCTGTTTACGAGTTGCCTCAAATAAGTCTTTATATATATATGCTCCAACTCAAAAAAAGAAATAATAATGTCTATCAAAATACACTCGACTAAGAACTTATTACAAATTATGTTAAATATATTTAATATTTATCTACTCCTGTGTGTTCTATTTCTGTTTGTACAAATAAAAATATATCTATACCTATTCTTTGTTTCATTTCTCACATTAAAGACATAAAACAAAATGTAACAGCCATCATAAATGAGTTAAAAATACATACTTATACAGTGTTATTACACACAAATAAACCTTGCTTTTCTCAATTACAAAGTACTAATCTATTGCTGAGTAACACCAGGGGGACAGCTAGTCTACTATAATTCTTTGAAGGTGTGAATATGCAGGTGGATAAAGGTGAACCAATTAAAATGCTTTGCAAAGTATAAGACAAAATGGTCAGTTTTCTCAGTGGAAGGGGTAAAATGGTGGAGTGCCTCAAGGACTTATGCTTGGACTGATATTAAGATTTCATTATGATGTTTAGGGGCTCATATTCAAAGCATTTAGACGTACAAAGTACTATAGTAACCTAATGCCCTAAGGAAAAGGTAAGGTTGTTATGAAAATTACCAGTGGTCTGTATTTTCTTGATCTTTAATTTAATTAAAAAAAAAACAGAAAAGAGAGCAATAAATTGAATTAATTAAATTTGCAAATGACACAAAAATATGCAGCATGAAATCTAAAAGTACCTGCAAACAGTAGAAGTAAACTGCTTTGGTTGTACCCACAGAAAGGCAGTATATCAAATCCATGACCCTTTACCTAATCTATGTAACCCTGCCATGTACTTAGACCAAAGGTGGTCAGCCTAGGTCATAACTCAGTATAACAATTATGTTCTTATTCAATGTAGTTAAAATACAAGTAGACTGAGGAAATTATAGAAGGACATTGTCAGACTGGACATGAAAACAGAAGATGAAAATCAAGTTCAACAAATGCAAAGTGATGCACATGGGGAAAACCAATTGTAACTATGCTTACAAACTGTTAGCTTCTGAATTAGGAGTCACCATCTAAGAAAATTATCTTAGGGTCCCAAGGGACAATGTGTTGAAATCCTC
Organism: Microcaecilia unicolor; assembly: GCF_901765095.1. Lineage (NCBI taxonomy): Eukaryota > Metazoa > Chordata > Amphibia > Gymnophiona > Siphonopidae > Microcaecilia > Microcaecilia unicolor. Next base: position 396,925,959 of record NC_044032.1, on the reverse strand, counting down.
AGCCCAGTGTACAAAAAAATGTTAGGATTTATTCAGAAAGGAACAAAGAATAAAATAAAAAATATTATAATGTGTCTGTACAGATCTATGGTGCAACTAAATCTTGAATACTGTGTGCTATTCTGGTCACCCCATGTCAAATAAGATAACACAACTGGAAAACATACTGAGGGGTGAGTGTGAGTAGGGGTGTGCTATTCCAGGGTGTGTGATTGGGGTTGTTTTGCTGAGGAGTGAGTTTGAGTGGGGGTGTATGAGAATGGCTGAGTGAGACTGGGGTGTTTTGCTGAGGGGGGTGTGTGAGAAAGGATGACATTGAGTTTAATACTCCCTTAAATCAGAAAATGTGGAGAATGGATCCCTACCTACCACTAACTTCTCTTTTCCGATCAATTTGTTTAAGTTGATTTTCTGGATTAGTTGTTTTTTTTTTCAATCTAGCAAGTGCCTGCTGTTTGGCTTTCACCATTTTCCTGTCAAAACACAGCCTTCTTTTCAAGGGCATATTGAAATTCAGTTTCCCACCCTTTTTGAGGAGCGTTCCCCTGGCGGCGTACTGAATACACACGCACACACTTCCCAGTCTGACCCCAATACTTTCTCCCTACCCTGTTCCCACCAGTCTCTGAACCTCCCTTGTACTGAAATTGTTAGGGAAGAGGGTATTAAAGAATGAGCAAGGGACAACCAGTGTTGCCAGGTGGAAAATTTTTTTCCCACCCAATCCAGCACAAAACCCGCCCAAAACCCGCCCAAACTCAAACCCCGCCCCTGACACCCCCACCCCCGCGTCATCACCCCCGCCCCCGCCGTCATTAACCCCGCCCCCGCCGTCACTGGCCCCGCCTCCCATGTCATCGGCCCCGCCTCCCACGTCATTGGCCCCGCCTCCTACGTCACTAACCCCGCCCCCCGCGGCCGAAAAAGCCGCACAAAAAACCACCCGGAAGCCCAAAAAACAGCCCAAAAAACCGCAACCCGCCGCGGGCAAAAATTGCCCGCGGCGGGTCGCGGAAAACCGCCCACCTGGCAACACTGGGGACAACTGCACAGCTGCTGTACGTGTTTCTCCCCACTAGTCTCTGAGCTCTCACTCTGTTCCAAGCAGTCTGTCGCTTAGCAACAGCAAGAAAGAACTTTCTGACCTGCAGCCTTTTCATTTAATGGATGGAGGTATTGTTCCCCCTCCCCTGAGTGCCCCCTTGAACAATAGCCTCGGCAACGGCGGGTACAGTCTGCATGCCAGGTTTGGTGGCTGTAGCTCTTCAGGGGCCGGAGAAGTTTGGATATGGACACACACGTGTCTGCTTTATATATTATGGGGTGCAACAGGCAATAGGGATAGTAACAGAAGAATGGAATGAAGATAGGCAAGATGGTGGATTAGAGCGGACGTGTGAGAGTGAGCTCCTGACTTTGCGAGGTGTTCAACTGCTGGCGAGCTAACCCTACCCCAGGAGATGGGAAAAAGGAAGGGGAAGTCCAGAGTTTTGCCCTCCTCAGCCCCTGGAACTGTTCCCACTCACCGGCAATTGACCCTGGACCAAGTTGGCGTTCTTCCACGGGTCATGCAAACGCCCACCTCGAATCGAGCCACGGAGGTTTCAGTGGTTCACAGCAATGGAGGGGTCTCGCTGAGCCTGCTCGAAAATGCAGCCCCTCCGCGACCCGGAAGTAGTTTCATCTCCGAGGTAGGATCGCCTAGTTCAGTTCCCGAAGTGGAGAGTAACGAAGCACTCCAAGGAGGAACCTTGGCGATATTGGCCCTGATAGTGGGAACAGCTGGAAACTGGAGGGTTAATGTGACCTCGACCCCCACGCTCTCGGGAGCTACAACCGTAGGTGTAACGGAGATGGTAAGACCGGCTGTGGTTACTTTGGACTCTCTATGGGACGCAATTCAGGGGATGAACTCCCTATTAACAAAGGTAACCAACTCTTTTACAAAAGACATTACAGATTTAAAACAAGTTCAGCAGAAGTTAGAGGATAAAGTTCAAGATCAAGGGAATCAAGTTGCAGGTGTTTGCAGGAGAAGTCTCTAAAGATAGAGATATATTGAGGAGAAAATTGGAATTTTTGGACAATCAGGGGAGGAAGAATAATGTACGATGTATTAATTTCCCTAAAGCCCCTTTGATCTCACCAATTGATATGTTACGTAGATATTTCCAGGAAATATTAAAAATTCCAACAGAGGGTCTTCCACCTATCAATAAAACTCAGTATTTAACTGGGATTAAAAAATTGACCTCCCCGGCTGCTTAGAATCCAGTAGAAAATTTAACAGGCTTTTTGGAGAACTCACTGGACAATGTAACAGAGAGAACGACTCTTTTGGTGTCATTTGCGATAGAGTTGGATAGAAATAATATTTTCAAATTATACTTTAAACATTTAAATGAAAAGTTTCTAGGGGAACAAGTTCGTATATATCCAGATTTGAATAAAGATACTCAAATGCGGAGAAGAGAATTTATGAGTCTTAGGCCTAGGGTAGTAGCGCTAGGAGCTGTATTTGTGTTAAAATTTCCATGTCGATGCATTGTATCTTTAGAATCAGTGATTTATATGTTTCTTGAACCTCAAAAAATCAAAGTCTTTATTAGCGCTAGAGAAAATAGAGGAGATCAAACCTGAAAGTTCCATAGAGTTAATCGCTGATATTCGGCTGTGAGTAGTGCGCATGTTGCTGCTCTTAGACTAAAAATGTATTTCCATGTTTTTTTAAATTTATTCCTTGTGTCTTGCCACAACTTCTATTGTGGTCTAAAAGATTTTGAATTATTTCCTTTGTTAAATAACCTAATGGTCATTTTTGTTTCCTTCTTCCTGACATTTAAGTTGTATGACTGAATGTAATATAAATTCAATAAAGAAAAAAAAAAAAAAATAGGGATAGTAACATAGTAGATGACGGCTAGTAGATGACGGCAGAAAAAGACCTGCATGGTCCATCCAGTCTGCCCAACAAGATAAACTCATATGTGTATACCTTACCTTGATTTGTACCTGCCTTTTTAGGGCACAGACTGTACAAGTCTGCCCAGCAGTATTTCCTGCCTCCCATCACCGGCTCTGGCACAGACCGTATAAGTCTGCCCTCCACTATCCTCGCCTCCCAACCACCAACCTCTCTTCCCCCACCTG